>NC_141874.1:226667715-226970745 GCF_056163025.1 Triticum urartu | reverse complement strand
TCTCTCGAAAGAATTGAGTGGGAGGTTGGTGGAGACTTGATGAGGTTATTGAACCGTCTCTTCAACTAGTGTGTGGCAGGGCACAGGAAGTTGTTCCTGTGGCACCTACACCAATTGAAGTGGAAGCTTATGATAGTGATCATGAAACCTCAGATCAAGTCACTACCAAACCTCATGGGATGACAAGGATGCATACTACTTCAGAGTGGTACGTAATCCTGTCTTGGAAGTCATGTTGCTAGACAACAATGAACCTACGAGCTATGGAGAAGCAATGGTGGGCCCGGATTCCGATAAATGGCTCGAGGCCATATAATCCGAGAGAGGATCCATATATGAAAACAAAGTGTAGACTTTGGGAGAACTACTTGATGGTCGTAAGGCTGTTAGGTACATATGGATTTTAAAAGGAAGACGGACAATGATGGTAAATTTCACCATTAAAAGGCTCGACTTGTCGTTAAGATGTTTTCCGACAAGTTCAAGGAGTTGACTACGATGAGACTTTCTCACTCGTAGCGATGCTAAGAGTCTGTTGGAATTATATTAGCGATTACTGCATTATTTATGAAATCTTGCATATAGGATGTCAAAACATTGTTTCCTCGACGTTTTTTTGAGGAAAGGTTGTATGTGATACAACCGGAAGGTTTTGTCAATCCTGAAAAATGCTAATAAGTATGCAAAGCTCCACCAATCCTTCTAAGGACTGGAGTAAGCATCTTGGAGTTGGAATGTATGCTTTGATGAGATGATCAAAGATTTTGGTTTATACAAAGTTTATGAGAAACTTGTATTTCCAAAGAAGTGAGTGGGAGCACTATAGAATTTCTGATGAGTGTATGTTGTGGACATATTGTTGATCAGAAATGACGTAGAATTTCTGGAAAGCATATAGGGTTATTTGGAAAGTGTTTTTCAATGGAAATCCTGGATTAAGCTACTTGAACATTGAGCATCAAGATCTATAAGGATAGATCAAAACGCTTAATGGTACTTTCAAATGAGCACATACCTTGACATGATCTTGAAGGTGTTCAAGATGGATCAGTCAAAGAAGGAGTTCTTGCCTGAGTTGTAAGGTATGAAGTTAAGACTTAAAGCTCGACCACGGCAGAATAGAGAGAAAGGACGAAGGTCGTCCCCTATGCTTAAGACATAGGCCCTACAGTATGCTATGCTGTGTACCGCACCTGAAATGTGCCTTGCCATGAATCAGTCAAGGGGTACAAGAGTGATCCAAGAATGGATCAAAGGACAGTGGTCAAAGTTATCCTTAGTAACTAGTGGACTAAGGAATTTTCTCGATTATGGAGGTGGTAAAAGAGTTCGTCGTAAAGGGTTACGTCGATGCAAGCTTAACACCTATCCGGATAGCTCTGAGTAGAGATACAGGATACGTATAATGGAGCAACAATTTAGAATAGCTCCAAGTAGAACAGTTATTTGGAATAGCTCCAAATAGAACGTGGTAGCTGCATCTAGGAGATGACATAGAGATTTGTAAAGCACACACGGATCTGAAAGGTCCAGACCCGTTGACTATAACCTCTCTCACAAGCATAACATGATCAAACCCAGAACTCATCGAGTGTTAATCACATGGTAAATGTGAACTAGATTATTGACTCTGGTAAACTCTTTGGGTGTTAGTCACATGGGGATGTGACCTTGAGTGTTAATCACATGGCGATGTGAACTAGATTATTGACTCTAGTGCAAGTGGGAGACTGTTGGAAATATGCCCTAGAGGCAATAATAAATTGATTATTATTATATTTCCTTTTTCATGATAATCGTTTATTATCCATGCTAGAATTGTATTGATAAGAAACTCAGATACATGTGTGGATACATAGACAACACCATGTCCCTAGTAAGCCTCTAGTTGACTAGCTTGTTGATCAATAGATGGTTACGGTTTCCTGACCATGGACATTGGATGTCATTGATAACGGGATCACATCATTAGGAGAATGATGTGATGGACAAGACCCAATCCTAAGCCTAGCACAAAGATCGTGTAGTTCGTATGCTAAAGCTTTTCTAATGTCAAGTAACATTTCCTTACACCATGAGATTGTGCAACTCCCGGATACCGTAGGAATGCTTTGGGTGTACCAAACGTCACAACGTAACTGGGTGACTATAAAGGTGCACTACGGGTATCTCCGAAAGTGTCTGTTGGGTTGGCACGAATCGAGAATGGGATTTGTCACTCCGTGTAATCGGAGAGGTATCTCTGAGCCCACTCGGTAGGACATCATCATAATGTGCACAATGTGATCAAGGAGTTGATCACGGGATGATGTGTTACGGAACGAGTAAAAGAGACTTGCCGGTAACGAGATTGAACAAGGTATCGGGATACCGACGATCGAATCTCGGGCAAGTATCGTACCGCTAGACAAAGGGAATTGTATACGGGATTGATTAAGTCCTCGACATCGTGGTTCATCCGATGAGATCATCGTGGAACATGTGGGAGCCAACATGGGTATCCAGATCCCGCTGTTGGTTATTGACCGGAGAACGTCTCGATCGTGTCTGCATGTCTCCCGAACCCGTAGGGTCTACACACTTAAGGTTCGATGACGCTAGGGTTATAAAGGAAGTTTGTATGTGGTTACCGAATGTTGTTCGGAGTCCCGGATGAGATCCCGGATGTCACGAGGAGTTCCGGAATGGTCTAGAGGTAAAGATTTATATATGGGAAGTCCTGTTTTGGTCACCGGAAAGGTTTCGGGGTTCATCGATAATGTACCGGGACCACCGGGAGGGTCCCGGGGGTCCACCAAGTGGGGCCACCAACCCCGGAGGCTTGTGTGGGCTAAGTGTGGGAGGGGACCAGCCCCAGGTGGGCTGGTGCGCCCCCCCACAAGGGCCCAAGGCGCCTAAGAGGTGGAAAGGGGGCAAACCCTAAAGGGGTATGGGCCTTAGGGCCCATCCTGGTGCGCCTCCCTCTTCCCCTCCCCTCTTGGCCGCCTCCCCTTTCTCATCTAGGGCTGCCGCCCCCCTAGGGGTGGGAACCCTAGAGGGGGCGCACCCTCCTCTCTCTCACCTATATATAGTGAGGCCTAGGGGCTGCCCATAACAAGCGATTTGATCTCTCTCGTTGGTGCAGCCCTCCCTCTCTTTCTCCTCATATCCCATGGTGATTGGCGAAGCCCTGCAGGATTGCTACTGGATGGAGTCTTCCTCAACCTCTCCCTCTCTCCTTGCTGGATCAAGTCATGGGAGACGTCACCGGGCTGTACGTGTGTTGAACGCGGAGGTGCCGTCCGTTCGGCACTAGGATCTCCGGTGATTTGGATCACGACGAGTACGACTCCATCAACCCCGTTCTCTTGAACGCTTCGCATAGCGATCTACAAGGGTATGTAGATACACTCTCCTTCCCCTCATTGCTAGTCTCTCCATGGATAGATCCTGGTGACACGTAGGAAAATTTTGAATTTCTGCTACGTTCCCCAACATTATGATAGTGCACCCTTTTACTTCGGACTGGGTGTATATTCAGAGCCGGATTATCCCAAAATTTCGTTTTGGTTTTCCAGGCACTTTCCATCGCACAGTACTTTCATACCATGGACGCCAAGTCGGTGAAGCGTGATATGTCACGGCAACTTATGGCGTTAAGGAGTCCCTTGTCCATGCAATTATTGCAGAAAAATGAGACTGCGTCTTCCTCGCTACAGTCCTTAACCTTGTTCATCACAAGGAGGAATCTGGCCCAATAATGATGTATTGTTTCATGGGGCTCTTGCCTGATGTGGGAAAGATCGTTTATGTCTGGGTGGGTGGGTGGATTTGAGTCCGAACCCCTACCCGATCTGAGACCCAGGGGCCGAGGAGTTTCCAATCTTGGAAGTTCGGACGCCGGAGTGTTACCCGATAAGTCTGGCCCGCTGCCTGACTCTAGGTTCGGGGCTTGGGTGTTGTCGTCCCATAAATGGGTATCCGGCTCGGAGAGCTCAGGAATCCGGAAATAGTTAGTCCTCAAGATAGAGGAAGAATCGCCGCATTGTTCCTCCACCACCGCAATATGATGGGTGACCGGTGGAGAGTTAATCTCCCTTTGATCTGGATTAAGCCCAATCTGATCATAGTCTGTAGCGACTCCCAAGGCGGCAATACGATCCAAGAGCTCGTTTAGGGAAGAGAGCTCCATTGGATCCATCTGCTCGGCGAATTCCGAGCCGACGTGGAGGTTGTTTTTGATGACCCAAGAGGTCATCATCGGTGCGGCGGCCGAACGGGCGGTCATAATGAAATTGCCAAGCCGGAGAGTTTGGCCGACAACTAGGGCTCCCCCGGCGGTAATGTTATTTTTGACAACGAGGCGAGGCATCCTTCCTTATGGCGACGGCACAGTGGAACCCTCAATGAAAGCACCAATGTCGGTGTCAAAACCGGCGGATCTCGGGTAGGGGGTCCCGAACTGTGTGTCTAAGGCGGATGGTAACAGGAGGCAGGGGATACGATGTTTTACCTAGGTCCGGGCCCTCTTGATGGAGGTAAAACCCTACGTCCTGCTTGATTATTCTTGATAATATGAGTATTACAAGAGTTGATCTACCACGAGATCAGAGAGGCTAAACCCTAGAAGCTAGCCTATGGTATGATTGTATGTTGTCCTACGGACTAAAACCCTCTAGTTTATATAGACACCGGAGAGGGCTAGGGTTACACAAGGTCGGTTAAAAAGGAGGAGATATACATATCCGTATTTCCTAGCTTGCCTTCCACGCCAAGTAGAGTCCCATCCGGACACGGGATGAAGTCTTCAATCTTGTGTCTTCATGGTCCAACAGTCCGGCCAAAGAGTATAGTCCGGCTGTCCGGAGACCCCCTAATCCAGGACTCCCTCAATGACAGTCTGTAGTAATATGAACATTCACCATACTTCTGTTACTCCAAAAATTCTAAAAAATAGGAAAAATTTGTATAGAAAGACAGTGCAAAAGGTTTCAGAACCGTTTGATGTTCCAGTAAAAAATGTAAAATCGGGCACTACAGCCAAAGTTTCTGTTTTTGCACCGCACGAACCAACAAGCAATGTAAACATCCTAAAGGAAAATGTTGGCACATTATTTTTGTTTTAAAACTTTATAAAAGCACACAACAGAAATAAATGACTCTCTAAAACTTCCGGGTTGTCTCCCTGGCAGCGCTTTCTTTAAAGCCATTAAGCTAGGCATAAAGTGCTCAAGTAATGGATCCACCCGGATCCCAAGCTATATCAAAGACAATTTTAATTAACAATTATTTGTGATTTAGTAGTGAGCACAAAGTAACATATATCATGCAACAACGAAGTCTAACTCTCTTCCTATGCATTGGCATGTCATAACAGAACAATTCATGCACACATAGTCAAGGCCAATGCATAGTATAAACAGTTTCTTGCAATTTTATCGTATTGGAAACATGGAGAGGTGGAGATGTATTTCCTCTCTCATAATAATTGCAAGTAGGAGCAGCAAGCACATGCATATTATATCTATCAGAATCATCATGTGTAGTAGTAAAACGCAACCCATCAATATAATCCATAATAAGGGGAAACTTCTCCGATATAGTGTAGTCGGGAGAATTCAAAAGGATAATAGGACTATCATGCATCGGTGCAATAGCAAAAGTTTCATGTTTAACATAAGGAACTATAGCAAGTTCATCTCCATAAGCATAATTCATATTGGCATCTCGGCCACAAGCATAGCAAGCATCATCAAAAAGGGATATTTCTAAAGAATCAACAGGATCATAACAATCATCATAGCAATCATCCTTCGGTAAGCGTGAAGGGAAATTAAACAATGTATGAGTTAAAGAGTTACTCTCATTAGATGATGGGAACGGGTGATCAATCCACTCTTCCTCCTTTTGTTCTTCGCTCTCCTCCTCATCTTTTTCATCCAATGAGCTCACAATGTCATTAATTTCTTCTTCCATAGACTCCTGCAAAATATTAATCTCTTCTTGGAAAGCGGAGGAGTCCTCAATATATGGTTTAATATAAGGATTAGAAGCATAATTATCAAAGCAATATTTAAGTATGGCCAAATTTTTAGATTTGTAGAGAGTAGTATCACACTCTTCAATAAAAGAAGCAATTTCACAAGTACCCCTAAAAGCAACAAATTCTTCAATTTGTTTAACATCATAGTAATTATAAAAACCCTTAGAATATGAAGATACGATTCCTTTATCAGTAAACTCACATTGGTAAGGAAGGTGTTTCTTAGGGTCTTTAGAACAACAAGTACAATCATATATTTCACATAAATTCCAAGCATAGCACTGCGAATGATGAATTTGATCCAGTAAAAGTTTTCCCATTTCAAATATGCGGTGTCGCACATAACAAGCATGCTCATCTAAAGATTTGCCCTCAACTAAGCTAGTTGGGTTTTTAGCCCGAGCACATAGGGATCGAAGATGATCCAAGTAAAAAGCTTCAGTAGTGTGATAGATTTTGAGTGGTTCTTCAACCATTGGTTTAGTAGGTACCACTATTTTTTGGGTATTTTGCGTTTCCTACCCATAACTAAATATAGAAAACAAGAGCACAAAATAAAAACTACTTAGTGATAAAGCAAACAAGCACACACGAGAATATTCACCCCACGCTATAACTCCTCGACAACGGCACCAGAAAAAGGTCTATGCACGCTTAACGTTCGCTTTACCTAGAACAAGTATGAAACTAGAAGTACTTTGTAGGTGTAATGAGATAGGTTTGCAAGAATATAAAGAGCACGTAAATAAAAACTACGGGCTGTTTTAGGTAAAGATAAAGTTAGTATAGCGAGTGTGGAAAAGTGGTGGTAGGAGTTGCGAAATTGTCCCTAAGCAATTGACTACTTTACTAGACCAATAGCAAGTTTTATGTAGGAGAGGCCACTGATAGCATATCATCCCTGACTTGGAATTCTATGCACTTATGATTGGACCTATTAGCAAGCATCCGCAACTACTAACGTTCATTAAGGTAAAACCCAACCATAGCATTAAGATATATTGGTCCCCCTTCAATCCCGTATGCATCAATTTCTATGCTAGGTTGAAGCTTCTGTCACTCTTGCCCTCCAATACATAGTCATATCAACATACAACTAACCCTATGGTGTGATCCACGCGCGCGCTCATTTGATGGGCACCAAAGGACAGCAACATAACCACAAGCAAATTAAACCAATCATAGCAATTCACCAATTACCGATAGGACAATGAAAATCTACTCAGACATCATAGGATGGCAACACATCATTGGATAATAATATGAAGCATAAAGCACCATGTTCAAGTAGAGGGTACAACGGGTTGCGGGAGAGTGGACCGATGTAGATAGATGAGGGAAGGTGATGAAGATGTTGGTGAACATGACGGAGCTGTTGGTGTAGATCGCCGTCACACGATGATGGCCCCGGCGGTGTTCTAGAGCCACCCAGAGAGAGGAGGAGAGAGCCCCTTAGGGAGTCCTAGATTAGGGGGTCTCCGATCAGCCGGACTATATCCTTTGGCCGGACTGTTGGACTATGAAGACACAAGATTGAAGACTTCGTCACATGTCCGGATGGGACTCTACTTGGCGTGGAAGGCAAGCTAGGCAATACGGATATGTATATCTCCTCCTTTGTAACCGACCTTGGGTAACCCTAGCCCCCTCCGGTGTCTATATAAACCAGAGGGTTTTAGTCCGTAGGACAACATACAATCATACCATAGGCTAGCTTTTAGGGTTTAGCCTCTCCGATCTCGTGGTAGATTAACTCTTGTACTACTCATATTATCAAGAATAATCAAGCAGGACGTAGGGCTTTACCTCCATCAAGAGGGCCCGAACCAGAGTAAAACATCGTGTCCCCTGCCTCCTGTTACCATCCTCCTTAGACGCACATTTCGGGACCCCCTACCCGAGATCCGCCGGTTTTGACACCGACATTGGTGCTTTCATTGAGAGTTCCACTGTGTCGTCGCCGTAAGGAAGGATGCCTCGTCTCGTTGTTAAAAACAACATTACCGCCGGGGGAGCCCTAGCTGTCGGCCAAACTCTTCGGCTCAGCAGTTTCATCATGACCGCCCGTTCGGCCGCTGCACCGACGATGACTTCTCGGGTCACCGAAAATAGCCTCCACGTCGGCCCGGAATTCGCCGAGCAGATGGATCCAATGGAGCTCTCTTCCCTAAACGAGCTCTTGGATCGCATCGCCGCCTTGGGAGTCGCTACGGACTATGATCGGATTGGGCTTAAACCCGATCAAAGGGAGATTAACTCTCCACCGGTCACCCATCATATTGCGGTGGTGGATGAACAATGCGGCGATTCTTCCTGTATCTTGAGGACTAACTATGTCCGGATTCCTGAGCTCTCCAACCCGGATACCAGTTTACAGGAGGACATCACCCAAGCCCTGAACCTAGAGTCAGGCAGCGGGGCAGAATCATCGGGCAACATCCCAGAATCCGAACTTCCAAGATTGGAAACACCTTGGCCCCTGGGTCTCAAATCGGGTAAGGGTTCGGACTCCAAAACACCCACCCACCCAGACATAAACGATCTTTCCCACATTAGGCAAGAGCCCCATGAAACAGTACATCGTTATTGGGCCAAATTCCTCCTTGGGATGAACAAGGTTAAGGATTGCCGCGAGGAAGACGCAGTCTCACTTTTCTGCAATAACTGCACGGACAAGGGAATCCTTAACGCCATAAGTCGCCGTGACATATCACGCTTCGCCGACTTGGTGTACATAGTACGAAAGTACTGTGTGATGGAAAGTGCCTGGAAAACCGAAACAAAATTTTGGGATAATCCGGCACCGAATATACACCCAGTCCGAAGTAAAAGGGTGCACTATCATAAGACACCCAAGTTAATTACAAAGAAGCAAAAACCCTCTATAGGGCGTGGAACCGTATTGGAGGGATGGCTCAACGGACCCTGCAAAATTCAAAGTACAGTGGATACCATACCAACACACAACCTTAGAGCATGTTGGATACTCCGGCAGGTGGCCAAAAGCGGCGAGGATCTTCTCATCCCAGATGCCACAGAGCACCATCCCAGGGATAACAATACGGTATTAACAGTCTTTGAGACCTTCGCATCAAATAATAGGCGCAAGCGAACACTCCGCAGCATTGCGGAAATCTGCCACATGGCAGCAATAAATCCATGGAGTGACACGGCTATTACCTTCAATGCCAGTGACGAACCTAAATTCCGAACAGCCCGAGCACCAGCTGCACTGGTCCTCAGTCCAATTGTGGACGACTTTCGACTCACCAAAGTACTCATGGACGGCGGCAGTGGATTAAACCTCATCTATGAGGAAACTCTTCAAAAAATGGAAATAGACTAGAACCGCATTGAGCAAAGCAGCACAACCTTCAGAGGAATCATCCCCAGTCGGGAAGCATGCTGTGCTGGGAAAATCACACTATATATGGTATTCGGCACGCCAGAGAACTATAGGTCCGAAGAAATTACATTCCAAGTGGCCCCCTTCAGTAGTGGATACCACGCCCTTTTAGGACGGGAGGCGTTCACGATCTTCCAAGCCATACCCCATTATGGGTACATGAAGCTCAAAATGCTCGGGCCCAACGGAATCATCACTCTCGCTAGTGATCCGGACACAACACTCCGCACCGAAAACAAAACAGCCGCATTGGCCCTCGAGGCATTATCCGAAGCCCTTTCAGCCGAGGAATTAACTGCGCTACGCTCCACAGTGGACAGGGACGACGTGACACTTGACAAGAGATCCAAGTCCACCTCTTTTAAACCAGCGGATGAAATAGTCAAATTCCAAGTCCACCCAACGGACCCTACAAAAACAGCCTCCATCGGGGCACAGTTAAACCCCGCGTGGACGCCGCACTACGAGAGTTCCTGTGCGAGACACTACGAAAAAAGACACATCCGTGACATTTTGGGCCAAACGAAAAAAAATTCTGTCATACAGATGACACTTCTATGACGATAATTGTGACAAAACCCAGTATCATCATAGATGTGGTGGGCTCCTACTTCTATGACAAAAAATCATGACATAAAATGGGCTTTTCATCCTGGGCGGGCCGGAGACGCAGCTGCATGACATTCTTTGGGCTGTCCATGACAGAAAAAACTGTGGTAGAAGCGAGGGCGAGGAAAATTTCGGGGAGTTCCCGGTTACGGTGGGAGGTCGGGGGCCGAGCGATGCGCGCTTCTCTTATACACGTACGCGCGTGTGTGCGAGGCGTTGGCTCTAACTGAACCCGAGCGAGGCATTGGGCTCTAACTGAACCCGAGCGATTGCACTGCAGGCTACGCGTTACTGAACCCGAGCGATCGATCGATGGCTGTTAACTGAACCCAATCGAGCGATTCCTTCGCTACTGCTGCTAACTGAAGCTGATCGATGCTGCCTCTGGATGAACAGTGAGCCTTGCAGGGAGGTTTGGATGAACAGTTCCCGGTGTGGGTGGATGAACAGGACCCCGTGGTGTTGCCTCTGGATGAACAGGACCCCGATCGATCGAGCCAGTTGGGGCTGGATGAACAGGACCCCGTGGAGGGCTAGATGAATAGGACCACCCCGTGGAGGGCTGGATGAACAGTAGACGGTGGAGGGCAGGATGAACAGTAGCCCGTGGAGGGGTGGTTGAACAGGAGCCCGTGGAGAGGGCTGGTTGAATAGTAGCCAGTAGAGTAGCGCGCGGTGGAGGCTGGATGAACAGGAGCCCATGGATGAACAGTCGCAGGTGGAGGCTGGAGGAGGTCGACGGTGGATGAATAGTAGCTCGTGGAGGCTGGAGGGGGTCGACGGTGGAGGTGAACAGTATCCCGTGGAGTCCCATTTTGCGGTATGCCACACCCCTCCCGATGAACAGGACCCCCGTTTCGACCGTAGCGCTCCAACACAAGTCCGTTTCGTCCGTTTTGCGGTACGCCACACCCCTCCCGATCAACAGGACCCCCATTTCGACCGTAGGAGGTCCGTTTCCTCCGTTTTGCAGTACGCCAGACCCCTCGCGATGAACAGGATCCCGTTTCGAACATGGCCGGTCAAACACAAGGCCGTTTCCTCCGTTCTGCTGTACGCCAGGCCTCGTTTCCATCACCTGTTCCGTCCAAGCCCTCCCGATGAACACGACGCATTTCGTTGCCTCCCCATGAACACGACGCATTCCGTTGCCTCCCCATGAACACGAGCATTTCGTTGCCTCACCATGAACACGACGACGACGCTGTTTCTCCGTTCCGACCAGCCATGTACACGAGCCCTGGCCATACGTATGCGCGAGTAGGCGTTCGAGACCCCGCCCGTATGTACACATACGTGGTCGTATTTTCTTTCTTGCACCCTGGCCACTGTACATACGTGTACATGCTACGTGCGCGCCTCTACTACGACACGTGCATGCCTCTACTACGACACGTGCTCGCCTCTACATCGACTAGTATGTACGTACACGTTCGCGACCAGAATGACAACGCTACATACGCTTCCACCAGGTGGGTCCCGACTGTCAGGCACTTCCTTGCCTGCGAAGATGTAGCTGGTGTGTCCCAGCAGTCAGGGGGCAAATCGTTTTTTTTGCCCAGATGCACTTCCTTGCGTGCGAAGATGTAGCTGGTGGGTCCCAGCAGTCAGGGGGAAACGTTTTTTCGCGAAATACGGTGGCCCGTCCGGTGGGTCCCAGCTGTCAGGTGGAGGAATCATTATTTTCCGCGTAATAAGGAGGCACTTCCTTGCTGCGGCCGTGGACCCAACTGTCAGCCTCTCCCCGTAAAGTCCACGTCCGATGGAAGTCGTTCCTTGACCACTGAGGGAGTCCTGGATTAGGGGGTGTTCGGATAGCCGAACTATACCTTCCGCCGGACTCCTGGACTATGAAGATACAAGATTGAAGACTCCGTCCCGTGTTCGGAAGGGACTTTCCTTGGCGTGGAAGGCAAACTTGGCGATATGGATGTTCAGATCTCCTACCATTGTAACCGACTTTATGTAACCCTAACCCTCTCCGGTGTCTATATAAACCGGAGGGTTTTAGTCTGTAGGACAACATACACATCAACAATCATACCATAGGCTAGCTTCTAGGGTTTAGCCTCTCTGATCTCGTGGTAGATCAACTCTTGTAACACCCATATCATCAATATTAATCAAGTAGGACGTAGGGTTTTACCTCCATCGAGAGGGCCCGAACCTGGCTAAAACTTCGTGTCCCCTGCCTCCTGTTACCATCCGGCCTAGACGCACAGTTCGGGACCCCCTACCCGAGATCCACCGGTTTTGACACCGACAACCACGTTGACCACGCCGCGCCGAGAGCACCAGGGCGGTGGACGACGGCGAGGCCTAGGAAGGGGACGACACGGAGGCAGGGAAGACTCGGCAGTTGTTTCCCACGCGGAGGGGAGTACGACTGTACGAGGGTTTACTGGTTCGTCTTCCGTCACCGGAGAATAACAGCAGGTGTGGGTGAGTAGAGGGATGGCTAGGCCAACGATGGGAGTACGGTCGAGCGGTGAGGCCTGCGCGGCAGCACAAGCGGCCGCGAGGAGGAGGGAGCAGGTAGTCCCGCCGGCGCTTGTTTGAGCGGCTGGAGCAGGAAGAGCAGAGATTGAAGAAGCACGACGGCCGTTGGATGGACATCCAACAGTCAGTGCTTGTGCGTCAACCTTTTTTTAGGAAAGCCTCAAATCTGTGGAAAACAGCATACAACCCATCTGCCATTATTTCTAATAATTTACAGCCCATTTGCTAATTCTTAAGGTTTTTTTGCAGCCCATATTCTTTTTGTTAGCATTACAGCCCATATTGTGGCAACGGTTAAAAAATTATACGAAATTTTGCATGTTTTGGTGCGGTCCGAACTATTTTTAATCCCGAAATTTCGACTCACATTCAAACTGATTTTAAAAATAAATGTATATCAATATAAAATCCAACAAATTCTCCACACATAAAAATTAATGTAATTTAAAATCTTGAAATGAAAAAAAAAGATATTTGAAACTAATTGCCGGTTTGATGTGTTTTAAAAATGTACAACCCATTTCTCATTACTGATTGGCCATTTTCTCGGCCGGCCGAATGAAAGCTCTCCTCGTCTTGAAAGATTTGCAGCCCAACAGGCCTGACAAAGCAACTTACTTGGCAAATCACAAAAAAACTGGGCTGTGGCCGTGGACCCAGCTGTCAGCCTTTCCACGTATAGTACTCTTCTGATGGAAGTCGTTCCTTGACCATGTTGACCACGCCGCGTGGAGAGCACCACGGCGGTGGACGACGGCGAGGCCTAGGAAGGGGACGACGCGGCAGTGGAAGCCCGCACGGAGAGGACTACGAGGATTCACTGGTTCGGCTGCGGTGTGAGGCTACCGTCGCCGCAGGGCCTGGCCAGCGGCGGGAATAGTAGGGGCGGTGAGGACTCTACGGTAGCACAGCCGGCCACGGGAGGCAGGAGCACGCGGCACGACCGGCACTGCTTTGGGTGGCTGGAGCAAGAAGACCAGAGGTTGAAGAAGCACTACGGCCGTTGGATGGACATCGTACAGTCACTGGAGCTAGAATCGTTCATGTTGACTAAGTTGACAAAGCCCTTCATCCCCATCAACTTAGTAGGCCCATAAGTCAGCCTCCCAGCAAGGTGGGTCCCAGCTAGCCGGGGGAGTATTCATTTTTTTGTGTGTAATAAGGAGGCACTTCCGATGGGTCTGAGCTGACAGCGGGGGCGATGTTTTTTTCACGAAATACGGTGGCCCGTCCGGTGGGTCCCAGCAGTCAGGGGGAAATGATTTTTTTCGCAAAATATTGGTGGCCCGTCCGGTGGGTCCCCGCTGTCAGGTGGAGGAATAATTATTTTGCACATAATAAGGAGGCACTTCCTTGCTGCGGCCGTGGACCCAGCTGTCACCCTCTCCACGTACAGTCCACGTCCGATGGAAGCCGTTCCTTGACCACGTTGACCACGCCGCATCGAGAGCACCAGGGTGGTGGATGACGGCGAGGCCTAGGAAGGGGACGACGCGGAGCCTGGGAAGACGCGGCAGTGGATGCCCACGCGTAGGGGAGTACGAGGGTTCACTGGTTCGCTGCGGTGTGACGCTGCCGTCGCCGCAGAATAACAGGGGGTGTGGGTGGGTAGAGGGATGGTCTAGCCAAAGGTGGGAGTAGTAGGGGGCGGTGAGGCCTCCACCGCATCACAGCCGACCACGGGAGGCAGGAGCACGAGGCACGACCGGCGCTGGTTTGGGCGGCTGGAGCAAGAAGACCAGAGGTTGAAGAAGCACTACGGCCGTTGGATGGACATCGTACGGTCACTGGAGCTAGAATCGTGCATATTGACTAAGTTGACAAAGCCCTCCGTCCCCGTCAACTTAGTAGGCCCACAAGTCATCCTGCCACTAAGGTGGGTCCCAGCTAGCAGGGGGGTATTCTTTTGTTGTGCGTAATAAGGAGGCACTTCCGGTGGGTCCGAGATGACAGCAGGGGGAACGTTTTTTCGCGAAATACGGTGGCCCGTTGGGTGGGTCCCAGCAGTCAGGGGCAAACGTTTTTTTGCGATATACTGGTGGGCCTCCGGTGGGTCCTTGCTGTGAGGTGGAGGAATAATTATTTTCTGCGTAATAAGGAGGCACTTCCTTGCGGCTGCCGTGGACCCAGCTGTCAGCCTCTCCACGTACAGTATTCTTCCGATGGAATTCGGTCGTTGACCACATTGACCACGCCGCGCCGACAGCACCACGGCGGTGGATGACGATGAGGTCTAGGAAGGGGACGACGCGGAGCCGGGGAAGACGTGGCAGTGGATGACCACGCGGAGAGGAGTACGAGGGTTCACTGGTTCGGCTGCGCTGCCGTCGCCGCAGAATAACAGGGGGTGTGGGTGAGTGGAGTGGAGGGATTGCCTGGCCAGTGGTGGGAGTAGTATGGGGGCGGTGAGGCCTCCGCGGCAGCACAGCCGGCCACGGGAGGCAAGAGCAGGCGGCACGACCGGCACTGCTTTGGGTGGCTGGAGCAAGAAGACCAGAGGTTGAAGAAGCACTACGGCCGTTAGACGGACATCGTACGGTCGATCGAGCTAGAATCGTGCTTATTGACTAAGTTGACAAAGCCCTTCGTCCCCGTCAACTTAGTAGGCCCACTATACTGGGTCCCTGCTAGCAGGGGAGTATTCATTTTTTTTGTGCGTAATAAGGAGGCACTTCCTTGCGTGCGAAGATATAGCTGGTGGGTCCGAGCTGTCAGCGGCGGTAACGTTTTTTTCGCGAAATACAAAGGCCGTTTTGGTGGGTCCCAGATGTCAGGTGGAGGAAATCATTATTTTGCGCGTAATAAGGAGGCATTTCCTTGCGTGCGGCCGTGGACCCAGCTGTCAGCCTCTCCATGTACAGTCCACTTCAGATGCATGTCGGTCGTTGACCACGCTGACCATGCCACGCCGAGAGCACCAGGGCGGTGGACGACAGCGAGGCCTAGGAAGGGAACGACACAGAGGCAGGGAAGACTCGGCCGTCGTTTTTGTTTCCCACGTCGAGCGGGGTACGACTGTATGAGGGTTTACTGGTTCGTCTGCCGTCGTAGGAGAATAACAGCAGGTGTGGGTGAGAAGAGGGATGGCTAGGCCAGCGATGGGAGTACGGTCGGGTGGTGAGGCCTGCACTGCAGCACAGCCGGCCGCGGGGAGGAGGGAGCAGGCAGTCCCGCCGGCGCTTGTTTGAGCGGCTGGAGCAGGAAGAGCAGAGATTGAGGAAGCACGACGGCCGCTGGATGGACATCCAACAGTATACACGCCATCTGTGGAAAGCCTCAAATCTGTGGAAAACAGCATACAACCCATCTGCCATTATTTCAAATAATTTATAGCCCATTTGCTAATTCTTATGGGTTTTTTTGGAGCCCAAATTCTTTATGTTAGCATTACAGCCCATATTGTGGCCACGGTAAAAAAATTATAGGAAATTTTGCATATGTCGGTGGGGTCTGAACTGTTTTTAATCCTGAAATTTCGAGTCACATTCAGACTGATTTTAAAAATAAATGTATATCAATATAAAATCCAATAAATTTTCCACGCATAAAAATCAATGCAATTTAAAATCTCAAAATGAAAAAAAGATATTTGAAATAATTGCCCGTTTGATGTGTTTCAAAAATGTACATCCCATTTCTCATTACTGATAGGCCATTTTCTCGGCCAGCCGAATGAAGCTCTCCTCGTCTTGAAAGATTTGCAGCCCAGCAGGCCTGATAAAGCGACTTACTTGACAAATCACAAAAGAACTGGGCTAGCCATTTTCAGAAATAAAAAAAACTACTGGGCTGGTCTGTGGTAAAAATAAAAGAAAAGGTTGTCTAGACAGACCAGAGTGTCCCGCACAACCCAGTTGACACCCTGCTTCCGTCTGAAAAACTAATTAGATAAATTCCACTCCAATTATGGCGATTCATAAAAATGACACTGCAATTTCCAAACTTTGAAAAATGCCACTGCAATTTTTGCAAACTTTGAAAAACGCCACTGCAGTTTGCAAACTTTGAAAAACGCCACTCCAAACTTTGAAAAATGCCACTAGAAATGGCATGAAATGGCATTTTTCCAAGTTTGGAAATTGCAGTGGCATTTCTCAGATACACCAGATTTGGAGTGGCATTTATCAAATTAACCCAAAACAAAAATAACTGGGCGAGCTGCTGGGTCCCTGGTGTCAGCCTCTCGTTGTGCAATTCTCTCGTTTATTGACTACGTTGACAATGGCATGGGACCCAGATGTCAGAAATCCACTAGGAGGAGCCATTTTTTTATTGGCTTGAAATAAGGATGCACTTGCTTGCGTACTGCCATGACCTTGGCGGGTCCCTGCTGTCGTCCTCTCCACGTATAGTACCAGTTAGTCGTGCTTCAAAACTGATCGGCACCCCATTAAAAAAATAAAGGTCGATAACTAATGTGGCACCTCGGGCCAACATGGCCAGATCGCATTTTGCACGAGAAATTACACACCATGTTTCGTTGACATGTGGTCCCGTTCCAACATATCAGTGAGACGACGGCGAGTAGTAGGAGTATTTCCGAACGGACGTGTAGGCAGGGGCACCTCTTCGTGAACCGTGGCAAACTCGCAACCGTCCACCGACTCTTTGCCTTTCCCTCTCGATTTGGAACTGTTGTCGCACGCTCTTCCTCTCCCTCCTCCATTTTCCTTCAGCCCTTCACCCTTTCTTCTGCCATTGTTCGATCGTCTTCTCCATGGAGGGAACAGGCCAGAAACGACCCCGTTATTGTTGCCCCCGATCTGAAAGATGACGTGGTGGAGGAACTCATTGATCGGTGCGACGTCATCACCTCGGCTAGCATGGCAGGTTCGTTCAAGCCCATTCTCGACTCAACTAATAACATCATTACAAAGAACCCAAGAGTCAAGGAGCGGTTTAATCTCCCCTATCTTCTTTGCCGTGACCCTGATGACTGGCGCCGGCACGACGGAGGCCTCGCCCTGTGCCAGTGGATGCCGCTTAATAATGATACGTATGATGTTAATATGCCATCCCTTGAGGGCAAGGCTTGGGCGGGTGCAAATGGAGATTGGGTTGTTAACATTGGGTCCAACTGCGAGTGGGAACTTGTGAATGTGTACACTCGTCACAGGGTTCCACTTCCAAAAATCTCAGCACACTGCCCAGAGGTTGAGCACACCGGTAATGTACACGCGTTCAAATACGATCATGGTGATTGTCTTCTACGGAAGATAGCAATTTGTCGAGTTCCCTACCGCTCCTGGAATTACAACAACTATGAAGTTGTTGCTATCTTCGACAAGCTTGTTGCCATCCTTAGTGGTTTCACTCGATGGACATTGCTCAAAAATCAGTTTCTGTGCACGAATGAGTACTATGATGCAATTCAATACGAGGGCCTTGTGTTTGCTGCCACCACTCGTGGCACTCTTTTTGCATGGTATCCCGTAGTTTCGGTACGTTTGTCTTCCACCGTAATTATAATTGTTTCATCCACATGCATGTGGGTTAGCAAGTTTCCCTTTACTAATTAACCTTCTTCTTGTGTTTCCAAGGTCCTGTGAACATCCCACCACCTATACTTGAAAAAATTTATAACCAAGGCGGAGATGCCGATGGTGATGATCACGAGCAGCTGCCATATACTCTGTGGCACCTGGCAACTAATTCCGATGTTTCACCTCTTCTTGTGTGTATACAACCCACTGATGATGTTACTGCTAAGGAAGCAGGTGTCTCCCATGGTCGCACTCTCCGGACCTATTCCAACACCCCTTGCATGGTATTCGGGATGGATACTAGTGTGCTAGCGCCAACTCCTTCTCCCTGGCACAGAATTGATAGTATTGGAGAAAAGTCGCTCTTCCTTGGACAAAACTATCCGATGATGGTGAAAGGCGATCCAACTGCTATTGACACATTTATGAGAAGCAACTGTGTCTATACCTCGGAAATTTGGGTGGTTCCCTACCCTGGTACTGATATAGTAGGACGCTTCAGCCTGGATGATCAGTCCTGCGTTGGTCTCCAGATCGACAACGGATTGCCCGTCCCAGAGAATCACTTGTGGTTCAAAGCAAGCGTTTCCAACACCGCGGAATGGTTGAGTTGAAGTCCATTTCATGGCTTGTTATTTGTTGTGTGGTGAAAACTTTAGTATTTATAATGTATCCCCGTTGTCGATGTGGGTTGATGACCTGTTGTATGTAATAAAATGATATGCCTGTGATAAACTTACTAAATTTATGAATGGCTTTCGAGTCGCTTCTCTGAGTGAGTGGTGCGACGAGGCAAAAAAATATTTTCCGAATACATAATTGTACGTGCATTGCAACAGGTTATCGGATGAGGCCAATCAACAATAGTAGTACACTATTTGTACTAGCTTCACATGCTTCGCGCGTCGGGCGTGTGTTTTTACTGTAGCCATATGTTAATGTGTTCGCTGTACGTAACCAGCACCTCGAATCCTCGATACTAGTACTATATAGTAGGAGTAAGTAGTAGGATTAGTAGGGTGGCATGGGCCAGAACAAGCATTCACGTCTAGGAGTACGGCACACGCCACCACCACGACATCCATCTGACACCATATTATTTCTTGGAGTTCGTGCTAGAGCAATCTCTTCAACCTGCTTCAGAAGGCGGCGCACATGTCCGCCATGACGCTACTTCAGAAGGCGGCGCAGATGGGCGCCACCTCGTCGAGCTCCTCGTTCCTGCGTGGGTTGGGCCTGGACATCTCATCGTCATCGCCGGCGTCGACGTCGTCGGGTCAGCATCAACAGCAGGAGCACCACCACCAGGAGCCCATGCAAATGCAGTTCCTGGAGGGGTCGCTGCAGCAATGGCCGCCGCGGTTGGAGCCCGAGCCAGCTCCGATGATGTCGGCCGGGCTGGGCCTCGGGTTAGCATACGACTCTACCGGCGGTCCGATGGGGTTGCCGAAGCTCATGATGGGCCAGTCATCACTGTTCAGCACCAAGCCGGCCATGCTGGACTTCCTGGGGCTCGGGATGAGCCCCACCGGTGCAACGACGAGCAAGGGCCTCCCCGTGTTCATGCAGCCCATGGTTGGCGCGGTCGGCATGGCCCGGACCGGCAGCGGCGCGGCGGAGACATTCGGCTCCGGCCCGAGCGCTCAGGCCAAGCCGTGGGAGAGGAACCCGAGCAGCTCGCCGATCCTGTGAAAGGACTGCTGGGCAGTATCAACACGTAGCACAACAGCTGTAAAATGCTGCTTGTGTCTAATTAGCAGTAGCTAGTCATCAGTTCTTCGCCGTTCTTTTGTTTCTTAGGTTACAATCAAGTACGTAAGTTACTTATGTTCCTTTAGGCTTCAGCTTAGTACTCCTGCCCTGCCATGCCCTACCCTGAAGCAAAGTTTCTTTTCAAGTTCATTCACAAATCAATCGGTGTTTCCTGCAGTTAACTGCACCTTAACATTTAGTATTGTGGGTTAATTAGAGAAGACGACAAGGTGTTTCATGCAAAAGTGCGGACGAAGACCGGTCAAGCCACCTGGCTGCCACTTGTTAAGCTGTGATAGGCTGGTGACTAAATCATCACATCTAGTGCAAGTTGGGGTATGATGGAGTTACATTTTGCAAGTTTGGGACTAAATCATCACATTCCATGCAAGTTAGGGTACTTGGGGTGCTTTTACCTCTAACTTTAGCCATCGCGCGGTGGGTGAGGTGGGGGTTTGCCGATAGTCGGTTTCCTTAACTGTGGTCCCACTTGTAAGGCCAACTCCAACGCACGACCCCAAACGGACCTCCGTTTTGCACGAACTCCAACGATAATTTTGACTAGAAAAGCAAGACCAAAGAAAACAAGAACCACAAGAATACATTTTACTACTCCTGTAAATTGTATTAGTGCCTTCTCGATGCATTCATTGTTGATCTGCGGAGGCTCGATCTTGCGTGCTTCTTTCTTCTTCGAGTGTAAAGAAGTAGGCATTGCTTCCTCGCATCTAGTCTCATGTCTAGCCTCTATTCTAGTAGGAGTATCAACAAGTGCACTAATCTCATCCGAGAGCAGAACCAAAGATTTGGTCGGGTTCTTCCTCCTTTTGCCGACACGTGGGACATCCAGCATCCAGGTCGTGTCATGAAAGAAAATAGAGTGGTAGTTGAAGCCACGAGATGTGCATCTTGGGTTAAACTGTAAATAGAATCTTACTACTCTTGAGTAACTCCAAAAGCGGCCACCGGAGATCTTTATTGGATTTGTCTTTCATCACCAGCACGTCGAGGTGAAAGATGTGCAGGTTCAGTGGGTCCTCTTGCATTTTCACTGACATGTGGGGCCGCATGTGAGCAAACAGACAATGGGCTCCGCGCGTCCGCTGGCTGGCTGAGAAGAGAGATAGAGGAGGGCTGAGCACGGACTGCAGGAAATTTGTTCTACGTACCTCGATATAGGCTCGATATAGTGGGGTGGCATGGGACATAACTAGCATTCACGTCTAGCAGTACGCCACACACCACCCACATGAGTCCCATCCGACAACAATTTTCTTGGAGTCCATGCTACAGCCATCTCTTCTCCCTCCTGTTTTCTCAGCCATCGCACGGTGGGCGGGGTGGGGGTTTGCCGATAGTCGGTTTGCTCAACTGTGGTCCCACTTGTAAGTCAAAATGCAACACCGCACGCATTCCCGCTTCAGCGGCGTGCCGGACCAACCGTGTGGGGGTGCGATGCAAACACGGCAGGATTTTCCTTTTGAACTTGTAACTTGTAAAATTTGGTTCTGCTCCATGGCGCGACCGATAGATAGAAAATAATGATTTTGCCTAGAGTAATGAGAAGTTTGGTTCTGGCGTCGTTCATGCATGGAGTACGTATGAAAATTATGAAGTTGATGCGAAAGGTAAGATAATTACTGCAGTATCATATACTACTACATGGATTTGACGGAAAGATAAAAATACATACGGATCCATCAACGTTCAACGACATCCTCACGCCCTAGTGCGCCGGGTCACCAACCGACGTGTGAGGAGAAGCGGCATTGGCGGCCAGCTCAATGTGCTTATGAACAGTGTCCTATCGTCCTCCTCTTGCATGTAGCAGTCCTTGTGGATGATTTGTGCATAGACGTGGGTGATTATGTCGATGGTGTCTTGCTGCGCCAGGCGCTGCGCGACGAGCGCGACCTCGAGGTGGACATTCTCCGGTGCGACGGCGGGCAGTCGCAGGGCCACCAGTGCATCGAAGAGGTTGTTACCATAGTGGCCATTGAGGGTGGCGGGCATCGCAAAGCCTGGGCCTGTCGACTGGAGGCTTACGTCAAAGTCGTCTGCAAGCTTCTTGACGACGTTGAACTTGTCGAGGAAACCGACGAGGACCTCGTCGAACAAGGAGACGAAGTTGTCGTCCAAGTGGTCCCTCGCCCTGGCGGCCTCAAGCAATACTACCTGGAGACGTTCCTCGGTGCCGGGCCGCAGGCCGGTGTCGTGGACCATCTGGCACAGCCGGCTGATGCTCACACTCATCGCCTCCATGGGTCTAGCGTAGCTTCTAGTCAACTGATCTTGCGATTCGAGTGATCACTCATCCCTTGGTTAGCGTGCGTAGGTGCGTAGGATTTCGTACAACTCCTTGGCCCTCTACGGCACCTGCCTTTGGCTGTATGATAGGTGGGCCAGCCACCCCCTGGGGCCACGTGTCATTCACCCAAAGGCAGTTGCCGTAAGTCAATGAAGCTGCGTCCCCCTCCATGCCGGTGCAGTATAGTCATCTCACCGGACCTGTAGTTGGGGCCAAACGAGAGAAGTTTGATGTTTACTGGTTTATTGGTCCCCTTTGCATTTTGCGCCAAGTTTTGAGATTTGATTTAACTAATAAAATATTAATGCATGTAAACAAAAATGTTGTGTAAGTCACCTTACAAAAACCAAATAATCCCAAAATACTTAGGCACGATGCATTAACTCCCTCCTTGTTTCTTCTTTCGTGACATATCAACCAATGAGAGATGTGGGTCGTGCATGCTTTCCATGACTTGAGACTACCAAACATGACATGCAATGTTTAGTTCATTGCATGTAATCCTATTAGTACTCTAGTTAGGAGTAGCAAAAAAACATTAAGTTCTCTCGCCGATAGGAATAAAACACCATGTATTTATTTACAGAGGGAGTAGTACATTTTTGGTGACATGCATTACTAGATATTGCTAGTCAAATACTAAAATCCAGATGGACGTGGTAGTACTCCTAAATCCAGATGGCGGTGCTACTAGTACTAATAGTAGTACTACCAATGTAGGAGTAGTAGTAGGAGTACTAGCACTGTACTATCCGTTGGTCAAATTATTACGTGTTGCTCCTCACAGTGAAGTGACAAGACCCTGCGCCGGAGATGACACCTGAGTATAGGCGCCGTGTTTGGCATACCATAGTCAGCCTCACCGTCTGCAGTCACTATCATCATGGCTGTAGAGCTAGCCTTCTTACAACTAGCCCTGTTCGACATAATTTCCCGTGCGTAGATGCCCGTGCATTGCACGGAACAACAAGATTGGGGGTGGACGGCACCGGCAGCGGCCATCGCGCCAGATTTTTCCACAGCCTTCTACTCCTAGATGTGGTGGGGAGGAGATGAGGCTGATTGTGAGAGACAAGGAGTTGTTTGTAAATAGGGAACAAGTGCGGGCATCTTTTTGCAAAAATGGAGAAGCTTGGTTTGTATGCGTCAGATCTAGATCCGACGGCTATTGGTGAAAGATGGGAGGCACAACATCATCACCAACTCAGGACCTGTTTGATTCGCAGGATTTTGAAAACGCAGGAATAGGACACGGCAATATTACAAGTTTCAAACTGATATTACAAATGTTAGGAGTAATGCTACACCTATGAACAGGGAATTACTAGGAAGTTTACGTAAGAACTTTCGTTACTTTAGGTGGATGCAGCATTATCGTACAAACTAAAATCCACCGCCCTGACAAGTCACTAATGGGCAAATAAGTTTTTGAGTCTCTGGCCACTTGATGTTTCAAAAACAAATTCAGCTTCTGCTGAGAAATGAGCTCCAACGTGTACCTGCATGGGTGTGGCTGGGCATGAAACGTGAGTACGTGCACGGTGCACCTATTCTCTTCTTGTATACGTACACCACCTACGTGGGGTTGTGTGAGAGATATACAAACCTAGAGAGATGTAGTGTGTGGGTTCTTGAGAGTTTTTTTTGTGGGGGGGCGGGTCAATCAAAAAATTTAACATATGCAATGTGTGTGAAATAGAGTCCTGGATATAACATATATATAGAGGGGGCGATCCACGAGAAGAGAGTGGAGGTATCATCGGCTTGAGGTGTCCATAGAATCGAAGAGAGGGATGATGTGTGTGTGTGCGCGCGCGCGATCGATAAAGAGTGCCATCGAATTTGTGTGTGCCCACGTCAAAGATATAGAGTGGCTGGCCTACTGGAACATGAGATGGGACATGCGCAGTTTGTCTCTGTGGCATGGATACCTACCTGCAACGCTCGACTATTGGTGTGTGGTGGGCGAAGAGGGAGGCCCAATGAACTATAGAGGTACAATGGCTGGTATATGTGTGGAGGAGGAGAGAGGCCTACCTCATGTATTAAGGAGATCGATCTGCCTCATGTATTAAGGGAGATCGATCGACATCCATGCATATGTGTAGGAGATGAGTAAGGTTGGGAGAGAGACAGAGCTAGAGTGTTGGAGGGGGTGGTAGTGGAGTTGCTTCTAACAAATTGTGGGATAGTCTTTCTAGACAAATGGAGGGCATGCCCGCAATATCAATAAGAGAGGAGATGGCTGCTTGTTGTATGTGCACGTGCGTGTGAGAGACGTGGTAGGAGGCATGCACGAATGATGAGGGGGGCGATGTGGCTGTGGTAAGCAGACGTAACTACATAGGAAGATCAATCGCCCTCTGTAAGAGAAAGGAGAGACATAACTTGTGAGGTACATCGATCGATGGGGGTAGTTAAAGTCGATCTAGGTATATGTTGGGAGATCGATCGGTATACATGCATGTGTGTGTTAGAAGCAAATGAGACACGAGGAGAAGGATAGAGAGAGAGGGATGCATGTATGAGGTGGTACGAGAGGCATACTATATTGAGGGGGAGGAGTGTGCGAGTACGAGAACGATGAAAAGAGTGGTGGGAGTGAGGCATGGACGGTGACAAGAGAAGAGGGGAAGCTTGTTTTTGTGCTAGGCACACCTGGCTACAGAGGCATATCGATCGATGTGTGCCGTAAAGAAGGAGCTGGGGGGCCTACACACACCGTGGGTGAACGACCTAAAGTGAAAAGACGAATTTGCACGATGGAGCTAGAGAATGCTGAGGGAGGGCGAGAGGGATGCGGGCGTGTGCATGCACAAGAGAAAGTTAGCGCTAGCTACAAAGATAAGAGGGTTGTGTGGGTGTAAAAGACAAATAGAGATCATATATACTTCATTATAAAAAGCGAATTCGGATATTTGAAGAATTTATCATAGTGTTTCAAACCGACGGATGTGTGAATATATATAACGGTGATACACATGGTGTGGTTATGAACATGGTATACTACATTTAATATATTTTATCTCTACTCTTATAAAAAACGGAGTTGTTGATGATGGTGTGCCTACCATCCTGCATTATAGGCCGTCTGAGTTATATCTGGCGGATAGCAAGGAAACTATGATGGTTGAAGTTGGCAACAATCATGATTGTAGATTCTTATTGAAATAGAGAAACGAATTCAAATTTAGTTCGAATTGCAGCGGTAGTATAGACATTTGGAATGCACTAAAATGTTGGTATGAGTAGGTTACATGCATTATACAGCAAGCGGAAAAATTTAATCGGACATAACATGGATTCATACTCCCTCCTTCCATCTATATAGGGTGTAATGAGATTTTTAAGACAACCTTTGACTATTGACAAGATTAATAGTACATGACATGCATAACGTGAAAATTATATCATTGAAAGAACCTTTCACAGCCGAATTTGCTTTATGTAAGTTGCATGTCATATATCATTGCTCTAATATTTGGTCAAAGTTAGCATCGAAAAACGCATTAGGCCCTATATAGATGGAAGGAGGGAGTAGCTTTGAATAGCATTTGTATAGTAAAACGGGGCAAGACTTGTCCCTAAAATTGATTTTTTTCATTTTCTTTTTGGTTGAGGGAAGTGCGAATTGATTTGGTACGTACAAGTACAATATTACGACACGTTAGGCTTGTCCCTAAAATTCAACCCGCATCTTGTTATATCCCAAAAATTCAAATATCGTGCTCCCAAAACTGGCGCCTTCACAACCCGCGCCATGCTATCCCGAAATTACAACGCGCGTGAAAACTCCCTCCAGCTGCCAAATCCCGACATGCAAAATCCCCCTTCTATCCCTGAGCCGAAAGGGCCGCTAGTTCAAATCGGTGGGGGGTACTTTTGTAACACACCCTACATTTTGGACAAGCACGTTCCTAAGTCATGCTTCACCCCCTCCCATCACCCCCTTTTCGCCATTCGAAATCCCAGGCCGCCATAACCTCTCCGCTCCAGCCACGAAACCCCACCCTCCTCCATCCGCCATGTCACCGCTGCCCAACTGGAGCCTCTTCCCTGACGACGTCGTCCACCGCAATAGCTCGACGTCCCTCGTCAACCTCCCCGGATGAGGATCCATCGTCCATCTCACCGTCCCGCCGGTTCAGCCGCCCCATCCTCCACCTCCAAGGAGCTGCTCCGACGATCGCCTCGTCTATCATGGCTACTCCATCCCCATGGCGCCACCTTAACCTGCTCCACCAAAACCGCAACATCCTCACCGACTCCTCGGACAAAGCCGAGGCCTACTCGGCGCCACCAAAGAGGTTGTACACTCATCGCATCGCACCTTCTCCTTAACTCGTCCTCCCGGCGCCGATGGTGCTCCATCCCGCACCCCCATGGAGCGGCTACCTTGAAGCCGGCTCTGCGGGCGACATCTCCACGGCGGCTCTCCCCTAGTGCGAGGCCCCTTCGGCGGCGGCGTCCATACCAGCCAGATCTGCTGCTGCTGCTGCTCCGGCTCTCGCTCGATCGCTCGCTCGCCCAGTTGCTGCTGTTGCTCTCCCCCTCGCTTGTGCTGCTACTCTGCTCTGATTAAGCCACACCTCAATTGACTAAATCAACTTTTGGGTCAGTCGATTTTTAGGGGTTGGGGGGCTCGCTGGAGTTAAGGAAGAACCACCCGCAGCGGGGACGGGGGCTCGCCAGAGAGGTACCCCACTATCTATCTTAGGGTTGAGGGTGGGGTTGGGGGCCTAGAGGGCTGGCCGGGGCGGCGGTGGCGAGTTGTTTCGGGGTGGCGAGGCGGCGCTGGGGCCAGCGGTTCGGCCGGTGGTGGCTGGCGGCTCAGGGGGGTGCAGGTTGAAGATGAACTGCAGGCCCTCCCTAAACTACATGTCAAGTGCCTCTCTGCTACCATTGCGTTCAGTTTCGATAGTAGCATTCAGATTCCACAGTAAATTTCAGTTTCGACAGTTAATATCAGAGTCAACAGTTTTTACCTCATCTGTTGTAGTCAGGTGGTTTTTGGTGATGTTAATTTTACATCCATTTTACATCATCTATTGGATATGCTATTAGAATCCCACTTGAGATTGACGATGTCTGTCTTGTGCTGCTTCAGCCTTGACGTCTTACGGCTCACCGGAGCTGCTCCAACGACAGAACGATCCATCACAACAGAGCAGTGCCCTGGACACCGTCTATAGATTCCTCAGATCTTCCTCCACACCTCCGACAGCCACCTCTGCCTCAACTGCTTCAGCGACCAACCCAATGATGCTGAGGTCGACACGGCTATGGCAAAGAGGTTGTACACTTGTTGCATCACTTACTACTATACATTCACGTCGATCCATTAGGGCTATTTTGGTTCAACGGAAAAACATTGATCCATTGGTTGTTACCATCACTCTAAATTTCTACCTGCTCTCCTTACATAATCTCACCATATTGTTTTCGTATGCATGTCAGTTATTGTACACAGTCATGCTGAACATGTGGAGAAGAAGAGAAGAGTTTTGCGCGGCAATACAATGTCATGCAGACATCGCTCCATGGTGGGTTCAATGGCAAACCCTCCCCACCCCTCTCCAGATTGTAATCTAGAGGAAGATATCTGTTCTGAGGCGGATTCAGACGCCGCTAACCACTCCTATTTACCCCCCAAGGTGTTTGCTCTACCTTGGCATGATGATGTTAGTCATATCATGCATATGTTGCCTTGCAGTGCCTACTTTTGAGATCATATATGTCATCTGCTTAGTTTAGACATGTTCTGTAATGCCACCTATTTAGTTTCTATATCATATATGGGAATTATGCAGTCTCATGTCTTTTAGCCAGCCATAATATATGTGAAATGTGCAATGCCATCATGTTTAACCACACATCATATATTTGAATGATATCTTGCCCATCCTTTTCTTCATTACATTTCCATTTGTCGACAATGTTTGTACATTAAAGTACTCTTCCTATGAATCAGCCATTTGGGTGGGAGATGGAAAAACCTGGAGTGAAAACAAGGCCTTCAGAGCAGACAGTGCTACCTGTCGAAGCAGATCTCTTGTTGGGTCCCGATAGCTCCTCAGAGATGGATTCAAAGACAGATGACCAGTCCTATTCCCCCACTGAGGTGTATGCTCTAACTTGGCACGGTTATACTACTCATATCATGCATACGGTGTCTTGCATGGCATAGTTTAGACATCATATACACAATATTCAACACCATGTTCTTAGTTCAGACATCATATCGAATGCCCTCTGTTTAGCATATAAATCACATATGTGAATTAAATGATGCGATCCTGATTACTTAGATAACATGTAGGTGAATTATGTCATGCGATCCTGTTTAGTTATTCATCATATCTTTGAATTATGTTATGCTATGCTATCCACTTTAGATAGACATCATATATGTGAAATTATGTCATGCTATCCATTTTAGTTAAACAATATACATGTCAACTATTTCATGCCCTCTTTTTTCCACACTATCTATTGCATCTGTCTCTCATACAATGTCTGTACATTCAACTTTGTTTCCTGTTTATCAGCCATTTGAATTGGAGTGGGTGATGCCAGTATCTAGCGGACTAAAAACACGGTCTTCAAATTAAACAGTGCTACCTCTTGGTGGAGATAGCACCCCGGTTGTACATGCACAAGAACCAGCCCTACCACACATAACCCAAACTCTCGCAGATTATACCCCTACTACGATGGACAGAGAACCAGCTTCACCCAATCTAACCCCAACCCCAGCCGATAGTAACCCAGTTCCTGTTGATACAGCACCATCTCCACCACAGAGCTCCCAAACAAGAGCAGTTAGTAAGGCAACTCCAGTGCCCAAAGGGCCAGTACTATCACGGCGAACCCCAACTCCACCGGTTAGTACGCCTATTCCTGTGGAGGAAGCACAACCAGCTAGTCGTAGTTTAGCATCTATCGCATTTGATGTTGTTAAATCGAATGTGCGTATCTTCCCATCTTGGAAATATTATACTGAAGATGAAGGAAAATGCCAGTTGCAGGTGTTTGTCCAGGAGTTATGTGTAAGTAATGTTATTCATGGCAATTACTTTGCTTCGTTCCATACATCCTACCTCCATGATGGTTATAATACAGCAAATTTTCCCATTTTTCTCTATAGAGAAGGACCGATTTGGAAACTCAGGATGAGGTAACCTGTGCTAATACCTCTTCTATCTTCAAGAATGCTTGGTGGCAGTATCGGAATTACCTGAAGAAAACATACTTCACCGGCAAAGAAACTCATCAAATTCCCTTACGTTCTCCTGAGACACATTTACTGGACGATGACTAGGAATGCCTTGTTCTTTACTGGTCCCGAACCAAGAATGTGCTAAGGTCTATGAGTTCATTTTCTATTTTTAAGTATTATATTCTTGCGTCTTACTGTACTCTGGTCATGTAGAACAAGTGCCTAAACCTGAAGAACAACTGGTCTAATTTAAGATTCCATTGCTACCATAGGACATAGATATATGTTTGTTTGATGCTTTTATTATGTACTAGTACTTGGCAATAGAAGATTTGGTAGTTTAATCCTGTCCACCTTACTAATAACTGGTTCATCTAAATGAGTTTCGTATACTAGTACATGCTAAACTTGTTATGTGTCTGCTTGTTTCTTCTTTTAGAATGCTAACAGAATATTGGGGAAGAGTGCCTTATTAAGCAACGGTAAAGGAAGTAATGCAGATAAGGTTCAGGATAGTGACACATCCTGTCTTGGTTTAGTGTTGGAGTTACTGGCCACTACCGCTTGCACAAGCTATTCAAACTCACTGTCTGAATCAGTTCGGTTTCTTGACTCTCAACTACAAGCTGAAAGACATCGATTAGTTATGCCGCGACAAGAAGCAGAAGGACTGCGGAAGTCCCTGGAGCATTCAGATGCATACTTTCTGGTGCAACAGCAAGCATTGGAGGATTTTAGCACCAAACAGGACAAAGCTAATTAGCTTGCTAAGCTTATTGCCAGCATGGTGGATACCCACGATAACGTTTCTTGAGCTCTTTGAAGTTGTTTCAGTTATGCTCTTGTTTTGCTGCCGCGTTTATTTAGACTGGTGGCCAATTTTGACGGCCAGTGTATATGATATGCTGCTTTGTTCCCTATATTTGCACTGGTGGCAAACTTTGATGCCCAGTGGATGTAATATGTGTAATAGCCGTGATAGCCTAGCATTAGTTGCTTGCTTATTTATTCTTGTTGTCTTGTTTATTTGTTTGCTTGTAGTCATTGCAGTTCTTTTTCCGCGGTTAACTAGTGGCTGCAATAACCTATTTTTTAAAACTAGGCCACAATAACCATGGGCTAATATTTACTGTAGTGACACTGGGCCTCCTACGGGCCGTAGAAACAGTGGGCCTTCTACAGGCCGTAGAAACAGTAGGCCTTCTACGGGCCGTAGAAACAATGGGCCTTCTATGGGCCGTATCATCAATGGGCCTTATACGGGTCGTATGATCGATTGGCCAAACATGGGCCAATAACAGGCCGCATTATGGCCGTAAACGGGCTAGAGTTGGAATCGTCCATTCATGGGCCGACCGTAACGGTCCATCGTTAATAGGCCGTATTTGATGACGCTATGAAAACGGCCCAACGTATTAACGGACCACAAACGGGCCGACTATAACCATGGGCTGAATTTAGCCCACAAGTAGAAAATGACAGTAACGGTCCGTAAGTAAACGAATGTTGGAAATGAGCCCAAGAATAAATGGGCTCTGAGAAGGCCGAAAGATAACATGGGCTAGAAACGGCCCAACGGAATAACGGGTCGTTAATGGGTATAAAGTGATACACTGTTCACCACGGGCCAGTTTCACCACGGGCCATTAATGGGTGTAAAGTGATACACTGTTCATTACGGGCCAGTTTCACCATGGGTCGTTAATAGGCCAAGAGTTACATAGGGCCTCATATGGGCCGAAAGACGTCATGGGCCATACATAGGCCAGAAGTGAAAACGGGCCGGAATCATATTGGATGGCCCAAATGACGCTACTGGGCCAAATTCGGATAGGGCGTAACGGGCCTTGGGTTAGCGGGCTGTAAATGGGCTATATGCGAATAGGTCGTTAACAGGCTTTACATGGGCCGGCCTGCCACCTTTTCACCAAGTCAAACGGGCCGGCCTTTTCACAGGAATGGGCCTCTTTTGGACTGTGCCACGTGTCGACATATCATAGGCGCCTATCTGACCCACTGATGAGCTGACACGTGTTTTGTCCGGCCAATAAGAATTTTACACGTGGAAATTTCACATTGGTCGGGGCTGTTAACGGGTTATCGGATCCAAAACCCGACCCGATGCCACGTGTCGGTCACCCTTGACAAAAGCACTTCTGTGACGCGCGATTTATCGTCATGGAATTGGACACTTCCGTGATGATAATTTTGGTAATGTCATGGAACACTTCTATGGCAGCACAGGTATGACTATCTTGATTCTGTCATAAATTTGTCATGGATGTACATGCATGACAAAAAAGCGACCTACTGTGAAAAACACGTATCATCACTTAAGTGTATTTTTTTGTAGTGAGAATTGGGACATATACGCCTGGCACCCCACAGACATGCCAGGAATCCCACGCAGGCTGGCCGAGCACAGCCTCAATATCCTAAAGGGATTCAAGCCGGTCAAGCAGGCTCTTCGGTGTTTCTCTGAACCTAAGAGACAAGCTATGGGAGAGGAACTAGCCAAGTTATTGGAGGCCAAATTCATTAGAGAAATAACACACCCGGACTGGCTAGCAAACCTGGTGATGGTACCAAAGAAGGACAAATCCTGGCGCTTATGTATCGACTTCAAGGACCTCAATAAGGCTTTCCCAAAGGATCCCTTCCCCCTCCCCCGCATTGATCAAATTATCGATGCTACCGCATGACACGAGTCATTGTGTTTCCTCGACGCATACTCCGGCTACCACCAAATAAAGATGGCGGAGTCCGACCAAGCCACAACGGCATTTATCACACCATACGGCCCCTTTTGTTTCAACACAATGCTTTTTGGGCTTAAAAACGCCAGCGCAACTACAGTGCATGATTCAAACATGTCTGGAAAAACAGATCGACAAAACAGTAGAGGCATACGTAGATGATGTGGTCGTTAAAACCAAACACGTCGACTCTCTAATAGACAACTTGCGGCTCACATTCAACAACCTCCGAACAAACGACATCAAGCTCAATCTGGAAAAATGCGTTTTCGGCGTACCAACCGGAAAGCTCCTGGGCTTCATTGTCTCCAGTAGAGGAATTGAAGCTAATCCGGCCAAAATCCGAGCTCTGTCACAGTTGGTTATCCCAACGGACCTCAAACAAATCCAAAAATTAACTGGATGTGTGGCGGCTCTAAGCCGCTTTATCTCCCGCTTAAGAGAAAAGGCATCACCCCTTTATCGCCTCCTTCGGCGCACCGAACACTTCCAGTGGACGGACGCTGCCATAGCCGGATTGGAAGAAATAAAAGCCATACTGGCAACCAACCCAATCCTGGCCGCGCCAAACATCGGCGAACCAATGTTGTTGTACATTGCTGCAAATCATCAGGTTGTAAGCGCAGTGCTCGTCGTCAAACGAGAAGCGGGCGGACATAAATTCCCTCTTCAAAAGCCGGTATATTATGTATCCACTATCCTCACTCCATGCAAATCACGGTACCAACATTATCAAAAGATAGTCTATGCGGTATTCATGGCATCCCGGAAGCTGTGACACTACTTTCAAGAGTGTTCGATTACAGTAGCCTCGGAAGTGCCACTTAACGATATTATAAACAACTGCAACGCCACGGGCCAGATTGCCAAATGGGCCATTGAGCTCCTCCCATTTGACATAACATACAAACCTCGGTGAGCCATTAAATCGCAAGTATTGGCCGACTTTGTCGCCGAATGGACGCAAGCCGAACTCCCTAAAGAGTACGGCGCATACTCCAATTGGATCATGCACTTCGACGGCTCCAAAATGTTGGCTGGACTGGGGGCTGGCGTCGTCCTGACGTCCCCAACCGGAGATACAGTGCAATACGTACTGCAGATACTGTATACAGACTCCAACAATGCAGCCGAATACGAAGCCCTGTTATATGGTCTTCGGATGGCAGTTTCCATGGGCATTCAACGCCTGGAGGTGCGTGGGGATTCGAACCTTGCAATATCCCAAATAAATGGAGACTTTGATGCCAAGGATCCGAAGATGGCGGCCTATCATAACGCCATCCGAAAGATGTCAGCTCGGTTCGAGGGGCTCGAATTTCACCATGTGGCTCGGGAAAACAATCAGGCGGCGGATATCCTCGCCCGCATCGGCGCAAAACGCGATGCGGTCCCCCCCAACATCTTTTTGGAGAGGTTGTTTAAGCCATCCGTGGTATGGGAAGGGGACACCGGTAACAATAGTCCAGACCCGGCCAAAATGCCCGATACCGAACACTCTGACATAATCGGAGGCTCTGCCACCGAAATAACACCTTCAGCCCACGTCATAATGGCCATCATTGCCCCGTGGACAGAACCATTCTTGGCCTACCTAACTAGGCAGGAACTTCCTGAGGACCAAAATGAGGCACGCTGCATAGTGCGGCGATCTATAAAGTCTACAGGGTCCACGAGGGAGAGCTGTATAAAAAAAGTACTATCGGAGTCCTTCAAAGGTGCATCTCCGAAGAGGAAGGGTGGAAGATTTTGGCAGAAATTCACGCCGGACTCGGTGGCCACCATGCCGCAGCCTGGCCTTTGTAAGCAAGGCCTTCTGTACAGGTTTTTATTGGCCGATGGCCCGGGCAGACGCACAGGACTTGGTCCAACATTGTGTCGGTTGCCAGCTTTTTGCAAACCAAAGCCACATGCCACCCACCGCCCTCCAAACAATCCCCATTACCTGGCCCTTCGTGGTCTGGGGGCTTGACATGGTTCGACCCCTTAAAGGGGGAACCCATAATAAAAAATACTTACTGGTCATGGTGGATAAATTCACCAAATGGATAGAAGCCAAACCTGTTAAAATAGCCAAATCCGGACCAGTGATAGATTTCATATCCGGGGTTGTACACTGTTATGGCGTCCCCCACGGCATCATCACTGACAACGGCATGAACTTCACGGCCGACGAGGTAAAACTCTGGTGCAGCAACATGGGCATCAAGCTCGATTATGCTTCTGGCTATCACCCACAAACCAACGACCAAGTTGAGCGAGCAAATGGTCTTATCATGAGCGGCATTAAACCCAGATTAGTGAGGTCCTTAAAGGAGTCTAACACGCACTGGGTAGAGGAGCTCGACTCCGTACTCTGGGGGCTGCGGACCACGCCAAATCGTACTACCGGATATACACCCTTCTTTATGGTGTACGGTGCAGAGGCAGTTCTGCCCTGCGACATAATTCATGACTCACCTCGAGGGCGCATGTACGAAGAAAGAGAAGCCGAGCTCGATTGGCAGGACAGTCTGGACACCCTGGAGGAGGAGCGCGACGTGGCAAAAGCCCGTTCCACATTCTATCAGCAACAGGCTCGCAGATACCAAAGCAGAGAAGTACGGGCCAAAACTTATAACGTTGGCGAGTTAGTTCTATGCCTGCTGGAGAAGAAAAAGACCAAGCTCGAGCCCAAATGGGAAGGTCCCTTCATTATTGACCAAGTTCTGACTGGTGGAGCGTACCGTCTGCGGGATGCATCGAATAATCTACTTGAGCCGAACCCATGGAACGCAGCCAGGCTCCGAAGATTCTACGCCTAGCGCCGGACTCTATGTTCGTCTCCTTCCTCTGTCCATTTTTTGCATATACATTATCTGTCTTTTTTCTGTTTCTTTCTTTTATTCTTTCTCAAGGCCTTTAAGGGCCAACTTGTGCCTCGCTTGCACACTATAGACGCGCTAACCGCGCTCATTATACCTGGGGGCTTCTTACGCAAAAGCTTAATTATCTATCTGGGCTTCATGCCCCGCACATGTGTTATTCTTCCGCATGTTCCTTTTCTTCGCCATTATATGCATCGATATGACTTAAGTTTTGGCCAAGCTGGGTTGCCTGGCTCTTGTATTTATGCCCTACATTCCCATTAATTCGGCTAGGGCATAAGGGGAGCACCTCTGCGATTGTTACTGCCGGGTCAGCCGGATGTGTACCTCAGACTAGGTGAAGCCGAAAGCTAGCATTCTTAAGGGAATATTCGGTCGGCGAACAAAAGATGGTTTTTATTTATTTTCCATATATGCCCCCAGATGTTTTTGCCTGCGTCTCCGCTCGCAGTCCGGACATGCACTTTAGGGCATGCGTACCCAGGCAAAGGAACCCCTAACGGAACTATTCTCCCTGGAAGATGTTTCTTACTACCCGTGTAATATAACATAACTAGTTGGTTACTTGTTTGTTCAAGCACTAATGACCCCTACGCCTGGTTACCACGCATACCCCGGTTCTTATATAACTGAGCGGGTATTCGGACACACTCCGGACTATTGGGTCCCGAGGTTGAAGCAAAAAGGTCCGCCATGACAAATGATTTACAATCAGGCTAGAAGGCATTATACATGTCACTTTAATTACATAGTCATGTAGACTGACTAAATTCCTCTTCTATACCATCCAACAGGTGGTCTAGCCTACAATCCTGTTGGGAATACTTTGCGACTAATTCTACTTGCCCATAGACTAAGCTCACGGGGATCTCTTTCCCATCGGGCCCCACAGGTCCGACCTCGTCCATGTGGTTTGGGTCAGCCTTGGTATACTGCGTCTTCACCATGGCACAGGCTTCCCTGGAATCTTGACGGTAGGACGATATCTTCCATAACCGGAAGCGCCGCCGTGCTCCCTTGAGCTTCTCCACAAGCTCTCCAATGCCTTCTGGCAGGGAGACTGATGGCCACAAGGCCTGGGCAATACCTTGCATCACCTGCCGAACTTGTTCGTGCAGTTGTGAGAGCTCGGATAGAAGATCACCCGCAGACCCGGGCATCTCCTCCGCGGGACGACCCGTCAGCATACTTGCAGACATAACTCTGTTAGCCGGCTTCTCCGCCGTCCCCTTTTTAAGGGTTCGTTCAAGCACTTACTGAAAATGCCGCATCAAAGCCGGTTATTCTCCTTCTCGGAGTCCGCAAGCTCGGCTCGAACATCTTTCGGTTCCACGCTCAGCTTGGTATTGGCGTCTTGGAGATTGTTTTTCTCCCGCCTGACCTCAGTCAGCACACGTTCGCCAGCCTTTAGCTGTCATACGGCATGCTGGTCCTCCGGATTCTCTCTGGATTCATCTGCAATATCTATTGTTAGATCTGCAGCCACACCGCATGCTATATGGTACCCATCATTCTTTGAAATAAATGTTACCAGCTGGGGACTTTTTAGGTTCCTTCAATGCGGCAACGGCGGCCCGAAGTTGGGTCTTGCATTCCTCTAGCTCCTGTGACAGTTGAGTATTCTTATCTGTAAGAACCTACACAATAGATGATCCTTAAATCAGTTCTGCTAACTGTTTCAAGTCTCAGGGGCTACTGATACATATAATCGTCAGATTTGCTTACTCGTACATCCCTTACATACTGGTCTGTGGCTCTAGCTAGACCATTTTGAGCAGCACGGAGGTACGCGTCTCCAGAATTGAAGGCATCAAATGCCTCTGGTGAGAAGCAAGCATCACGGAGTACGGCCCGGCGACGCCTATGATTCATGGCGCTCTCCACTTCTGAATTTGTAGTGGATAGTCTATCTGCATCCTCTCTAGGGGGAGTATCCGGCATCCGCCCCATGTCGGCTTCCGCCTCTATGTCTGGTCCTGGAGCCCGACTGGTGGAAGCATGATCGGCAGCCTCACCGGACATATTCCGGCGAGCGTTTTTTCTGCTAAAGAAACATGGACGTCATTACATGTTGAGAAAGACGTCAACCACGGAGCGGGGTTTTTGTCATACCTCTATGCTACGTCTTGATCTTGCGTTGGTTTTCCCCGAAGAGGAAGGGATGATGCAGCAGAGTAGCGTAAGTATTTCCCTCAGTTTTTCAGAACCAAGGTATCAATCTAGTAGGAGCCCACGCTCAAGTCCCTCGTACCTTCACAAAACGATAGCTACTCACAACCAACGTGATTAGGGGTTGTCAATCCCTTCACGATCACTTACGAGAGTGAGATCTGATAGATATAATATTTTTGGTATTTTTGGTATAAAGATGCAAAGTAAAAAGTAAAAGCAAAGTAAAAAAGCAAAGCAAGATTAAAGTAATGGAGATTGATATGATGAGAATAGACCCAGGGGCCATAGGTTTCAGTAGTGGCTTTTCTCAAGAACATAAGTATTCTACGGTGGGTGAACAAATTACTGTTGAGCAATTGACAGAATTGAGCATAGTTATGAGAATATCTAGGCATGATCATGTATATAGGCATCACGTCTGTGACAAGTAGATCGAAACAATTATGTATCTACTACTATTACTCCACTCATCGACCGCTATCCAGCATGCATCTAGAGTATTAAGTTAAAAACAGAGTAACGCCTTAAGCAAGATGACATGATGTAGAGAGATAAATTCATGCAATATGAAATAAACCCCATCTTGTTATCCTCGATGGCAATGATACAATACATGCCTTGCTGCCCCTTCTGTCACTGGGTAAGGACACCGCAAGATCGAACCCAAAGCTAAACACTTCTCCCATGGCAAGAACTACCAATCTAGATGGCCAAACCAAACGGATAATTCGAAGAGACTTGCAAAGATAACCAATCATACATAAAAGAATTCAGAGAAGATTCAAATATTATTCATAGATAGACTTGATCATAAACCCACAATTCATCAGTCTCAACAAACACACCGCAAAAACAAGATTACATCGAATAGATCTCCACAAGAGAGGGGGGGAACTTTGTATTGAGATTCAAAGAGAGAGAAGAAGCCATCTAGCTACTAACTATGGACCCGAAGGTCTGAGGTAAACTACTCACAGTTCATCGGAGAGGCTATGATGATGTAGAAGCCCTTCGTGATGAAGGCCCTCTTCCGGCGGAGCTCCGGAACAGGCCCCAAGATGGGATCTCGTGGATACAAAAAGTTGCGGTGGTGGAATTAGGTTTTTGGCTCCTGTTCTGATCGTTTGGGGGTACGTGTGTATATATAGGAGGAAGAAGTACGCCGGAGGAGCAACAAGGGGCCCACGAGGTAGGGGGCGCGCCCTAGGGGGGGCGCCCCCCACCCTCGTGACCGCCTCTTTTGTTCCTTGGAGCAGGGTCCAAGTCTCCTAGATCATGTTCGGTGAGAAAATCACGTTCCCGAAGATTTTATTCCATTTGGACTCCGTTTGATATTCTGTTTTTCCGAAACACTGAAATAGGCAAAAAAACAGCAATTCTGGGTTGGGCCTCTGGTTAATAGGTTAGTCCCAAAAATAATATAAAAGTGGAAAATAAAGCCCAATATAGTACAAAACAGTAGATAATATAGCATGGAGCAATCAAAAATTACAAATACGTTGGAGACGTATCAGGCATCCCCAAGCTTAATTCCTGCTCGTCCTCGAGTAGGTAAATGATAAAAAAGAGAATTTTTGATGCGGAGTGCTACTTGGCATAATTTCAATGCAAATCTTCTTAATTGTGGTATGAATATTCAGACTAGAAAGATTGAAGACAAAAGTTTATATTGACATAAAAATAATAATACTTCAAGCATACTAACAAAGCAATTATGTCTTCTCAAAATAACATGGCCAAAGAAAGTTATCCCTACAAAATCATATAGTCTGGCTATGGTCCATCTTCACCACACAAAGTATTTAAATCATGCACAACCCCGATGACAAGCCAAGCAATTGTTTCATACTCTAACTTTTTCAAAACTTTTTCAATCTTCATGCAATACATGAGCGTGAGCCATGGATATAGCACTATAGGTGGAATAGAATGGTGGTTGTGGAGAAGACAAAAAAGGAGAAGATAGTCTCACATCAACTAGGCGTATCAACGGGCTATGGAGATGCCCATCAATAGATATCAATATGAGTGAGTAGGGATTGCCATGCAACGGATGCACTAGAGCTATAAATGTATGAAAGCTCAACAAAAGAAACTAGTGGGTGTGCATCCAACTTGCTTGCTCACGAAGACCTAGGGCAATTTTGAGGAAGCCCATCATTGGAATATACAAGCCAAGTTCTATAATGTAAAATTACCACTAGTATATGAAAGTGACAATATATGAGACTCTCTATATGAAGAACATGGTGCTACTTTGAAGCACAATATATGAGACTCGCTATATCATGGTGCTACTTTGAAGCACAAGTGTGGAAAAAGGATAGTAGCATTACCCCTTTTTTGGGCCTTCTTTTTTTCTTTGGCCTTTCTCTTTTATTTATTTGGGACAATGCTCTATCGAATGATGATCATCACACTTTTATTTATTTACAACTCGATGATTACAACTCGATTCTAAAACAAAGTATGACTCTATATGGATGCCTCCGGCGGTGTACCGGGATATGCAATGAATCAAGAGTGACAAGTATGAAGAAATTATGAACGGTGGCTTTGCCACAAATACTATGTCAACTACATGATCATGTTAAGCAATATGACAATGATGAATGTGTCATGATGAACTAGATGGTGGAAAGTTGCATGGCAATATATCTCGGAATGGCTATGGAAATGCCATAATAGGTAGGTATGGTGGCTATTTTGAGGAAGGTATATGGTAGGTGTATGATACCGGTGAAAGGTGCGCGGTATTAGAGAGGCTAGCAAAGGTGGAAGGGTGAGAATGCGTATAATCCATGGACTCAACATTACTCATAAAGAACTCATATACTTATTGCAAAAATCTAGAAGTTATCAAAGCAAAGTATTACGCGCATGCTCCTAGGGGGATAGATTGGTAGGAAAAGACCATCGCTCGTCCCCGACCGCCACTCATAAGGAAGATGTATGATCGAAAGTATGTCTAGAGGGGGGTGATTAGACTACTTGACCAAATAAAAACTTAACCTTTTCCCAATTTTAGTTCTTGGCAGATTTTAGCTATTTTAGGACAAGTCAAGCAATCATCACATAATTTAAGCAAGCATGCAAAGAGTATATAGGCAGCGGAAAGTAAAGCATGCAACTTGCAAGAATGTAAAGGGAAGGGTTTGGAGAATTCAAACGCAATTGGAGACACGGATGTTTTTCCTGTGGTTCGGATAGGTGGTGCTATCCTACATCCACGTTGATGGAGACTTCAACCCACGAAGGGTAACGGTTGCGCGAGTCCACACAGGGCTCCACCCAAGGGTAACGGTTGCGCGAGTCCACACAGGGCTCCACCCACGAAGGGTCCACGAAGAAGCAACCACCCACAAAGGGTCCACGAAGAAGCAACCTTGTCTATCCCACCATGGCCATCGCCCACACAGGACTTGCCTCACTAGCGGTAGATCTTCACGAAGTAGGCGATCTCCTTGCCCTTACAAACTCCTTGGTTCAACTCCACAATCTTGTCGGAGGCTCCCAAGTGACACCTAGCCAATCTAGGAGACACCACCCTCCAAGAAGTAACAAATGGTGTGTAGGTAATGAACTCCTTGCTCTTGTGCTTCAAATGATAGTCTCCCCAACACTCAACTCTCTCTCATATGATTTGGATTTGGTGGAAAGAAGGTTTGAGTGGAAAGCAACTTGGGAAGGCTAGAGATCAAGATTCATATGGTAGGAATGGAATGTCTTGGTCTCAACACATGAGTAGGTGGTTCTCTCTCAGAACATATGAGTTGGAATGGTGTGTGTGTTCTGATGGCTCTCTCATCGAATGAGGAGGAGGTGGAGGGGTATATATAGCCTCCACACAAAATCCAACCGTTACACAGTTTTCCAATCTCGGTGGGACCGAATCAATAAGCTCGGTCGGACCAAAAATGTAAACCTAGTGACCGTTAGTGATTTTCGGTGGGACTGACATGCAACTCGGTAGGACCGATATGGTTAGGGTTTGGGCATAACGTGATCTCGGTGAGACCGATTACACAAACTCGGTGAGACCGAATTTGGTAATTAGCTAACCAGAGAGTTGGTCAGGCAAACTCGGTGGGACCGATTTGCTCTTTCGGTGAGACCGAGTGGAACTCGGTGAGACCGAAAAGTTACAAAAGAGAAACACTGAGTTTACATTGCAATCTCGGTGGGACCGATTCGCTCTTTCGGTAAGACCGAAAAGTTACAAAAGGGAAACAGAGAGTTTGCAACCCCATCTCGGTGAGACCGAGATCCTTATCGGTAGAACCGAATTGCTAGGGTTTGGAAGTGGTTAATGACAAGTGAAACTCGGTGGCGCCGGATAGGAAGAATCGGTAGGACCGAGTTTGGCTTAGGGTTTAGGTCATATGTGGATATGGGAAAGTAGTTGAGGGTTTTGGAGCATATCACTAAGCACATGAAGCAAGAGGCTCATTAAGCAACACCTCATCCCTCCTTAATAGTATTGGCTTTTCCTAAAGACTCAATGTGATCTTGGATCACTAAAATATAAAATGAAGAGTCTTGAGCTTTTGAGCTTGAGCCAATCCTTTGTCCTTCGCATTTTGAGGGTTCCACTTTCACATCCATGCCATGCCAATCATTGAGCTTTCCTGAAATAATCATCTTGGAATAGCATTAGCTCAATGAGCTATATGTTGTTATGAATTACCAAAACCACCTAGGGATAGTTGCACTTTCAATCTCCCCCTTTTTGGTAATTGATGACAACATATAGATCAAAACTTCGAAAAAACATAATAATCATGAAATATATCGTCGCTTTGAGAAGTATGTGATAAGTAAGAGCTCCCCCTAAATTTGTGCATATTTAAAATTTGCTTTGGACTGCAAATGCAAAAAGAGTTAGAGTCATGGGTTACTCTTCCATGTTACATACATCTTGGTGGAGCGCTTAAAATGATAAGAATGAAATACATGCACTCATCACCAAGAATAATGAATGATCACATAAGATAGATAAGATAATAGCATTAAGCAAGCATTAAGTGTAGCTTATGATCAAACACATGATCATCAATGTCTCACAAATAATGACGTAGTATCTCAAGCACTTCAAAAGCAAACAAGTTCAAAAAACCACCAAATAAAGCAAGAGAGAAAAGCAACACTCTCTCTCTCTCGAAGCCTATGATCTATACATCTTCTCCCCCTTTGGCAACAAGTTACCAAAAAGTTCCTAGAAAATGCATAGCACTAGATCGACGCTCAGGCTTGATCTTCAGGTGGTGGTGGAGTCCGGATCACTCCAAGGACGAAGGCTTCGGTAGATGCTGAAGTAGACGCTGGAGTTGGAGCTGAAGTAGATGCTGGAGCTGGTGGAACTAAGGCTGTGGCTGGTGCTGAGGTGGTGGCTCTTGTGTCAGCAACTGGCACGGCAGATGACCTCAGGCCTCTTGGCACTCTGGCAAAGGCATGAGTAGTAGTCCTGCCTCTCCTCTCCTGCATGTCCTCCTGGAGCTGCTCCACTGCAGACTGAACTTCCGTTACTTTGACATCCAAGTCATAGAACTTCTGTTCCATGATTCTCTCTAGGCTCTGCTGATTCTGAGTGAGGGTGGCCAGACTTTGCTCAATCCTCAGCGTGGATGCAATCAAGTAACCAAGCTGCTCTTGTTTGGTCTACAAGAAGTATTCAGATGCCTCCTCTTGAGTAGGCATCTTGGCAGCTTTCTCCTTCCTCGCCTTCTCCTTCTTTGCATATGCTTGTGCATACGATGGCTCGTTCTCAGTCATCACAACTTCATTGTTCTCAAAATCTGGACGGATGGGCAAATGTTCCTTGTCCAATAAATATATGCCCGTTCCCATCTTGGAGTTGATGAGCTCCTAAATCTGAGGGGCATATCCGTAGCTCCTCTTCTGGTCTGCTGCAGTCCTCTTGATTGTTTCCACTATGAGGCTCATCACCTTGAACTTCTGAGGCACATCAAACACATGTAGCAAGTTGATAGCATGGCCTCTGATCATCTTGTGATCTCTAGACTTGGGCAGTAAGGTGTGCCTTAGTATCCAATTGATCGTCGGGATCCCTGACAGAAGGTAATGTACTGAGCCAAACTTGAAGGTATCAAGTGCTTCATTTGGGATCTCCTTGTACATATTTGACATTGAGTTGTGGTCCATCTTCTTCTTGGCATAGATATCCAAGTCATCATCTTGCTCCTCTGGGGCATTAATGATCTGTGCCCACTCAGCAACTGTGGATTGGTACCTTGTACCCTCAGACATCCATGTGATCCTCCCATCTGGATAAAAGTGAGCTGTGGAGTAGAACTGCATGATGAGTTCCTCGTTCCACTTTGTGAGCTTCTGCCCAACAAAGTCAGCTACTCCACAAGCTATGAAGCTGTCTTGCACTCCAGGATAGTGCTCCTCATTGTCCTTGATGTATGTCCAATCAACCCATCGCATATCACAGACAATGGGCTTCTTATCTAGCAGTACTGTCTCAAAAAAATCCTGCTGCTCCTTGGTGTGAAACCTGTAGTCCACAGCAGTCCTTCTCCTTGAAGCATATGGGTCTGCTTCTCTCCACTTTCTCAGCCCTGAATCTCTCCTGAGCTTCATGTCCTCAGCCACAGGATGAGCATCGTTGTGGTCTGGGATCTTGGGCTTTAGCTTCCTTAGGACATTTTCTTCCTCTTCTTCAGCAACAGTCTCAGGCACTAGGGCCTTGTTCTTTTCAGCTGCAGGAATGCTTCTTGTGTTCCTCTTTGGCTTTGGCTTTGGAGCTGGCTTGGCCTTGGAAGCAGCTCCCCCTGATTTTATGGCATCTCCCATTAGCTTGGGTGCCTTGGGTGCTGGTGCAGCTACCTCTTCTTCCTCTTCCTCTTCCATGATGGAAGCTTTGCCAAGCACTCTAGCCACAGTCTTCTTCACCCTTTCCTTTCTTTTCTTGCTCTCAGCTGCAACTGGCTCTATGGGCTTCTCAGTTGACATTCTGGCCTTTGACATGGGCTGCCTGCCTGCTGGCCTTTTGATTTTCAGGCCTGGCTTAGTGCCTTGAGCTGGCTCAACTCTCTTGGAAGTGGCCTCTTCCTCTGCCACATAGTCTTCATCTTCGGAATCAGAAGTCCTCTTCTTTCTCTGTCTCGTGGCAGCTTTTGGCAAGTTGCTAGGAGTGCTCCTGCTGCCTTCATCAGATGAACTGGAGGGACTAGTGCCCTCACTCATCACTACTTGCTGCTCTGACATGTTTTGGCTATCACTTTGATCAGACATGCTGCAAACTGACTGCTGACCCTGTGAATAGATTATAGATGAGATAGAAAAGATGAGCATCACAAAATGCAGAGATTTTTGCAAAAGAATGTTCCAAAAATTTAGTTTTAGTTTCCCACTGAAATCATCTTGGATCTACCGATTTTCAAACTCGGTGATACCGAAGCAGTTTTGGAACCTAAACTAGTGAACTCGGTAGGACCGAGTCACAGTTCGGTGGCACCGAGACTGCTAGGGTTTCACTGAGTTCAAAAATCGGTCACACCGATAAGTAATTCTCGGTCAGACCGAGTCTCACTTGTGCAATGGCATAAGCCAAATCGGTGGGACCGAGTTTTTCAACTCGGTGGGTCTGAGATGGTTTCGGCGGAAACCTAAACCTAGAATTTTCGAATCAAACCTAATCTACGGGCGTTTTGACTAGATAGAAGTTTATCAAACGTGGCTAGAATCAATATGATCACAATGTGCTAGGAATCAGATTGAGGAGTAGCACAAAGATCAAGTCCATACCCTAGTTCGGCGGGGACTTGCTACGGTGGCAACGGCGGGGCAGAATTCCCGTTGACGGCGACGGAGACCAGCGACTGGAGGTGGCTGGCGGCGAGAAGATGATCCGGAGACCATGAGGGCAGAGCAGGCTATCGCGCGGGCGAAGGGGTTTGGAGAAATTTCCAAATTTTGCCCGTGACTATATATAGCCCGACCCTGTCGGTGTGACCGAGTGGAACGACTCGGTGGCACCGAGATTCATAACTGCGTGCAGTTACTGAAACTCGGTGTGACCGAAAGGTTCAAATCGGTTGCACCGAGATCGAAAACCTAGATCAACTTAATGATATCGGTAGGACCGAAAGTGGAGTATCGGTCAGACCAAGAATCATAAAGAGGTTTTGGAAGTTTAAGTCTATGACGAATCGGGGACTCCGAGCGCTCCTCACACAGAGTGGTTCGAATCTGACTTGATCAAATTTTGTGATGCAGCATGAGTAGAGTTTGAGACGAGAAAGCATAGATAGCTAGAGGAGGTTCTTAGGCATTCTTGTCCATCCACTTGGCAAAAAGAAATAAAGCCGAACAATCAAAACAATAAGTGGATGTCCTCGAATGAGTAAAATATGCAACCAGCATGCTCACACAATAAGATGGCAAATGAAATATGTGACAAGGCATGCACAACCAATTCTATCATCTATCAAGCAATTTGTGATGACTAGGTCATCTATATATGAGTATATTGACTTAGGAGTCAAGTGAGATCACTTGATCATAGGTCATACTCATCGTTTAAGCTCAAGTGGGGTTACCACTTTTACATAAAGCATTGTTGTTTTCACATCTTTAGAGTTGCTTTAGCTCAAATCTTAGAGTAAAGCTCCCCCTAGATGTGATATCCCCCCTAAGAGGGATGAACTAACCTTGGGTTTTGTCGATGATGACTTCATGTAGATATTGAAGATGTGGATGCTCAATGTTGATGTAGATCTCTTGGAGCTATCCATTTGAGTGAATTGCACTTTCAATACCTACATGGGTTAGTCCCACAAGGAACAAACAAGGATATCCATAGACATAGAGTAATGCACACAAAAGATGATGTCCATGAAAACTTTTAGGTTACCTTGTCCCTTGTCTTACCAACAAGAGGGTTTGTGACTCCTTGAACTAGTGCAAGATGTGGAAGTTGATTGCACTTGTTCTTGCCAAAATGATAAGAGTGAAGTATGTTGGCGGAGTCACCCTCAAGAACTCTCTAGTTCTTCTTCTTTTGGATCCACATCATCTTGATGGGAATCCTTGGAGTTGTAGTCGTACTTGATGAAGTGGAACTTGAAGTAGTCTTGGGAATCCATTTGACTAAGGTCTTAGGAGCTTCTTCAAATGCATCAATTTCCTCTTGAAGCTTGTCCTTGCCTTTTTGCTTGTAGTCTTGTGGTGGAAGATCATCTTGAGCTTGTGTCCCCTTGAAAGAAGTATACTTCTCTTGTTGAGGGACAAACTTTGTCTTGGGGTATTGATCTTCTTCCCACTCAACTCCATTGGCATTGAACTTTCGCTCAAACCCAACACCTTGATTCTTCCGGTGCATTCCTTGCTTGCGCACAATTTCCTCGAATTGCTTACTCCCGGCAAGGCTTTTGTACACTCCTTTCTCTATAATTCCCTTCAATAAACTATTTTCTTGCTCAAGTGTAACTTGGCTAAGAAAATCATTAGTGGAATCAAGAGAGCTACTAGAAGTAACAATATTTGATTTAGCATGATCATTGTTACTACTAGAGGAAGAATCTTTCTTGTTCTTATTACTAGACTTGACTTGAGGCATGTAAGTGGATAAGAGCAAACGCTTGGCAATGTAAGAAGAACTTTTCTTGCGGAGATCATCATTGATTGCTTTTAAGAACTCATGCTCTTGCTCAAGATTGAGCTTTTCAAAGCGTAATTTCTCATGAGATCTTAAAAGTTCTTGATGATCTTCGAAGATGGTTTCATGAGCTAACTTAAGAGTGTTTAGCTCTTTAGTTAGGGCCTCAATTTTCTCCTTATCATTGTCATTCGTTTTATCTTGATTAGCATGTTTAATTGACATTGCATCATAGTATTCATCACTAGAGTTGTCAACAAGCAAATCATCACCTAACAAGTCATCTTCATCACTATTGAAATCAACATACTCGGGGTGTGTTACCTTAGGACCTTTGACCATGAAGAATCTTCCAATTCCTTCATTTGGTGAGTCAAATATGTCGTAGGAGTTGGTTGACACAAGTGCTAGACCGGCAACACCTTCATCTTGAGTATCTTCGGAGTCGGAGTGATAACTTCTCTCGGAGTGGCTGTCGGAGTCGGAGCCGGATACCCATTCACCAACATGAGCTTGATGTCTTCGTCTTGTGTAGCTCCTTGATGATTTTTCCTTCCTTTCTGAGTCCTTGCTTCTCCGTGAGTATCTTCGTTCATAACGATCATCTCTACTCCTTCTCTCTCTTGGTGGTGATCCTTTGCTTCTTCTTTTTGGAGAATCTTCTCTTCTCTTGTAGGGAGCCGTACACTCATTGGAATAGTGTCCGGGTCTTCCACAATTGTAACAGTTTCGCTCTTGACTAGAAGATCTTTTGTCGTTGTAGGACCTTGACTTGGAGCTTCTATCTTTGCTTCTACTCTTGTAGAACTTGTTGAAGTTCTTCACCATTAAGCTCAATTCTTCATTGAAGTCTTGTTTCTCACTTGATGATGTAGGGGCTTCACATGAGGCTTTATAGGCACCACTTGATTTGTTGTGAAGTTCCTCTTTATCCTTAAGTGACATCTCATGAGCAACAATTCTTCCAATCACCTCTGTTGGCTTGAGATCTTTGTAATTGGGCATCATTTGGATCAATGTGCACACGGTATCATATTTTCCATCCAAGGCTCTTAGAATCTTCTTGATGATGAATCTATCGGTCATCTCTTCACTTCCTAAGCCGGCAATCTCATTTGTGATGAGAGCAAGCCTAGAGTACATCTCAGTGACACCTTCACCATCCTTCATCTTGAACTTGTCAAGTTGGCTTTGAAGTACATCCAACTTGGATTCCTTGACGGAGTCGGTACCTTTGTGCATATCAATCAAAGTGTCCCAAATTTCCTTTGCATTCTCAAGGCGGCTGATTTTGTTGAATTCTTCGGGGCACAATCCGTTGAAGAGAATATCACAAGCTTGAGCATTGTATTGCAACATCTTCAACTCATCCGCGGTAGCTTCACGGTTTGGTTCTCTCCCATCAAAGAAGTCACCTTGCAAACCAACACACACAATAGCCCAAATGGCGGGGTTCTGTCCAAGAATATGCATTTTCATTTTATGCTTCCAACTAGCAAAATTAGTACCATCAAAGTAAGGACCTCTACGGTGATAATTTCCCTCGCTAGACGCCATACTCTCCTAGGTTGTGAAACCAAGGCTATGACCACCAAAAGCTATGGAGATCAAGCAAATGGAGACCAAAGCTCTGATACCACTTGTAGGATCGAAAGTATGTCTAGAGGGGGGGGGTGATTAGACTACTTGACGAAATAAAAACTTAACCTTTTTCCAATTTTAGTTCTTGGCAGATTTTAGCTATTTTAGGACAAGTCAAGCAATCATCACATAATTTAAGCAAGCATGCAAAGAGTATATAGGTAGCGGAAAGTAAAGCATGCAACTTGCAAGCATGTAAAGGGAAGGGTTTGGAGAATTCAAACGCAATTGGAGACACGGATGTTTTTCCCGTGGTTCGGATAGGTGGTGCTATCCTACATCCACGTTGATGGAGACTTCAACCCACGAAGGGTAACGGTTGCGCGAGTCCACACAGGGCTCCACCCAAGGGTAACGGTTGCGCGAGTCCACACAGGGCTCCACCCACGAAGGGTCCACGAAGAAGCAACCACCCACAAAGGGTCCACGAAGAAGCAACCTTGTCTATCCCACCATGGCCATCGCCCACACAGGACTTGCCTCACTAGCAGTAGATCTTCACGAAGTAGGCGATCTCCTTGCCCTTACAAACTCCTTGGTTCAACTCCACAATCTTGTCGGAGGCTCCCAAGTGACACCTAGCCAATCTAGGAGACACCACCCTCCAAGAAGTAACAAATGGTGTGTAGGTAATGAACTCCTTGCTCTTGTGCTTCAAATGATAGTCTCCCCAACACTCAACTCTCTCTCATATGATTTGGATTTGGTGGAAAGAAGGTTTGAGTGAAAGCAACTTGGGAAGGCTAGAGATCAAGATTCATATGGTAGGAATGGAATGTCTTGGTCTCAACACATGAGTAGGTGGTTCTCTCTCAGAACATATGAGTTGGAATGGTGTGTGTGTTCTGATGGCTCTCTCATCGAATGAGGAGGAGGTGGAGGGGTATATATAGCCTCCACACAAAATCCAACCGTTACACAGTTTTCCAATCTCGGTGGGACCGAATCAATAAGCTCGGTCGGACCGAAAATGTAAACCTAGTGACCGTTAGTGATTTTCGGTGGGACTGACATGCAACTCGGTAGGACCGATATGGTTAGGGTTTGGGCATAACGTCATCTCGGTGAGACCGATTACACAAACTCGGTGAGACCGAATTTGGTAATTAGCTAACCAGAGAGTTGGTCAGGCAAACTCGGTGGGACCGATTTGCTCTTTCGGTGAGACCGAGTGGAACTCGGTGAGACCGAAAAGTTACAAAGGGGAAACACTGAGTTTACATTGCAATCTCGGTGGGACCGATTCGCTCTTTCGGTAAGACCGAAAAGTTACGAAAGGGAAACAGAGAGTTTGCAACCCCATCTCGGTGAGACCGAGATCCTTATCGGTAGAACCGAATTGCTAGGGTTTGGCAGTGGTTAATGACAAGTGAAACTCGGTGGCGCCGGATAGGAAGAATCGGTAGGACCGAGTTTGGCTTAGGGTTTAGGTCATATGTGGATATGGGAAAGTAGTTGAGGGTTTTGGAGCATATCACTAAGCACATGAAGCAAGAGGCTCATTAAGCAACACCTCATCCCTCCTTAATAGTATTGGCTTTTCCTAAAGACTCAATGTGATCTTGGATCACTAAAATATAAAATGAAGAGTCTTGAGCTTTTGAGCTTGAGCCAATCCTTTGTCCTTCGCATTTTGAGGGTTCCACTTTCACATCCATGCCATGCCAATCATTGAGCTTTCCTGAAATAATCATCTTGGAATAGCATTAGCTCAATGAGCTATATGTTGTTATGAATTACCAAAACCACCTAGGGATAGTTGCACTTTCAGAAGACAATCAACAAATAAATCATGCTCCAACTTCGTTACATAATGGTTCACCATACGTGCATTCCAACTTCTCTGTGGATTATAAACTATTTTACTAGCCATAGATTCATCAAAATAAGCAAACAACACACGAAAAACAGAATCTGTCAAAAACAGAACAGTCTGTAGTATTCTGTAGCTAGTGCAAGAACTGGAACCCAAAAATTCTAAAATAAATTTCTGGACGTGAGGAATTTATCTATTAATCATCTGAAAAAAGAATTAACTAAATAGCACTCTTCAAATAAAAATGACAGCAGTTCTCGTGAGCGCTAAAGTTTCTGTTTTTTACAGCAAGTTCAACAAGACTTTCCCCAAGTCTTCCCAACGGTTCTACTTGGCACAAACACTAATTAAACAAAAAAAACACAACCAAAACAGAGGCTAAATAATTTATTTATTACTAAGCAGGAGCAAAAAGCGCTATCGTTTAACGCCCCTAGCTAGGCATAAAAGCGAGGATAGATCTAGGTATTGCCATCTTTGGTAGGCAATTCTTCGATTAGGCATCTGTTTCCCTTAGGAATTTCTTTCTTTCTAGTGATTATTAAACTTTTAGGCACAAGATCAAAAAATTCATGTAGCGAATGGTTCCTTAATGATATCAAAAAGATTGGGATGAATGCTTATAGATTTAAGATCCGCAGTTTCCTTAGATGATTCACCCTTATTTTTAGGAACATACATAAGTTTGGCAATTTTAGTAGGAGGACTTGGAGTATTCTTTACGGAAGAAAAAGCGGTTCCCAAGTTTGTAATGATACCCTCAAGTTTATCAATTCTAGTAGAGTCTAAGTTCATTTTCTCATTAACTATGGGTTCTTTTTCCTTAATATTTTCAAAGTCATTCCTACCTTAGATCCATATTCAGTAATTTGATTGTGGATCTTTTTATCTAGATTTTCAATTGATTCAATAGTAGCAACTTTATTTTCAATAATTTCAGGTCTTTGCATAACATGTTCCAAAGTTAACATGGTTCCATTAACCAAAAGAGGTGGTGAGCCAAATAAATTTAGCATAGCATTATAAGAATTAAAAGTATGGCTACCCAAGAAGTTCCCTCCAGTAATGGTATCGAGGATATATCTATACCAAGGATTAACACCTACATAAAAATTGCGGAGAAGAACTAAGGTAGATTGCTTTCTGGTAGATCTATTTTGAGCATTGCAAATTCTATACCAAGCATCTTTTAGATTTTCTCCCTCCCCTTGTTTAAAATTTAGAACTTCACTCTCGGGAGACAACGGAGAAGATATGAGACTAGTCATGATGACAAGCAAACAAACTAGCACACAAGCAAACAAGAGCAAACAGGAAAAAGAGGCAAATAGAGAGGGAGGATAGGGAGAGAGGGCGAATAAAAAGGCAAGGGTGAATTGGGGGGAGAGGAAAATGAGAGGCAAATGGCAAATAAAGTAATGCGAGAGATAGGGATTGTGATGTGTATTTGGTATGTTGACTTTTTGCGTAGACTCCCCGGCAACGGCGCCAGAAATCCTTCTTTCTACGTCTTGAGCTTGTGTTGGTTTTCCCCGAAGAGGAAGGGATGATGCAGCAGAGTAGCTGTCGGATTTCGGGTTCCGGCAGTCCCTTGAGGTTCGAACACTGGGGTGCGCGCGGAGATCTCTCCCCTACCGATCTACGTCCGATCCTCTCGTGCGAACTAAGATGAAAATGATGAACAACACAAGAGACACGAGGTTTATACTGGTTCGGGCCACCGTTGTGGTGTAATACCCTACTCCAGTGTGTGGTGTGGTGGATTGCCTCTGAGGCTGATGATGGACAGTACAAGGGAAGAACAGCCTCGCGAGGGGTGTTCTTGAGCTGGTGCGGTGTGTTCTACTTAGTCTCTACTGGGTTTTCTCTTCCTACCTCCCCTTTGTGGAGGCTAGCTCTATTTATAGAGGCCCTGGGCCTCTCCCCGAATAATTGAGCGGGAAGGGCGCCAACAATTGGCCATTTTGAAGGGGAACATCTAGTACAAGTTATCCTGACCAAAGGTGGTCTTCGGCTGCCAAAAGCACTGGTGATGACGCTGTCTTGGGCTCCACGGTGACCTCCGTCCGGCCGTCCGGCTGGTCTTGGTCTCATTGCACCGGAATGGTAACCTTTGCCTGATACCTTGGCCTGTGCTTGCCCCCTTTGCACCAAAGGGGAAACAAGGACCATGCGCAGGCCGGCGCCCGCCTGGCGCCCGCCTGGCCTTGATCGTCATGGCTTGCGTCATGGGATCCTCGCGAGGTACCCTTGCATTGATCTCTCCGCCTCCTGGCGAGCCTGCCTGATGAGGCCGCTCTTGAGGAACCTTCCTGTCGTCCGCCCCGCAAGGCTTGGCCCCTCGTGAGGGTCTTGAGCTTGGGCTGATGAAGATGGGCCGTGCTGGGCCCCCACTTGAGCCACGCCGCAGGCCGCAGGCAGGCAAGTCTGGGGACCCCCGTTCCCAGAACATCGACAGTAGCCCCCGGGCCCAAGGCGCGCGCGGGCTTGGCTTAGCAGAGAAGGGAAGGGGCAAGCACGAAGTGCCGCGGGCCCTAACAGCCTACGGCCTTGGGCGCCGCGTGGCGGTTGATTGGACGTGGGCGTCTGCACTTCCCACGACGCCTTGCTACGCGCCCGGCTAAGCGTACCCGTAGTTGCACACAGTTCTTCCTCCTTTGGCTGCCCGCTCGCCTCCTACCAGTCCTTCTTCTCCGAGTTCTGAGCTCCGCCGCCAATCCGGCTCGAGATCTTCCCCTTCCCCAATGCCATGGCGCCGACAAAGAAGGGAAGGGGGAAGAAGCTCGCGCCTTCGTCCTGCACACCTCCAGCGGCGGCCCCCACCGTCGATCGGTCAATCATACTCAACCCGGAAGCCTTGGACAAGGTCCACTCCGCCCTTGCTTCCATCTTCAACGAGTGCGGCCGGACCACGGTTTGGCCCGCATCCCGCGCCTTTCTTGCTAGGACCGTCACGGAGGTCCGATTCTTCGCCGATGCCTTATGGGCGGGTCTGATTCCCCCCTTTTCTGCTTTCTTCAATGTTGTGCTCTCCCATTATCAGATCCACATGATGCACCTCGGGCCGGAGTCCATTACCCTTTTGGCTGTCTTTGCTTTCGTGTGCGAGGCAATGATAGGCATCCCTCCTTCTATTGCCCTACTGCGCCACTTCTTTTCTCTGCGCCTGAGCGATCCCACTCAGTGCTTGGGGTGTGTAAGCTTCTTCGCCGTGCCTGAGACGGCTGCTTTAGGGATTGACTTCGGCCTTCCACCTTCTCAGGCTGGGTTCAGAGAGCGGTGGCTGTACATGGACGTCAGGGTGCCCAGCCCCTTGCTCTCGCACCCGACCTTGCCTGTTGTTCCCAACCCGGGCTGGGGTCATGAACCGCTCGCGAGCCCCCGGCTCACTTTCGTCTGGCGCCCCTTCGAAAGTTTGAGGGCGCACAAGGTGACAGCACCCAAGGTGGTGAGGGAGTTCCTTCTGTGTCGCGTTGCTCCTCTCCAGCGCCACTCTCGCCGGATGTGGGACTTTGCGGGGCGCGGAGACCGCATGCGGCTTCAGGAGGAGGATTTGGCGCCCGAAGTGCTGCGGACGGTGCTTTGGGTCTTGACTGCTGATCCTTCCCCAGGCAGCCTACGGAGCGGTGGCGTCCTTCTGTACCTTTGTTCCCGCAGGGCTGATTTCGTGAAGCAGATGCCTAGCTTCGACGAGTGGGGGCTGCGCCCAGCTGGCCTCACGGGGCCACGCGAGAACCCAGTTGTCGTGGTTGTTCCCCCCGCCGCGCACAGCGGTCCCTCCTCAGGCGACAGAGCGAGGAGAGAGCCGACGGGAGCTGAGGTGGCTGATGTCGAGGTGGTGGCACCGCGTGAAGCCTCAGAGGCGACGTCTCTCGAGGCCCGCCCTGGGGCGGCAGTTGATGCAGGGTTTTGGCCTTCGGCTCCTGAGGCCGGGGCTCCCGAGCCCCCAGCCGTTCTTTGCGAGGCGACGCCCGACGGTGCCCCCAAAGGTGACTCCTCCGGCATCGACAATCCTGAGGCTTCTTCTGCGCCCCAGGCCGACCCCCGCCCCAGGCGCTTGGGTCGGTTTCGTGTAGACTTCGAAGCCCTTCGCAAGAGGAAGGAGGCCTCAGGTGGCAGCGACCGCCCTTGCCGCTTGTTGAAGCGCAGGAAGTACTTTGCCATGGACGATTTAGCCTTCTTCTTTCCCTGCTCATTTGCTCTGTTATCCTTGTGGCTAATTGTGGCCCTTCAGGTTCCGTCTTGCTGAGTCCACCGAGTCGACCCAGGAGCCGGCCCCTGCAGCTTCGCCCCCTTTGCTGGCTCCGGGTCCGCCGAGCCCGGGTGGCGCCCTCCCCGCTGGACCGGTTGGTGGAGTGATCTGCTCCATAGGGCGCCTCAAGCTTGCTCGCCCGATGCCCTTTCTTCGCGAGTCTTCTTGGGGCGCGTCAGGCTTGCCCCGCGCCCCTTCTCTGGTCATAGAAGGCGAATGGCTGAGGTCTGTCCTTGGCTCCTCCTCCGTGGGTGGATCGACGCCGGGCCAGACTCTCAGGGCGGTCCATCCGGTGATGGCTGGGGCGGCAGCCCCCTGCCCCACGCCTGGAGGGGGCTTACCGCCTCGGGGCCCTCTGCATGCTCCAGCGGAAGAGGGTGATGTCGAAGATGTGCTCAAGCGTGCTCGGGAGCGCCGTGCCCTTCGTGAAGAGTTCCTCCAGGGGGCGGCAGACGCGGTGAACCGGGTCGGAGTAGAGCTTGCTGCCGAGGATGCGCGCCTCGAGGCTGAAGGCCTGCGCCTTGCTGAGGAGAGGCGCAAGCTGAAGGTTGCCATTGCCCTCGCGTGTCATCAACATGACCTCGACAACGCGAAGTCCGAAGCGTCGCCAGCGGCTTCGCGGGAGGCCTGCTCCCAGGCCGTCGAGGAGGCTCGGGAGGCAGACCGACGACGCAAGGATGCGGAGGAGCACGTGTGGGAGCTCAATGCCCAGAGCAACTCCCTGGAGCAGCAAATAGAGCTGCACCACGCGGCCCTTGGGTCGATGCAGGAGGCCGCCGTCGACCAGGCGGAGCTCCAGAGGCGCGAGGAGGCGCTGACGCTCGAGGCCGCCTAGCGCAGTCTTGACCTGGAGCGGTTGGAGACGAGGGAGTGCCTGGCGGCCCAGTCTGAGGACTACGTTGCGGCACACGAAGCCCGGGTCCAGGAAGAGGTCGACCGCCGTGTGGCGGGAGCTCACTTGGTCCTCGAGCGCGAATACGAGGCAAGGTTGATGCTGATCGGCGCCGAGGCTGAGGGCAGGACAGCGGCCATCAAGGCCAAGTTGGTTGAAGAGACGCGGCGTGCGGATTCCTCCGCAGCCGCCCTTGGTGCGGCATAGGCGGAGCTGTCCTCTTCCCAGGCAGAGCTGCTTCTTCTTCAACAGAGGGTCAATGACGCCGAGGCCATCGCGCGACAGAATGAGGACGAGATCCGCCAACGGAGGGTTCTGGATCACGAGCATGCTCCCATGCTTCAGACGCTCAGGGAGAGGGCCAACTCAGCCTTAGGCGAGATTTGCGAGGTTGCCGCTAAGGAGCCGCACGAGGCCAGCTACGCAGGCAATCTTCGGTTCTTCACTGACGTGGTGACGCTTCTGGAGGATCGTTCCGAGAGAGCCTGCGGGCTTGTTTAGGGGAGGAGCCTAGCCCTGCTCAGGCGTGTCTTCTCCCGTGTCTTCAGCCATTTGCAGGAGATGGACCCCCACTTCGACTTTGATGCTGCCATCGCGCCTGTGCCCATAGCTGTCCGGGGCGACCTAGCGCAGTGGGTGGAGAACAATGTGGACGCCCTCGTCAGGGCCTTCGCGTCTGATGATGATGGTGTGGTCGTGGGTGCTGACGAAGGCGGCGTTATAGATGAGCCTGGTGCTGACGGAAACGCGGGTGGTGGGGGCGACGACGTTAGTGATGCCAGTGACGCTTCCGAGGATGCCCCAGAAGACGCGGTGAGCGATATGTTTGACTGACCGCATGTCTCCGCAGTTTGTCCTGCATGAAGAAGACTCGGGCTTGGCCCTGAAGAATATCAGAGAATTTTGGGAGGGGAAGCCCCTCATGTAAAGATTTGTAATCCGTACTCTGGTGAGCACAACGTTATGCGTGAGTTTAGTCGATATCCCGGTGATGGTTCGGCTGATTCGTTTACCTTCCGGCCCTGGCGTGCCCTGAGCGGGCCTGCGGGGGGGGGGGGGGATGCTACGCCTCCGGCATCCCTCAATTAACTTGCTGATCCTGTGAAGAGGACCTCCGGAGAGGGTGCGGAGACAGTGGTCCCGGCTGTAGGCGTGCCTTGCCCGGCCCGGCTCATGAGGGGCTCGTGAGGGGGGCAGCTGACGCTAGCTTGGGGTGTAAATCCGAAACCAGAAGGCGAGAGATTTCTCGAACGAGACTAAACACCCCCTCCTCGAATGCACGCAAGCTTCAAACTCAAATCCAACTTAAATCCAAACCGAAGAAACTTGCCGACAAGGAAGAAGCAAAAAAGCAAAAAGTAGAAGAAAAGCAAAAAAGCCGCGTCCGGCACCTAGTCTAGTCTTCGACGTCTTCTCACCATTGTGGAGCTAAGTGCTGCCACTGGGCGTGGGCGGGAGCCCCAGGGCCTGAGGCCGGTGCTCCTGAGACTGCGGGGCGTGTACAACCCCGCTCATTATTACATGAGAGTGTCACGGGGCGGCGAGCTTCACAGGCACTGGGCCTTCTTCACAGGTACTGGCCTTGCTTCATATCGCCAGACGAGGGCCCCGCCTTGCGCCTCACTCTGCTGCCATTGATGGCAACCGGAAACCAAGGACGACGCCAATGGGGTAGAGCGGTCGCCAACGGTTCCCCCGACAACCACGGGTCCTCCACCAGGGGAAGGCCATGGGGCACCTCCCCGGCAGAGGGCCTACCTCCTGAGAACACGGTCGGGGTGAGCCCGGATTTTGGCCCCTCTCCTGCAGCCCCCTGCACCCTCCTCCTGAGGGATAAGAGGCTGCAGCGTTGGGGCAGCCATCCGCTGCGGCGACCTGTACCTCCTGTTACCCATGGTTAGCGTAAGCTTGCTCTTGAGGGATGAGTGGTACCCGATAGTTGCTGCTGTCGGCGCGATTGTCGATGCTCTCTTGGGGTTCCTAAAAGAGCTCGGCTTCCGCCTCCTCACCCCAGCCAGGCCCGAGGAACGAGCCGTGACCTTCTTCCAGCTCGCGCCCTTGATCCACCATGCGGGGTACATAGGCCTCCGGGGCGACCACCTCGTGGACCTCGCTGTAGCGCCCCGCATGCCATGTAGTCTGGCTTGGGGCGTCGCCTTGTATGTGATGACGCAGTGGTCCGCCGAGGCCAAAGGCCGCGGCGCGCATCCCTTCGCCAGCCTGGGAAAGGGCCGGCGCGATCAGCCGCCCGGTGCTGGCGGAGTTGTTGGCGCTGGACCGGCCCTGGGGCCCGCCTGAAATCGCGTGAGAGCGCATAATGCCGTCGTGCGACCTGTCCTGGATCTGGGGCGGCAGCTGGATGCAGAAAGGGGGCGCTCCTGAGGCGGCGGCGTCCAGGAGCTCGACCACTCGCTCCAACAACACGTCGCGGCCGCCTTCCAGCAAGCGGCACCGTAGTAGCTCTCGGGCCACCGTGAGCGCGGCCCTGGAGTTCGCCTGCTCCCGTTGGGTGTATGGTGCCGTGGCAGCGGCGTGGTTCGAGGCCCTTGTTGCGGCCCGCACCTGCCGTGGCATGAGGGCAGACGGTGTCTGGCCGCGTCGCCCGCTTCCCGCAGCACCCTGCGGAGCGCGAGCTGCCTGAGGCGCAAGGATGAGGTCGCCCTGAGATGGCGACACGGCGTGGGCGGGCCACGCCGCCCAGCGGTTGGTGTTGGCAGCCGGGTTGCTTGACATCTGGGTGGCGAAGCGGCGGAACGCGACGTAGAGGAAGAAGGACTCCGGCGCACCCCTACCTGGCGCGCTAAATGTCGGATTTTGGGTTCCGGCAGACCCTTGAGGTTCGAACACTGGGGTGCGCGCGGAGATCTCTCCCCTACCAATCTACGTCCGATCCTCTCGTGCGAACTAAGATGAAAATGATGAACAACACAAGAGACACGAGGTTTATACTGGTTCGGGCCACCATTGTGGTGTAATACCCTACTCCAGTGTGTGGTGTGGTGGATTGCCTCTGAGGCTGATGATGGATGGTACAAGGGAAGAACAGCCTCGCGAGGGGTGTTCTTGAGCTGGTGCGGTGTGTTCTACTTAGTCTCTACTGGGTTTTCTCCTCCTGCCTCCCCTTTGTGGAGGCTAGCTCTATTTATAGAGGCCCTGGGCCTCTCCCCGAATAATTAAGCGGGAAGGGCGCCAACAATTGTCCATTTTGAAGGGGAACATCAAGTACAAGTTATCCTGACCAAAGGTGGTCTTCGGCTGCCAAAAGCACTGGTGATGACGCCGTCTTGGGCTCTACGGTGACCTCCGTCCGGCCGTCCGGCTGGTCTTGGTCTCGTTGCACTGGAATGGTAACCTTTGCCTGATACCTTGGCCTGTGCTTGCCCCCTTTGCGCCAAAGGGGAAACAAGGACCCTGCGCAGGTCGGCGCCCGCCTGGCCTTGATCGTCATGGCTTGCGTCATGTGATCCTCGCGAGGTACCCTTGCATTGATCTCTCCGCCTCCTCGTGAGCCTGTCTGATGAGGCCGCTCTTGAGGAAGCTTCCTGTCATCCGCCCCGCGAGGCTTGGCCCCTCGTGAGGGTCTTGAGCTTGGGCTAATGAAGATGGGCCGTGCTGGGCCCCCACTTGACCCACGGCGCAGGCCGCAGGCAGGCAAGTCTGGGGACCCCCGTTCCCAGAACGCCGACAGTAGCGTAAGTATTTCCCTCAGTTTTTGAGAACCAAGGTATCAATCTAGTAGGAGCCCACGCTCAAGTCCCTCGTACCTGCACAAAACGATAGCTACTCACAACCAACGCGATTAGGGGTTGTCAATCCCTTCACGGTCACTTACGAGAGTGAGATCTGATAGATATAATATTTTTGGTATTTTTGGTATAAATATGCAAAGTAAAAAGGAAAATCAAAGTAAAAAAGCAAAGCAAGATTAAAGGAATGGAGATTGATATGATGAGAATAGACCCGGGGGCCATAGGTTTCACTAGTGGCTTCTCTCAAGAACATAAGTATTCTACTGTGGGTGAACAAACTACTGTTGAGCAATGACAGAATTGGGGATAGTTATGAGAATATCTAGGCATGATCATGTATATAGGCATCACGTCCATGACAAGTAGATCGAAACGATTCTGCATCTACTACTATTACTCCACTCATCGACTGCTATCCAGCATGCATCTAGAGTATTAAGTTAAAAACAGAGTAACGCCTTAAGCTAGATGACATGATGTAGAGAGATAAATTCATGCAATATGAAATAAACCCCATCTTGTTATCCTCGATGGCAATGATACAATACATGCCTTGCTGCCCCTTCTGTCACTGGGTAAGGACACCGCAAGATCGAACCCAAAGCTAAACACTTCTCCTAGAACTACCAATCTAGTTGGCCAAACCAAATGGATAATTTGAAGAGACTTGCAAAGATAACCAATCACACATAAATGAATTCAAAAAAGATTCAAATATTATTCATAGATAGACTTGATCATAAACCCACAATTCATCGGTCTCAACAAACACACCGCAAAAAGAAGATTACATCGAATAGATCTCCACAAGAGAGGGGGATAACTTTGTATTGAGATTCAAAGAGAGAGAAGAAGCCATCTAGCTACTAACTATGGACCCGAAGGTCTGAGGTAAACTACTCACACTTCATCGGAGAGGCTATGATGATGTAGAAGCCCTCCGTGATGACGGCCCTCTTCTAGCGGAGCTCCGGAATAGGGCCCAAGATGGGATCTCGTGGATACAGAAAGTTGCGGCCGTGGAATTAGGTTTTTGGCTCCTGTTCTGATCGTTTGGGGGTACGTGTGTATATATAGGAGGAAGAAGTACGCCGGAGGAGCAACGAGGGGCCCACAAGGCAGGGGGCGCGCCCTAGGGGGGCGCCCCCACCCTTGTGACCGCCTCTTTTGTTCCTTGGAGCAGGGTCCAAGTCTCCTGGATCACGTTTGGTGAGAAAATCATGTTCCCGAAGATTTTATTCCGTTTGGACTCCGTTTGATATTCCGTTTATCCGAAACACTAAAATAGGCAAAAAAAACAACAATTCTGGGCTGGGCCTCCGGTTAATAGGTTAGTCCCAAAAATAATATAAAAGTGGAAAATAAAGCCCAATATAGTCCAAAACAGTAGATAATATAGCATGGAGCAATCAAAAATTATAGATACGTTGGAGACGTATCACTCTGCACCGGCGTCTCCGTCCTGACCGCCTTCCTTTTTGGCCTGCCTGGCCTCGGTGCCTCTTGTTGGCGAGTTGCTGCGGGTTCGGCACAGCGTCCCGAATGCCTTCCCTGTAAAACACCATATGTATATGGTAGGTGAAGTGTCTAAAAGGGGATCCTAGTTTTTGGAGTTGGGATTTTTGGTTTTTCTTACGTGCGACGCGGGAAGCAGTCCGGGATAGTCAGCCATAATGGCCACCATGGCGTCATCACAGCTTAATTGATAGAACTATCGGTCTATCAGCTCCACGAATATGTCCGGATCTTCTTCGAGTCTGGGACCGAGGGCCCGGTCAGGGTCCTCTGGTTGTGGAGATGGGTTGTTGACCTCCATTATGGCTTTTCGCAGTTCCTGCTGCAATATGGCAAGGTGAGTACCTACGACAAAAAATGCAGGAAGAATGGGAGTAAGGAGATATAGCTCATCCAACTTGGAGGGTTGTACATGGAGAATCCATCCCAAGGCTTGATGCGGCTGAACTCCTCTTCCTCTCCCTTGAACAACTCGGACAGAATTTTTGCTAAAGCAGCAGCGTTGTCCGGACCCTTCCGCCCGCAATGGGTGGCATCATCTTCCCCGTTAAAACACCATAGGGGATGCCCTCGATATTGAAGTGGCTGCACTCCTCGCATTATGCATATTGACATAACCTCGATTACTGTCAATCCTGATTGAGCCAGCGCTTTAATCTGGTTCATCAGGTAAAGGACTTCTCCGTTGTCTTCCTCCTGGGGGCTCCGTGGGTGCCAACTTCGGTGTTTCTTTAGAGGAGCATTGTTGAACTCAGGAAGACCCCGCCGAACAGGGTCCGGAAGGGGGACGTCCTCCATATAAAACCATTCCGAAGGCCAGTCTTCGGACGTCTTCTTCGGAGTACCGGACAGGTATCCGGTTTCGGTGATGCGCCATATTTCGGCTCCGTCCACTTGATAAAGTGACCCCTTCTGTATGTGGGGGACGAGGCAAAATAACCTTTTCCACAGCTCGAAATGAGCCTCGCAGCCCAGGAATAACTCGCAGAGGGCAACATAGCCGGCAATGTGTAAAATGGAAGCATGGGTGAAATTATGCAGTTTGGAGGCCGTAAAACTCCAGGAGCCCGTGGAGGAATGGATGAATTGGAAATCTGAGTCCCCTTAATAAGTAAGGAACAAGGAATACCCGCTCCCCCGTAGAGGGGCTGGGGAAGCTCTCCGCTTGCTCCCCGCCATTGTAGGTGGCGAGCCCGGCTCGGACGGGAACCATATACGCTGGAGGGAGAAATCCCTTGGTCTGCAGTTCGACTAATAGACTGTGTGGGACAGAACACCTCTCCCAATCACCGGGCTTAGGGCTACGGGGGCGGGAGGAGGAGCTGCGGAGGTAGGCCATGCTGGAGTGGATCTTTCCGAAGCGCGCTCCGATGGATTCTCGCTGGGGGAGGGTGGTATGGATTGGATCTAAGAATCCCCATCCCTTTAATAGACAATTTATTTATCTGGCTAGGGGGGCGAATGTAAAAATGCCCTGGCTCCTCGTATTCATTCGACACATGGAAGATAGCCCTTATTGGGCGCGGAAGCCAAGAAGTCCAACATCTATGGTGCCGAACACTACTTGACAAACGTTCGAAATTTGGAGAAGAACCAGCCTTGCAATGCCGAAGACAATACTGCGTGTCGGACTTGACGTCATTGAAGCCTGGTTCGGGGGCTACTGAGGGAGTCCTGGATTAGGGGGTCTCCGGACATCCGTACTATATCCTTTGGCCGAACTGTTGGACTATGAAGACACAAGATTGAAGACTTCGTCCCGTGTCCGGATGGGACTCTACTTGGCGTGGAAGGCAAGCTAGGCAATACGGATATGTATATCTCCTCCTTTGTAACCGACCTTGTGTAACCCTAGCCCCCTCCGGTGTCTATATAAACCGGAGGGTTTTAGTCCGTAGGACAACATACAATCATACCATAGGGTAGCTTTTAGGGTTTAGCCTCTCCGATCTCGTGGTAGATCAACTCTTGTACTACTCATATTATCAAGAATAATCAAGCAGGACGTAGGGTTTTACCTCCATCAAGAGGGCCCAAACCTGGGTAAAACATCGTGTCCCCTGCCTCCTGTTACCATCCGCCTTAGACACACAGTTCGGGACCCCCTACCCGAGATCCGCCGGTTTTGACACCAACAGCCCCCCTTCTTCTTCTTCCTTGACCTTCTCCCTATATGGGAGAAGGATTTCCCCTCTGGTCCATGGCGGCGGAGGGGCGAGAGCCCCTCCAAGATTGTATTTGTCTCCCTATCTCTCTCTGTTTCTGCATTTCAGATTCTGGCCTTTCACCGTTTCTTATATTCCCGGAGATCCGTAACTCTGATTGGGCTGAAATTTTAACACGATTTATATCCAGATATTGGTTTATTATGGCGAAAGAAGGGCCCCAACCGCCTTACGGGGTGGCCACGAGGGCCCAGGTCGCGCCTGACCCCCTGGGGCGCATCCCCGTGCCTCGTGGCCCCCTCGGGCATCGCCTCGCGTTGATTCTTCTTCCCAAAAATCACATATATTCCAAAAAAATCCCCGTCAGTTTTTATCCTGTTTGGACTCCGTTTGATATGGATTTTCTATGAAACAAAAAACATGCAACAAACAGGAACTAGCACTGGCACTGGGCATAGTATTAATATGTTAGTCCCGAAAATAGTATAAAAAGTTGCCAAAAGTATTTAAAAGTTGTAGAATATTGGCATGGAACAATAAAAAATTATAGATACGACAGAGACGTATCAAAAGTCCAATTAAGCGTCTTGATCTATCTCTATAGATCTTGATGCCGAATATATAAGCAGCTTCACCGAGGTCTTTCATTGAAAAACTTTTATTTAAGTATCCTTTTATGCTATCCAGAAATTATATATCATTTCCAATCAACAATATGACATCCACATATAATATTAGAAATGCTACAGAGCTCCCACTAACTTTCTTGTAAATACAGGCTTCTCCAAGAGTCTATAAAAAACCATATGCTTTGATCACATTATCAAAGCGTATATTCCAACTCCGAGATGCTTGCACCAGTCCATAAATGGATTGTTGGAGCTTGCACACTTTGCTATCACATTTAGGATCGACAAAACCTTCTGGCTGCATCATATACAACTCTTCTTTAAGAAATCCATTAAGGAATGCAGTTTTGGCGTCCATTTGCCAGATTTCATAATCATAAAATGCGGGAATTGCTAACACGATTCAGACAAACTTAAGCATCGCTATGGGTGAGAAGGTCTCATCGTAGTCAACTCCTTAAACTTGTCAAAAACCTTTCGTGATAAGTCGAGCTTTGTAGACAGTAACATTACCATCAGCATCAGTCTTCTTCTTGAAGATCCATTTATTCTCTATGGCTCGCCGATCATCGGGCAAGTCAACCAAAGTCCACACATTGTTCTCATACATGGATCCTATCTCATATTTCATGACCTCAAGCCATTTATCGGAATCTGGGCTCATCATCGCTTCCTCATAGTTCGTAGGTTCGTCATGGTCTAGTAACATGACTTCCAGAACAGGATTATTGTACCACTCTGGTGCAGAGCGTGCTCTGCTTGACATACGAGGTTCAGTAACAACTTGGTCTGAAGTTTCATGATCGTTATCATTAGCTTCCTCTCTAGTTGGTGTAGGCATCACGGGAACGGTTTTCTGTGATGAGCTACTTTCCAATTTGAGAGAAGGTACTATTACATCATCAAGTTCTACTTTCCTCCCACTCACTTCTTTTGAGAGAAACTCCTTCTCTAGAAATGATCCATTTTAGCAACAAAGGTCTTGCCTTCGGATCTATGGTAGAAGGTGTACCCAACAGTTTCTTTTGGGTATCCTATGAAGACGCACTTCTCCGATTTGGGTTCGAACTTATCAGGCTGAAGCTTTTTCACATAAGCATCGCAACCCCAAACTTTAAGAAATGACAGCTTAGGTTTCTTGCCAAACCATAGTTCATACGGTGTCATCACAACGGGTTTAGACGGTGCCCTATTTAAAGTGAATGCAGTTGTCTCTAAAGCATAACCCCAAAATGATAGTGGTAAATCGGTAAGAGACATCATAGATCGCACCATATCTAATAAACTACGGTTACGGCATTCAGACACACCATTACGCTGTGGTGTTCTAGGTGGCGTGAGTTGTCACACAATTCCACATTGTTTGAAATGAAGGCCAAACTCGTAACTCAAATATTGTAGTGATCCGACCTCAAACAGTCAAATCGCTGTGCTTGAGTGTCATCCCTGGATCAGTAATGCTGACACACACAGTACTTGAATGGATTTATAATAGAGTATCAATCACACACTTATTACATCGAATGTCTCAAGAGAGAGTTTATTACAATAAATATGGCTTAAGGCCATCTAAATGAGATAACAGCGGAAGGCTTGGAAGATAAAGTGAGTCCATCAACTCCAACGGCATAGCTGAGTGCACGACAATGACCTAGCGCACCTTACTCTTCGTCTGAAAAGTCTGCAACATGATATGTTGCATCCCAAAAACGGGTCAGCACATGGAATATGCTGGCAATATAACACAGTAGAGCAATAAACAGAATAAATGCTATCACTACAAGCATATACGGCTGGTGGAGGCTCTACGATCATAATGTTTTACGAAAAGCCAATTTTTCCGTACAATAAAGGAATATATTTTATTTAACTATCATGGTAGTTGAAACATTGAGAAGGTACCCCCATCTCAATCCCAAATTAAAAGTAATTATCAACCCAATAAATTAAATTAAAGTGATGAGATCAACATGATAATTCAAGAACCAGATACTCAAGTTGTCCATAACCAGGGACACGGCTAACCATGATTAGTTTGTACACTTTGCAGAGGTTTGCGCACTTTTCCCCACAAGACTCGATCTCCTCCGTTGGATTTCTCACACTACATGGTGTTTGAGAAATGGATGACCGAGACACAGTCTTTCAGAAGCATTAACTCTAACCCCGGGTAGAAAGTACCTACCTACATCCCCTACATCTGCTAGCCTACCACTGAAAGAGGTCATGCAACATACTCCACTATGCTAGAGCCCATAATAGCTTATGGTTGCACACGGAAGTTTCTAGAATGAATAATCTTGTGATCCCTTTGAGCCTGGGTGGCGGACTATAGGAGGATCACAAGGTATAACCCCGGGATCTCCTAGGAAAACACTAGTATAACTCCAGGTGCCCAAACCAACAATCCACCCAAATGTGTATTAAAGTTTCCACCTTAAGCTGAACCATTAATTAACAACCTCACATCTGTCATGGATACACTCAAACCCGATCCACGTCTACTGGCATAGCATGGCAATATATGCATATCGTAGAAGTAACTCCCAAGGGATTGATAATAAAACCGGTAGTAGGTTCTACCTCATCATCTACTTCCCAATATCCACATGTTAATCACATCCTAATCATGCAATGTTTGAGGATTGTAACTAATGCATAAAAACTAGGTATGAAAAGAGTATGATCAATGTGTTACTTGCCTTGTTGACGACCCGCAAAACCTAGTGACTCGTAGTAGCACGCTTCGCACTCCGGGAATTCTATCGCAAACAAACAATAGCATACAAAAGCACTCAAGAATAGATGCATGGGTAAAACTCAAATAATAAGATCGAATCTAAAAACTCAACTAAGGAGATTCGATCTGCAAAAGGAATCAATCGAATTGGAGCTACGAAACTGAAACTATGGTCAAAAGAACTTCGAAATCAAATCTGCTTGAAACCAAATTTTACATTGTCAAAACCTTGTTCAAGTTGATTAAACAGAAAAGGGGCTCGAGAAGAAGATTTTGGCATTGGTTTCACTGGATTTGGACAAACGGTTGAGAAATGGCGAGGGTTTGAAGATCAGGGGCTAATCTGCGATAAAAATAATCACGGATAGGTCCTTGGCCGAAAATAAAATAAAAATAAAAGACTAACGAATGAATGTTAGCTGTCTGAATCTAACCGGCGAACAACGTTCGTTAAAACGAACGAACGAACGTTCGCTAAACAAATAAACCGACAAAACGAACTAAACCGATCTAACTAAAATAAATAAACCGATCTAGGGTTTTTCAAAAAACCGAGGTTTTCACTTGAAACCTAAAAAAATAGGCGGGCGAGATCCGGCGAACAGCGGCTCGATCCGGCGAACGGGCAGCTCCGGTGGGGCTAGCGACGGCGCAGGGCGGCTCGGGCGGCGGCGGTGCGGCGTGGGGCAACAGCGGCGACCAACGGCGGCTCGGCTTGGCTCGGCGGTGGGGCTGGCGAGGGCAGGCGGCGGCGCGGGCGATGTGGGGCTCCAGGTGGCCTGCGGCAGGGGCAGCGAAGCGCGGCGGCGGCGGACTCCCTCGAGGAGTCCGGCTCGGGGACGACGATAGCAGCGGCGCCGGAGTGGGTCGGCTAGGCTTCGGCCAAGTCAGTCAGAATTTTTTTTAAACGGATTCCGCCGAGAATAATCCTAATAAAGTAAAAATAAAAATCTAAAAATGCCAAAACATATTTTCACCGTCTAAATGAAATATTTAGAACATGATGAACATTTTCTTAGCCTAAAATGCAATTTTGAAAAATGCATATTTTCTAATTCAAAACAATAGCAATAAAAATCCAAATAGAATAATTATTTGATTTTAACATTTTTCCTCTAGTATTTCATTTATTTTGGAGAAGTCATATTATCTCCTCTCATATATTTTAATTAGAAATATTTTTGGAGAGAAAAATAATAAGATCGAAATGATCCTTGTTTCGATATTGGAGAAAATTCAAATATGAAAACGGTGAAATCCCCAACTCTCTCCGTGGGTCCTTAAGTTGCTTAGAATTTCGAGGATCGCAAAACAAAATGCAATAAAATATGATATGCATATGATGACCTATGTATAACATTCCAAATTGAAAATTTGGGATGTTAAAAACCTGCCCCCCTTTAGATTAATCTCGTCCTCGAGATTCAGGTTCGCTAGAAAATAGGTGTGGGTGGTCTTTCCGTAGATCATCCTCTCGTTCCCAGGTGGCTTCATCCTCGGTATGGTGGCTCCACTGAACCTGGCAAAACTTGATAACCTTGCTGCGTGTAACTCGGCTAGCAAACTCGAGAATCTTGACAGGTTTCTCCTCATAGGTCAGATCACTATCCAACTAAATTGCTTCCAGAGGCACTGTATCTCAGCATGACACTTCTTCAACTGGGAAACGTGAAACACATCATGAACTCTTGACAGTCCTTCAGGTAACTCCAACTTGTAGGCCACTTCTCCCATACGTTCCAAAACTCGGTATGGTCCTACAAATATTGGGGCTAACTTTCCCTTGACTCCAAAACGTTTAACTCCTCGCATAGGGGATACACGAAGATATGCTATGTCTCTGACTTCATAGACTACCTCCTTGCATTTCGAGTCTACATAACTCTTCTGCCTAGACTGAGCTACCTTCAGTCTATCTCGAATCAGCTTAACCTTATCTTCTGACTCTTTGATCAAATCTGGTCCAAACAACTGACGGTCTCCAAATTCATCCCACATTAACGGTGTCCTGCACCTCCTTCCATACAAAGCTTCGAAAGGTGCCATCTTCAAACTAGCTTGGTAACTATTGTTTTACGAGAACTCCGCGTAAGGTAAATTATCATCCCAACTAGATCCATAATCTAGCGCACAAGCTCTCAACATGTCCTCCAGAATCTGATTGACCCTCTCGGACTATCCATCTGTCTACGGATGAAAGGTTGTACTAAACTCTAGCCTGGTTCCCAAAGTCTGGTGCAGCTGATGCCAAAACTTTGAAGTGAATTGTGTTCCTCTATCGGATACGATGGTCCTCGGAACTCCATGCAGACATACGATCCTGGTCATATATATCTTGGCCAACTTCGCACTTGTATAAGTGGTTTTCACTGGGATAAAGTGAGCCACTTTGGTCAAGCGATCAACTACTACCCAGATAGAGTCATATCCCGATCAGGTCCTGGGTAATCCGGTGATAAAATCCGTGCCAAGCTTATCCCATTTCCATTCGGGTATCAGCATAGGCTGCAGTAATCCTGCTGACTTCTGATGTTCTGCCTTCACTCTCTGACATACATCACATACGGCTACATACTCGGCAATATCCTTCTTCATACCAGTCCACCAGAAACGCTCCTTCAAATCCAAATACATCTTGGTGTTCCCGGGGTGTATCGAGTATGGCGAGTCATGAGCTTCCTAAAGTATCAACTTCCTGATCTCTGCATTATTGGGCACATAAACACGGTCCTCAAACCACAAGGTGTCGTGCTCATCCTCACAAAAGCCTTTAGATTTTCCTTTGCTCATTCTCTCTTTTATCTCGGTAATTTCCTTGTCATCCTTCTAAGCTTCTCGAATCTTTCCTAATAATGTCAATGGAACTTCCAATGCTGCAACAAAACCTCTAGGAACTATCTCTAAACGAAGCTCCTTGAGATCCTCGGCTAACTCCTTTGGCAATCCTCCGCTTACGAGGGTATTGGCATAACTCTTCCGGCTCAAAGCATCTGCTATGACATTGGCCTTGCCTTGGTGATAGTGCAGCTTCATGTCATAATCCTTTATAAGTTCCAACCACCTCCTCTGCCTAAGGTTCAGCTCCTTCTGTGTGAAAATGTACTTCAAACTCTTATGATCCGTGTACACATCACAATGATTTCCAATAAGAAAATGTCTCCAGGTCTTGAGTGCATGCACTACAACTTCTAACTCCAAATCATATGTGGCATAATTCAACTCATGCGGTCGAAGTTGACGCGAGGCATATGAAACGACTCTTCCATCTTGCATAAGTACACCTCCAAGTCCTAAGTGAGAGGTGTCGCAATATACTTGGAAATCCTTGCGTATATCTGGCAGAATCAGCACTGGGGCTGTAACCAAATGTTTCTTTAGCTCCTGAAAACTTGCCTCACATTCTTCTGTCCATTTGAACTTAGTGTCCTTTTTCAACAACTCTTTCATGGGCTTCGCAATCTTAGAGAAATTCTCAATGAATCTCCGATAATATCCCGTGAGTCCAAGAAAACTACGGATCTCTCCAACTGAGGTGGGTGCCAACCACTCAGTGACTGACTGAACCTTGGTGGGGTCTACTGCTATACCTTCTCCTGATATAACATGTCCAAGGAATCCAACTTCCTTCAACCAAAACTCACATTTGCTGAACTTGGCATATAACGGATGTTCCCTGAGCTTCTCGAGAACTAATCGCAAATGCTCCTTGTGCTCCTCTTCATTCTTCGAGTATACCAAGATATCATCAATGAACACCACTACAAACTTATTCAAGAATTCCATGAACACCTTATTCATCATGGTCATAAAATAGGAAGGGGCTTTTGTCAATCCAAATGACATAACCATATACTCATATAACTCGTACCTTTTGGTGAAAGCTGTCTTAGGTATATCCTGTTCTCAGATCTTCAGCTGGTGATATCCTGATCGCAGATCGATCTTGGAAAATACTTTAGCTCCTTGCAGCTGGTGAAAAAAATCATTGATCATCGGTAGTGGGTACTTGTTCTTGATTGTCACCTCATTTGCACGATAGTCAACCACCATTCTCAGAGATTTATCCTTCTTCTCAACCAAGAGCATTGGGGCTCCCCACGGTGACGAACTTCGTCGGATGTAACCTTTCTCCAATAACTCCTTGATATGCTTCTTGATCTCTTCCAGATCATTTGCGGGCATCCGGTATGGTCTCTTCGATATTGGTCCAGTGCCTGACAACAACTCTATCAAAAACTCAATGTCTCGATCCATCGGCATGCCAGGTAGTTCCTATGGAAATACATCCGGATAATCCTTCACTACAGGCACTTCCTCCTGAACAACTCCCGTGAGAGAATTTACTTGGGTCCTTCTCGGCGTTTTGATCTTTTTTCCCTCCGGGGTGGTGAGTAGAATTGACCTACTAGCAAAGTCAATGTTTCCTCCATACTTCGATAGCCAATCCATTCCTAGTATCACATCCAATCCTTGCGACTCCAAAATTATAAGGTCTGAGGGGAAAATATTGCTACCAATGGTTAAGGGTATCCGATCGCACCATCGGCTGGCCACATACTCTGCACCTAGTGAGCTTACTAGCAAGGGTGTCCTAAGGGCTAAGGTGGGTAACTTAAACTTGTCCACAAATCCCCTTGAAATGTATGAATGCGATGCACCAGTATCAAAAAGAACAAGAGCGGTAAATGACTTAACTAAAAACTTACCAATCACTGTGTCTGGTTGCTCTTCAACCTCCTCCACGTTCACGTGGTTCACTTGTCCCCTATTGAAAGAGTTGGGCTTCTACCCAGAGCTTCCATTCCCATTGCCATTCTTCAACTCTGGACAATCATTGGCATAGTGCCCAGTATTCCCGCACTTGAAACAAGTAATGTGACTTTGATCCTTCTTGGCGGGTGTGGCTGGGTTAGAGTGGTTCTGATTGCTACTTGCTCCATTCCCGTTTCCATTCTTGGGGCCACTGTGGTTATGGGAACTCCCTCCATTGTGGTTGTGGCCTCCATGGTTATGGATAAATCCTCCCGACTTCGGGGAAAAACGAGGCTTCTGTTGCATTCCTGAATTGTACTTCCCTTGTCCATACTTCCTTTTACGGCTCTCAATTGTGCTGTTGCTTCCCTTCAATCGTAAGAGCCTTATCTACCAACTCCTGGTAGTTATTAAATGTTGCCACCATTAACTGCGTACTCATTTCATCATTCAGCCCTTCCATAAATTTCTCCTCCTTCGCGGCATCTGTGGCCACATCATCTCGGGCATAGCGAGATAACTTACTAAACTCATCAACGTACTGGGCCACAGTATGATTTCCCTGGCGTAAGTTGCGAAACTCACGCTTCTTCATACTCATAGCTCCAGTTGAGACATGAGCAGTGCGGAATGCATGCTGAAACTGATCCCAGGTGACATTGGCTATAGGGAAAGTGGTCGTGTAATTCTCCCACCATGCGGCTGCGGGTCCATCCAATTGATGTGCGGCAAAACGTACCTTCTTCGCATCTGTGCAACCAGCGGTGCTCAACTCCCATCCTATCTTGTGTAGCCAGTCATCAGCAACTATTGGCTCAGTGCTACTGGAAAACACCGGTGGCTGCAACCTTAGAAAACGGGCTAAGTTATCAACTAGAGGTGGTGGCGGCGGGTTGTCGTTGTTGTTGCCTTGGTTCTGGACTAGTAGCTGCATCAAGGCATTCTACTGTTGGATCAACTGAGTGAGCTCCGGTGGGAAGACACATCCGAGGTCACATCTCAGAGGCATCTGATGGGTTCAGAGGGGAGAGATTAGAATAGAATGAGGTCAAGTGAGAGAGCACTACCCATATGCACATGAGACAAACACAATCATATCACACCAAATCAATTCAAGCAAGGGCATACAATTGGTCTAGAACTATCGTTACCATGCTCGGACTACTAATATATACTTGGGGGATACTACTAATCATATGGTGGTCTACTAGAAATTTTGATTGGTGGAAGACTCCATGATATCTGCTCTAGCTTCGTCTTCATAATCATCATCACTACTGTCGGTGTCGTCAATGATGATGTAGTCTTCAGAACGGATGTCCTTGGTTTGATCGTCATCTCCTCCTGGCGCGGGGTCTCCCATGAATACTCCTAGCTTCCTTGCGAGGTCATCATTCATCTCCACTAGTATTGCGATTTCCTCCTCGTATCCGTCGCGTGTAGACTTGAGTTCCTCTTCTAGCTCCATGTTCCTGGTCATCGCCTTCTTCAAATCTATCATGCTTGCGCACATCTGGTTCTCCTGGTGATGAATGTGCTGGTTTAACTCCTGGATAAAAGTTGCAATGGACCTGTCCTTCCTAGTGTTGATCATCTCCTATTTCTCATCTCGGTGCCCACATATCTGGTATATGGTGTCCTTAAGTTCCTTGTGATAAACTTCGCCGATGCGTCCCATGGCGATGTGGGCTGCCATGCTCTTTCCTAGACTCCAGGTTGGTGCATCGAAGGAAAACTCTATGGGCTCAGTTACTGGCATGAATGTCCTTCTGGGAACTTGAACTCGAATCATCCAATGCTCCTCTTCTGGTAAAGTGGCGGTGTAGGTCCCGGTGAAGCTTGGTATTGCAATGTTCAAGTACCTAGTGACTTCCTTCAAGTGTCGCCCAAAATGTGTGTCTTCATCTGGCAGTGTAAACTTATTCCTTGTGTCCGCCATCCTATAGAGTAGGAAATGAAGAGAAGTCAGAAATGAGTAGAGAACTGTGACATGTGGCTCATCTTAGTGGTCGTGTCCTACATTCAGCATGTGCTCTGATACCATCTTGTACCGATCCGACCTCAAATGGTTAAATCGATGTGCTTCAGTGTCATCCCTGGATCGGTAATGCTAACACACACAATACTTGAATGGATTTATAATAGAGTAGAAATCACACACTTATTACATCGAATGTCTCAAGAGAGAGCTTATTACAATAAATATGGCTTAAGGCCATCTAAATGAGATAACAGCGGAAGGCTTGGAACATAAAATGAGTCCATCAACTCCAACGGCATAGCTGAGTGCACGACAACGACCTAGTGCACCTTACTCTTCGTCTAAAAAGTCTGCAACATGATATGTTGCAGCCCAAAAATGGGTTAGCACATGGAATATGCTGGCAATATAACACAATAGAGCAATGAACAGAATAAATGCTATCACTACATGCATATACGGCTGGTGGAGGCTCTACGGTTATAATGTTTTGCGAAAAGCCAATTTTTCCCTACAACAAAGGAATATATTTTATTTAACTATCATGGTAATTGAAACATTCAGAAGGTACCCCCATCTCAATCCCAAATTAAAAGTAATTATCAACCCAAAAAATTAAATTAGAGTGATGAGATCAACATGATAATTCAAGAACCAGATACTCAAGTTGCCCATAACCGGGGACACGACTAACCATGATTAGTTTGTACACTCTGTAGAGGTTTGCGCACTTTTCCCCACAAGACTCTATCTCCTCCGTTGGATTTCTCGCACTACATGGTGTTTGAGAAACGGATGACCAAGACACAGCCTTTCAGAAGCATTAACTCTAACCCCGAGCAGACAGTACCAACCTACATCCCCTACATTTTCTAGCCTACCACTGGAAGAGGTCATGCAACTTACTCCACTATGCTAGAACCCACAATAGCTTGTGGCTGCACACGGAACTTTCTAGCATGAATAATCTTATGATCCCTTTGAGCCTGGGTGGCGGACCATAGGAGGATCACACGGTAAAACCCCGGGATCTCCTAGGACAACACTAGAATAACCCAAGATGCCCAAACCAACAATCCACTCAGATGTGTATTAAAGTTGCCACCTTAAGTTGAACCATTAATTAACAATCTCATATCTGCCATGGATACACTCAAACCCGATCCACGTCTACTGGCATAGCATGGCAATATAAGCATAGCGTAGAAGTAACTCCCATGGGTTTGATAATAAAACAGGTAATAGGTTCTACCTCATCATCTACTTCCCAATACCCACATGTTAATCACATCCTAATCATGCAATGTTTGAGAATTGTAACTAATTCATAAAAACTGGGTATGAAAAGAGTATGATCAATGTGTTACTTTCCTTGCGGACAATCCGCAAAACCTAGTGACTCGCAGTAGCACACTTCGCACTCCATGAATTCTATCGCAAACAAACAATAGCATACATAATCACTCAAGCATAGATACACGGGTAAAACTCAAATAAGAAGATCGAATCTGAAAACTCAACTAAAGAGATTCGATCTACAAAAAGAATCAATCGAATCGGAGCTACGGAACTGAAACTACGGTCAAAAGAACTTCAAAATCAAATCTGCTTGAAACCAAATTTTAAATTGTCAAAACCTTGTTCAAGTTGATTAAGCAGAAAGAGGGGCTCGAGATGAAGATTTTGGCATTGGTTTCACTGGATTTGGACAAGCGGTTGAGAAACGGCGAGGGTTTGAAGATCAGGGGCTAATCTACGATAAAAATAATCATAGATAGGTTCCTGGCCGAAAATAAAATAAAAAGAAAAGACTAACGAATGAACTTTCGCTGTCTGAACCTAACTGGTGAACAACATTCATTAAAACGAATGAACGGACGAACGTCCGCTAAACAAATAAACCAACGAAACGAACCGAACCGATCAAACTAAAAAAAATAAACCGATCTAGGGTTTTAAAAAACCGAGGTTTTTACCTAAAAACCCAAAAAACGGCGGGCGAGATCCGGTGAACGGTGGCTCGATCCGGCGAACAGCCGGCTCCGATGGGGTTGGCGACGGCGTGGGGCGGCTCTGGCAGGCGGCGGCGCGGCATGGGGCAGCGGCGACGGCGCGGGCGGTGGCTCGGCTTGGCTCGGCGACGGGGCTGGCGAGGGCAGGCGGCGGCGCGGGCGATGTGGGGCTCCAGGTGGCGTGCGTGAGGGGCGGGGAAGCGCGGCGGCGGGATACTCCCTCGAGGAGTCTGGCTTGAGGACGACGATGGCAGCGGCGCCGCAGTGGGCTGGCTGGGCTTTGGCCGAGTCGGTCCGATTTTTTTTAAACGGATTCCGTCGGGAAAATCCTTATAAAATAAAAATAAAAATCTAAAAATGCCAAAACAAATTTTCGCCATCTAAATGAAATATTTAGAACATGATGAACATTTCTTGGCCTAAAAATGCATATTTTTCTAATTCAAATAAAATAGCAATAAAAATCCAAATAGAATATTTATTTGATTTTAACATTTTTCCTCCTGTATTTCATTTAGTTTGGAGAAGTCATATTATCTCCTCTCATATATTTTAATTAGAAATATTTTTGGAGAGAAAAATAATAAAATCAAAATTATCCTTGTTTCGATATTTGAGAAAATTCAAATATGAAAACGGTGAAATCACCAACTCTCTTCGTGGGTCCTTGAGTTGCTTAGAATTTCGAGGATCACAAAACAAAATGCAATAAAATATGATATGCATATGATGACCTATGTATAACATTTCAAATTGAAAATTTGGGATGTTACAAATATTCGCCTCCGCGATCAGATCGTAGAAACTTCATTTTCTTATTACGATTATTCTCCACTTCACTCTGAAATTCTTAGAACTTTTCAAACCTTTCAGACTTGTGTTTCATCAAGTAGATATACCCATATCTGCTCAAATCATCTATGAAGGTCAGAAAATAATGATACCCGCCACGAGCCTCAACACTCATCAGACCGCATACATCGGTATGTATTATCTCCAATAAGTCATTAGCTCGCTCCATTGTTCCGGAGAATGGAGTTTTAGTCATCTTGCCCATGAGGCATGGTTCGCAAGCATCAAATGATTCATAATCAAGTGACTCCAAAAGTCCATCTACATGGAGTTTCTTCATGCGCTTTACACCAATATGACCTAAACAGCAGTGCCACAAATATGTTGCACTATCATTATCAACTTTTCATCTTTTGGCATCAATATTATGAATATGTGTATCACCGCGATTGAGATTCAACAAAAATAGACCACTCTTCAAGGGTGCATGACCATAAAAGATATTACTCATATAAATAGAACAACCATTATTCTCTGATTTAAATGAATAACCGTCTCGCATCAAACAAGATCCAGATATAATGTTCATCCTCAACGCTGGCACCAAATAACAATTACTTAGGTCTAAAACTAATACCGAAGGTAGATGTAGAGGTACCGTGCCAGCGGCGATCACATCGAGCTTGGAACCATTCCCGACGCGCATCATCACCTCATCCTTAGCCAATCTTCGTTTAATCCGTAGCCCCTGTTTCGAGTTAAAAATATGAGCAACTGAACCAGTATCAAATACCCAGGCGCTACTACGAGCATTAGTAAGGTACACATCAATAACATGTATATCACATATACCTTTGTTCACTTCGCCATCCTTCTTATCCACCAAATACTTGGGGCAGTTCCGCTTCCAGTGACTAGTCCCTTTGTAGTAGAAGCACTCAGTTTCAGGCGTGGTCCAGACTTGGGCTTCTTCCCGGGAGTGGCAACTTGCTTGCCATTCTTCTTGAAGTTCCCCTTCTTTCCCTTACCTTTTTTCTTGAAACTAGTGGTCTTGTTAACCATCAACACTTGATGCTCCTTCTTGATTTCTACCTCCGCAGCTTTGAGCATAGCGAAGAGCTCGGGAATTGTCTTATCCATCCCTTACATATTATAGTTCATCACGAAGCCTTTGTAGCTTGGTGGCGGTGATTGAAGAACTATGTCACTATCATCTAGAATATTAACTCCCAGCTGAGTCAAGTGGTTATGATACCCAGACATTTTGAGTATGTGTTCACTGACAGAACTGTTCATCTCTATTTTGCAGCTATAGAACTTGTTGGAGACTTCATATCTCTCAACTCGGGCATTTGCTTGAAATGTTATCTTCAACTCCTAGAACATCTCATATGGTAAATGATGTTCAAAACATATTTGAAGTCCCAATTCTAAGTCGTAAAGCATGGCACACTGAACTATCGAGTACTCATCAGATTGAGCTTGCCAAACGTTCATAACATCAGCATCTGCTCCTGCAGCAGGCCTTTCACCTAGCGGTGCATCAAGGACATAATTCTTCTGTGCAGCAATGAGGATAATCCTCAAGTTACATACCTAGTCTGTGTAGTTGCTACCATCATCTTTCAACATAGATTTCTCTAGGAACGCATTAAAATTTAAGGGAACGGTAGCACGGGCCATTGATCTACAACATAGATATGCAAAAACTACCAAGACTAATTTCATTATAAATTAAGTTCAATTAATCATATTACTTAAGAACTCCCACTTAGATAGACATCCCTCGAGTCATCTAAATGATTATGTGATCCAAATCAACTAAACCACATCCGATCATCACGTGAGATGGAGTGGTCATCAATGGTGAACATCTCTATGTTGATCATATCTACTATATGATTCATGTTCGACCTTTCGGTCTCCAGTGTTCCGAGGCCATGTCTGTACATGCTAGGCTCGTCAAGTTTAACCCGAGCATTCCACATGTGCAAAACTGTCTTACACCCGTTGTATGTGAACGTAGAGCCTATCACACCCGATCATCATGTGGTGTCTCAGCACGACGAACTGGCGCAACAGTGCATACTCAAGGAGAACACTTATACCTTGAAATTTTAGTGAGGGGTCATCTAATAATGCTACTATCGTACTAAGCAAAATAAGATGCATAAAAGATAAACATCACATGCAATCAAATATGTGACATGATATGGACATCATCATCTTGTTCTTTTGATCCCCATCTCTAAAGCACCATCATGATCTCCATCGTCACCGTCTTGACACTTTGATCTCCATCGCAGCATCATGGTCGTCTCGCCAACTATTGCTTCTACAACTATCCCTAACGCATAGTGATAAAGTAAATAAATTACATGGCGTTTGCATTTCATACAATAAAGCGACAACCATAAGGCTCCTGCTAGTTTCCGATAACTTTTACAAAACATGATCATCTCATACAATAACATATATCACATCATGTCTTGACCATATCACAATACATGCCCTGCAAAAACAAGTTAAATGTCCTCTACTTTGTTCTTGCAAGTTTTATGTGGCCGCTACGAGCTTCTAGCAAGAACCTTACTTACCTACGCATCAAAACCACAATGGTGATTTATCAAGTTTTTTGTTTTAACCTTCAACAAGGATCGGCCGCAATCAAATTCGATTCAACTAAAGTTGGAGAAACAGACACCCGCCAGCCACCTTTATGCAAAACTAGTTGCATGTCTGTTGGTGGAACCGGTCTCATGAACGTGGTCATTGTCGGTATCAAAACCGGCGGATCTCGGGTAGGGGGTCCCGAACTGTGCGTCTAAGGCGGATGGTAACAGGAGGCAGGGGACACAATGTTTACCCAGGTTCGGGCCCTCTTGATGGAGGTAAGGGACGAGGCATACCCGCTCCCCCATGGATGGGATGGGAAATCCAAGCCTCCATCCATCCGTTCCTCCGCGGGCTCCTGGAGTTCTACGGCCTCCAGCTGCATAACTTTACTCCCGCTTCCATATTACACATCGCTGGTTAAGTTGCCTTTTGGGAGCTGTTTCTGGGCTGCGAAGCTCATTTCGAGCTATGGAAGAGGCTATTCTGCCTCGTACCCCGTACACAGGAGGGGTCACTATATCAAGTGGGCGGAGCCAAGATATGGCGCATCACCGGGACCGGATACCTGTCCGGTACTCTGAAGAAGACATCCGAAGACTGGCCTTCGGAGTGGTTTTATATGGAGGACGTCCCTCTTCCGGATCCTATTTGGATGGGCCTTCCTGAGTTCAATAACGCCCCTTTGAAGAAACGCCGCAGCTAGCGCCCTCGGGACCCCCAGGAGGAAGATGACAGAGAGGTCCTTTACCTGATGGGCTGGATAAAGGCGATGGCCAAATCAGGATTGACAATAATCGAGGTTATGTCAGTATGTATAAGGCGGGGGCTGCAGCCACTTCAATATCGGGGACAACCCATGTGGCACTTCAATGGAGAAGACGATGCCACCAGCTGCAGTCGTAAGGGACCGGACTCCGCCACTGCTCTAGCGAAAATAATGTCCGGTCTATATAAGGGAGAGGAAGAGGAGTTCATCCGCATCAAGCCACGGGATGGGTTCTTCATGTATAACCCCCCAAACTGGGTGAGATGCCACTTTCTGCTCCAGACCATCCCGCATTCTTCGTCATGAGTATTTACCTTGCTATTTCATAGCAGGAAGTGCGAAAAGCCGTAAGGGAGATCCACAGTCCGCCTCCACAACCAGAGGACCCTGACCAGGCCCTCGACCCAGGACTCGAAGAAGATCCGGACACATTTGTGGAGCTCATCGATAGGATGTTCTATCAGTTAAGCTGCAATGGTGCCTTGGTGGCCATCATAGCCGATTATCCTGGACTGCTCCCTGCATCGCATGTAAGTAAAACCGAAGTCCCAACCTCCGAGAAGGATTCCCCTTTTTTATTTTCGCACTTCACCTACCGCACACATATGGTGTCTTATAGGGAAGACCCTCGGGACGCCGTGCCAAACCCACGGTGACTCACCAACAAAGAGCACCGTTGCCGGGTAGGCTTAAAAGGAAGGCGGTCAGGACTGAGACGCCGTCGCAAAGGTATGAAAAAGAACCCCGCTCCATGGTTGTTGTCTTTTTTTAAATTATAATAACGTCCATGGTTTCTGACAGGAAAAATGCTCGCCGGACCATATCTGGAGAGCCTGCTAGCCAAGCTTCTACCAGCCGGGCTCCAGAGCCGGACTTAGAGGTAGATGCTAACGTGGGGCCAACATCGGATGTTCCTCCTACAAAGGACATGGATAGGCTGTCCGCTACGCATTCCGAAGTGGAGAGTGCCATGAATCATAAGCGTCGCCGGACCGTACAACGCGACGCTTGTTTCTCTCAAGAGGTGTTCGATGCCTTCAACGCAGGAGATGCGTATATCCGAGCTGCTCAAAATGGTCTTGCCCGAGCCAAGGAACAGTACGTGAAGGATATACGGGTAAGAGAATCTGATAATTATGTATATCAGTAGCCCCTGAGACTTGAAACAGTTGGCACAGCTGATTTAAGGATCATTGTTTGCGTAGGTTCTTACGGAGAAGAATTCCCAATTGTCTCAAGAGCTGGAGGAGTGCAAAGCCCAGCTACGGGCCACGGTTGCTGCAATGAAGGAGCCCGGAAAGGCCCCATCTGGTAACACTTGTTTCTATCTAAAAGACTGACAGGTACCAGTTAGTATTCGGCATGCATGCAAATCTAACAATAGATTCTGCAGATGATCCCGGAGTGAATACGGAGGTCGTGCGAGGGGATGAGCAACATGCTCAACGATAGCTAAAGGCTGGCGAGCGCGTGCTTACACAGGTCAGTCGGGAGAGAAACGATCTCCAAGATGCCAATACCCGGTTGGGCATTGAACTGAACGATGTTCGGGCCCAGCTTGCTGACTCCGTAAAGGAGAATAAGAGGCTTCGACATGGAATTTTTAGTAAGTGCTTGAACGAACTTTTATGGAGTTTGGTGAAGAAACCGTCTAACAGAGTTATATCTGTAGGTATGCTGACGGGTCGTCCCGCAGAGGAGATGCCCGGGTCGACGGGTGATCTTCTGCCAGAGCTCTCACAACTGCACGAACAAGTTCAACAAGTGATGCAGGGTACTGCCCAAGCCTTGTGGCCATCCGCCTCCCTGCCAGGAGGCATGGGGGGGCTTGTAGAGATGCTTAAGGGAGCGCGGCGGCGCTTCCGATTATGGAAGATATCAGCCTGCCGACAAGGTGCAAGGGAAGCCTGGGGCATGGTGAAGACGCGATATACCAAGGCAAACCCAAACCATATGGCCGAGGTCGAACCTGTGGGGTCAGATGGGAAAGAGATCCCCGTCAATTTGGTGTATGACTAGGTTAAATTAGCCGTAAAGTATTCCCAACAGGATTGTAGGCTAGACAGTCTGTTGGATGGTATAGAAGAAGAATATAGTCAGTCTAAGTGATTGTGTACTTCAATTGACATATATTGTCTCTAGCCGGATTGTAAATCATTTGTCATGGCGGACCTTTTCGCTTCAACCTCCGGACCCGACAGTCCAGAGTGTATCCGAATACCTGCTTGGTTATGTAAAAACCGGGGTATGCGTGGAAACCAGGCGTATGGGTCATAAGTGCTTGAACAGACAAGTAGCCAACTAGTTATGTTATATTACATGGATAGTAAGAAACATCTTCCAGGGAGAATAGTTCTGTTAAGGGTTCCTTTCCCTGGGTACGCATGCATTAATGTGCATGTCCGAACTACGAAAGGAGACGCAGGATATAGACATCTGGGGGCATGTATTACAATAATAAAAGTCATCTTTTGTCCACCGACCGAATATTCCCTTAAGAACGCTAGCTTTCGGCTTCACCCAGTCTGAGGTACACATCCGCCTGACCCAGCAGTAACAATCATAGAGGTGCTCCCCTTATGCCCTTGCCGAATTAACGGGAACGTAGGGCATAAACACAAGAGCCAGGCAACCCAGCTTGGCCAAAACTTAAGTCATATCGATGCATATAATGGCGAAGAAAAGGTACATGTGGAAAAGTAACACATGTGCGGGAGCATAGAGCCCGGAACATAGTCATATTAAGCTTCTGTACAGGAAGCCCCAGGTATAATAAGCACGCTTAGCGTGTCAAGATTGTGCAGTCAAGACACATTTTAACCTGTTAAGGCCGTGAAGAAAAAGGGAAGAAAGAAAGAAAAGACAGATAACGGATATTAAAAAAATGATGGAGGTAAGGGGACGAACACAGAGTCCGGCGCTAGGCATAGAACCTTCGGAGTCTGGCTGCGTTCCATGGGTTTGGCTCGAGTCGATTGCCCGATGCATCCCGCAGACGGTATGCTCCACCGGTCAGAACTCTGTCGATGACGAAGGGACCTTCCCATTTGGGCTTGAGCTTGTCCTTTTTATTCTCTGGTAGGCGTAGAACGAGTTCGCCAATGTTATAAGTATTGGCCCGTACTTCTCTCCTTTGATACCGTCGAGCCTGTTGCTGGTATTATGCAGAGAGGGCTTTTGCCACATCACGCTCCTCCTCCAAGGCGTCCAAACTGTCATGCCGATCAAGCTCAGCTTCTTTCTCTTCGTACATGCGCACTCGAGGTGAGTCATGAATAATGTCGCAGGGCAATACCGGCCATACACCATAAAGAACGTTGTGTATCTGGTAGTGCGATTCGGCGTGGTCCGCAGCCCCCATAGTACGGAGTCAAGCTCCTCCACCCAGTGTGTATCTGGTTCCTTCAAGGATCGCACTAATATGGGTTTAATGCCGCTCATGATAAGACCATTTGCTCGCTCGACTTGACCATTAGTTTGCGGGTGATAGACAGAGGCGTAATCGAGCTTGATGCCCATTTTACTGCACCAAATTTTTACATCATCGGCTGTAAAGTTTGAGCCATTATCGGTGATGATGCTGTGGGGGACACCATAATGGTGTACAACCCCGGATATGAAGTCTATCACTGGTCCGGACTCAGCCGTTTTAACTGGTTTGGCCTCTACCCATTTGGTGAATTTATCCACCATAACTAAGAGGTATTTTTCTTATGGCTTCCCCCTTTAAGGGGTCCGACCATATCAAGCCCCCAGACCGCGAAGGGCCAAGTAATGGGGATTGTTTGGAGAGCGGTAGGCGGCATGTGGCTTTGGTTTGCAAAAAGCTGGCAACCGGCGCAACGTTGGACGAGGTCCTGTGTGTCCGCTCGGGCTGTCAGCCAGTAAAAACCTGTACGGAAGGCCTTGATTACAAGGGCCCGAGCTGCGGCGTGGTGGCCGCCAAGTCTAGCATGAATTTCTGCCAAAAGTTGTCGTCCTTCCTTGTCGGAGATGCACCTTTGAAGTACTCCGGTAGCGCTTTTCTTATAAAGCTCTCCCTCATGGACCTTGTAGGCTTTAGACCGCCGCACAATGCAACGTGCCTTGTTCGGGTCATCGGGGAGTTCTTGCCTAGTTAGATAAGCCAACAAGAGTTCTGTCCACGGGGCGATGACAGCCATAATCACGTGGGCCGAAGGTGTTATTTCGGTGGCAGAGCCTCTGATTACGTCAGAGTGTTCGGGGTCTGGTGTTGTGGTCGGATCCGGACTGTTACTGCCGGACTCCCTATCCCACACTATGGATGGCTTAAACAGCCTTTCCAAGAAGATATTAGGTGGGATAGGGTCATGCTTAGTGCCTATGCGGGCGAGGATATCTGCCGCTTGATTGTTTTCTCGGGCCACATGGTAGAATTCGAGGCCTTCGAACCGAGCTGACCTTTTGAGGACGCCATTGCGGTAAGCCGCCATTTTTGGGTCCTTGGCGTCAAAGTCCCCGTTTATTTGAGATATTGCGAGGTTTGAATCCCCCCGCACCTCAAGGCGTTGAATGCCCATGGATATTGCCATCCGAAGACCATGCAACAGGGCCTCATATTCTGCTGCATTCTTGGAGTTTGTGTATAATATTTGGAGTACGTACTAGACTATATCTCCGGTGGGGGATGTCAGGACGACGCCTGCCCCTAGACCAGCCAGCATCTTAGAGCCGTCAAAGTGCATGATCCAATTGGAGTACGCGCCGTACTCTTTAGGGAGTTTGGCTTCCGTCCATTCGGCGACGAAATCAGCCAGTACCTGCGACTTAATGGCTCGTCGTGGTTTATATGTTATGTCGAACGGGAGGAGCTCGATAGCCCATTTAGCAATCTGTCCCGTGGCATCGCGGTTATTTATTATGTCGTTGAGTGGTACTTTGGAGGCCACCGTAATTGAACACTCTTGAAAGTAGTGTCGTAGTTTTCGGGATGCCATGAAGACCGCATATGCTATCTTTTGGTAATGTGGGTACCGTGATTTGCATGGAGTGAGGATGGTGGATACGTAGTGTACCAACTTTTGAAGCGGGAACTTATGTCTGTCCGTCTCTCGTTCGACGACGAGCACTGCGCTTACAACTTGGTGTGTTGCCGCTATATATAACAGCATTGGTTTGCCAATGTTTGGCGCGGCCAAGATTGGGTTGGTGGCCAATATGGCCTTTATTTCTTCCAATCCGGCCGTGGCCGCATCCGTCCACTCGAAGTGTTCGGTGCGTCGAAGAAGGCGATAAAGAGGTAGTGCCTTTTCTCCTAATCGGGAGATGAAGCGGCTTAAGGCAGCCACGCATCCAGTTAACTTCTGGATTTGCTTGAGGTCTGTTGGGATAGCCAACTGTGACAAAGCTCAGATTTTAGCCGGATTTGCTTCAATTCCTCTATTGGAGACGATGAAGCCCAAGAGCTTTCTGGCGGGCACGCCGAAAACGCATTTTTCCGGATTGAGCTTAATGTCATATGTTCGGAGGTTGTCGAACGTGAGCCTCAAGTCGTCTATTAAGGATTCGACGTGTCTTGTTTTAATGGCCACATTGTCTACGTATGCCTCCACTGTTTTGCCGATTTGTGTTTCCAAGCATGTCTGAATCATGCGTTGATAGGTTGCACCGGCGTTTTTGAGCCCGAAAGGCATCATGTTGAAATAGAAGGGTTGTATGGGGTGATGAATGCCGTTGCGGCTTGATCGGGCTCCGCCATCTTAATTTGATGGTATCTGGAGTATGTGTCGAGGAAGCACAATGAGTCGTGTCCTGCGGTAGCATCGATAATTTGATCGATGCGGGGGAGGGGAAGGGATCCTTGGGGCAGGCCTTGTTAAGGTCCTTGAAATCGACACATAGGCACCAGGATTTGTCCTTCTTTGGTACCATCACCAGGTTTGCTAGCCAGTCTGTTTTATTTCTCTAATGAATCCGGCTTCGAGTAACTTGGCTAGCTCTTCTCCCATGGCTTGTTGCTTAGGCTCAGAGAAACGCCAAAGAGTCTGCTTTACCGCCTTGAACCCCTTTAGGATGTTAAGGCTATGCTCGGCCAGCCTGTGTGGGATTCCTGGCATGTCTGAAGGATGCCAGGCGAAGATGTCCCAATTCTCGTGCAAGAACTCCTGCAGTGCGACGTCTGTTGTGGGGTTCAGCTGTGCCCCGATGGATGCTGTTTTGGTAGGGTCCGTTGGGTGGACCTGGAATTTGACTATTTCGTCCGCTGGTATAAAAGAGGTGGACTTGGGTCTTTTGTTGAGTATCACGTCATCCCTGTCCACCATGGAGCGCGGCGCAGTTAGTTCTTCAGCCGTGAGGGCTTCGGATAACGCCTCGAGGGCTAGTGCAGCGGTTTTATTTTCGACGCGGAGTGTTATGTCCGGATCACTAGCCAGAGTGATGATTCCATTGGGCCCGGGAATTTTGAGCTTCATGTACCCATAATGGGTATAGCTTGGAAGATCATGAATGCTTCCCGCCCTAAAAGGGTGTGGTATCCACTACTGAACGGGGCCACTTGGAATGTGATTTCTTCGGACCTGTAATTCTCCGGCATGCCGAATACCACATCTAGTGTGATTTTTCCTGCACATCGTGCCTCCTGGCTAGGGATGATTCCTCTGAAGGTCATGCTGCTTTGCTCAATGCGGCTCTTGTCTATTTCCATTTTTCTAAGAGTTTCCTCGTAGATGAGGTTTAATCCACTGCCACCGTCCATGAGCACTTTAGTAAGCCGGAAGCCGTCCACAATTGGACTGAGGACCAAAGCGGCTGGTGCTCGGGCTATTCGGAATTGAGGTTCGTCACTTGCGTTGAAGGTTATGGCCGTGTCATTCCATGGATTCATTGTTGCAACGTGGCAGACTTTGGCAAGGCTGCGGAGTGTTCGTTTGCGCCTATTATTTGAGGCGAAGGTCTCGAAGACTGTCAATACTATACTGTTGTTTTCCACCTGATGGTGCTCTACCGTATTGTTGATGAGGATATCCTCGCCACTCTTGGCGACCTGCCGGAGTATCCCACATGCCCTAAGGGTGTGTGTTGGCATGGCATCTGTTGTACAGTGAATTTTGCATGGCCCATTGAGCCATCCCTCCAATACAGTTCCATGCCCTGTAGTGGGTTTTTGCTTCTTTGCAGTTGGATCGGGTGACTTACGAGGGTACACACTTTTAGTTCGGACAGGGGATTTAGTGAGAGCCGGAGGGTCCTAGAAATTTGTTTCGGTTTTCCAGGCGCTTTCCATTGTACAGTACTTCCGTACTATGGCCGCCAAGTCAGCAAAGTGTGATATGTCACGGCAACTTATGGCGTTGAGAATTCCCTTGTCCATGCAATTTTTGGAAAAGAATGAAATTGTGTCTTCCTCGCGACAGTCCTTGACCTTGCTCATTGCAAGGAGGAATCTGGCCCAATAGTGATGTACTGTCTCTTGGGGCTCTTGTCTAATATGGGAAAGATCACTTGAATTTGGGTGGGTGGGTAGATTTAAGTCTGAACCCTGACCCGATCTGAGACCCAGGGCGGAGGAGTTTCCGAGCTTGGCAGTTCGGACTCCAAGATGTTGCCCAATAGTTCTGGCCCGCTGTCTGATTCTAGGTTCGCAGCTTGGGCCATGTCCTCCCGTTAACGGGTATCTGGCTCGGAGAGCTCGGGAATCCGGACATAGTTTGTCCTCAAAATAGAGGAAGAATTGCTACACTGTTCCTCCACTACCGCTATCTGATGGGTGACCGGCGGAGAGTTAATCTCCCTTTGGTCAGGTTTAAGCCCGATCCGATCATAGTCCATTGTGACTCCCAGGGTGGCGATGCGATCCAAGAGCTCATTTAGAGAATAGAGCTCTATTGGATCCATCTGCTCGGCAAATCCCAAGCCGGCATGGAGGCTGTTTTTGATGACCCGAGAAGTCATCGTCGGCGCACCGGCCGGAGGGGCGGTCATGACGAAACCGCCTAGTCGGAGGGTTTGGCCTAAAGCCAGGGCTCCCCCCAAGGTAACGTTGTCCTTGACAACAAGACGAGCCATCGAGCCTTATCATGACGGCACGGTGGAACTCTCAATGAAAGCACCAATGTAGGTATCAAAACTGGCGGATCTCGGGTAGGGGGTCCCGAACTGTGCGTCTAAGGCAGATGGTAACAGGAGGTAGGTGACACAATGTTTACCCAGTTTCGAGCCCTCTCGATGGAGGTAATACCCTACGTCCTGCTTGATTGATCTTGATGATATGAGTATTACAAGAGTTGATCTACCACGAGATCGTAGAGGCTAAACCCTAGAAGCTAGCATATGATTATGATTGTTCTTGTCCTACGGACTAAACCCTCCGATTTATATAGACACCGGAGGGGGCTAGGGTTACACATAGTCGGTTACAAGGGAGGAGATCTACATATCTGAATTGCCAAGCTTGCCTTCCACGCAAAGGAGAGTCCCACCCGGACCCGGGACAACGTCTTCAATCCTGTATCTTCATAGTCCAACAGTCCTGCCAAAGTATATAGTCTGGCTATCCGAGGACACCCTAATCCAAGACTCCCTCAGTCATCTAAGGTTGGTCTGGGCCGCTTCATCCAACAATACCACCGAATCAAAATAAGACATTGATGGTAAGAAGTATGATGATCACCTCCCACAACCACTTTGTGTTCTACTCATGCATATAATCTACGCATAGACCTGGCTCTGATGCCGCTGTTGGGAAACTGTCGGCGTCTTGGGAACAGGGGTCCCCAGACTTGCCTGCCTGCAGACCGCGGCGTGCCTCCACCAGCGGCCCTGTACGGCCCATCTTCACCAACAAACACTCAAGACCCTCGCGAGGGGCCAAGCCTCGCGAGGCGAACGATGCAAGACCTCCTCGGGGGTGGCCTCACCAGGCTGGCTCGCGAGGGGCAGAGAGATCAAGGCAAGGGGCACGTCGCAAGGTTCCTGTGACGCAAGCCATGATGACCAAGGCCAGGCGGGCACCAGGCGGCCGCCAGCGCGCGTAGTGTCCTTGTTTCATCTTTGGTGCTGAAGAAGCAAGCGCAGGTGCGGAGTCCCGAGGCATCAAGCAAAGGTTTCCATATCGGTGCAACGAGACCAAGACCAGCAGAACGGCGGGACGGAGGTCACCGTGGAGCCCAAGATGGCGTCATCACCAGAGCCTTTGGCAGGTGAAGACCATCTTTTTTCAGGATAGCTTGTACTAGTTGTCCCCCTTCAAACTGGCCGTTGTGGGATCCCTTCCCGCCTAATATTTGGGAAGAGGACCCGAGCCTCTATAAATAGGGCTAGCCACCACCTTAGAGAGGGAGAGAAGATCCTCGACCGCATCAACTCACCAAGCACAAGAGCACCTCTCCTCAGGAGGTTGTTCTTCCCTTGTAACTGTCCATCCTCAGCCCAAGAGGCAATCCACCACACCACACTGGAGTAGGGTATTACACCACATCGGTGGCCCGAACCAGTATAAATCTTGTGTCCCTTTGTTCTGCGAGTTCGACGAGCTAAGCCTTGAGATTGCGTTGAGGGTGTGAGCTAGAGGGAGGAGAGATCTTCGTGCGCACCCAGTGTTCGAACCTCAAGGGTTTTGCCAGAACCCAAAATCCGACATTTCGCGCGCCAAGTAGGGGTGCGCCGAAGCCTCTTTTCCGTCAGCAGACCCGCCCACACTCTGCAACGCTGATGTCCGGCGATCTGAGGGCTGACGCCGGTCACTGGGCAGCCTGGCCAGCCCGGGCGGCGTCGTCTGCCCAAGAAGACCTCAACTCCGTGCTCCAGGTGGCACGCGCACCGCCAAACGCCATGGGGCGCGGGCTGCGCAGTCCGGCGCCTTCCACCCTTACCCCGCGGCGCGCATGGGCCGTCGTAAGAACCTCAAGCTATGACGCGGCAACGGCGCTGATACGTCTCCATCGTATGTACTTTTCCAAACACTTTTGCCCTTGTTTTGGACTCTAACTTGCTTGATTTGAATGGAACTAACCCGGACTAGCACTGTTTTCAGTAGAATTGCCATGGTGTTATTTTTGTGCGGAAATAAAAGTTCTCGGAATGACCTAAAAATCAACGGAGAATTATTTTGGAATATATAAAAAATATTGGAAGAAGAATCTAAGTCAGGGGGCCTCCACCTGTCCACGAGGGTGGGGGCGTGCCTGCCCCCCCCCCCCTGGGCGCATCCCCCTGCCTCGTGGGCCCCCTAACGCTCCACCGACCTCAACCTTGACTCCATATATTCATGTTCGGGGAGAAAAAAATTAGAGATAAGGATTCATCACGTTTTACGATACGGAGCTGCCGCCAAGCCCTAAACTCTCTCGGGGGGGCTGATCTAGAGTCCGTTCGGGGCTCCGGGGAGGGGAATCCATCGCCATCGTCATCATCAACCTTCCTCCATCACCAATTTCATGATGCTCACTGTCGGTGTCAAAACTGGCGGATCTCAGGTAGGGGGTCCCGAACTATGCGTCTAAGGCGGATGGTAACAGGAGGCAGGGGACACAATGTTTACCCAGGTTCGGGCCCTCTCGATGGAGGTAATACCCTATGTCCTGCTTGATTGATCTTGATGATATGAGTATTACAAGAGTTGATCTACCACGAGATCGTAGAGGATAAACCCTAGAAGCTAGCCTATGATTATGATTGTTCTTCTCCTACGGACTAAACCCTCTGGTTTATATAGACACCGGAGGGGGCTAGGGTTACACAGAGTCGGTTACAAGGGAGGAGATCTACATATCCGAATTGCCAAGCTTGCCTTCCACGCAAAGGAGAGTCCCACCCGGACACGGGACGAAGTCTTCAATCTCATATCTTCATAGTCCAACAGTCCGGCCAAAGTATATAGTCCGGCTGTCCGAGAACCCCCTAATCCAGGACTCCCTCAGTAGCCCCTAAACCAAGCTTCAATGATGACGAGTCCGGCGCGCAAATTGTCTTCGGCATTGCAAGGCGGGTTCCTTCTCCGAATACTCCATAGAAGATTTTGAACACGATGATCGTGTCCGGCTCTGCAAAACAAATTCCACATACCACCGTAGAGAGTATAACTTCTCCACAAATCTAATCTGCTGACAACTTCTCATAACATGACATCACGCATGGCCCAGTCATTATGCGAACCGTTTTTCTCAACCTGCCACTACGCATATTGCGAGGCGGTTTTCTTGGCACGTCTTGTCGAAGCAGAGATCGTGTCCCCTTATCACGGGATTCTCATTAATACGAGTGTGGGTAACCCAACCGCGCTATTAATCACGGCGCTTGGGGAATAAGCGAGTTTACCAGGCCGGTGGGGAGGCACAGAATCCCTACTGCCTTTATAAGGGGATAAGGACTCCCTTTCGTTTCTCCTTCCCGATCCATTCCCCCTCGCCCGAGCCCCAGCGCCCGAGCATTCGTCTTCTCCGCCTACAAAGGCTTTCCGAAAATGTCCGAATCCGGAGCAGGAGACAAGTGGATGGCCTCTACCGTCCAGGGAAGCATATCAAAAGGCTTCGGGAGGCCGGGTATCTGGCCAAGAAAATCGGCCATCGTCTCCCAACGGCAGGACAGATCGTTCCCACTCTGGAACCCCAAGAGAGGGTTGTATTCCTCCCTCATTTTGTCTGCGGGGTAGGGTTTCCCCTCCACCCATTTGTTCACGGCATCAGGTATTACTACGGGATCGATTTTCATGGTCTATCCCCCAATTCCTTCCTCAACATCTCGACACTCATCGTCGTGTGCGAGGCCTTTCTCCGCATCTCGCCACACTTCAGCTTGTGGCTGAAGATCTTTAACGTGAAGCCCAAGGTGGTGAGCGGAGAGCACGCCGAGTGCGGAGGCGCTATGGTGAGCAAGATGCCCAATGTCACATGGCTAACAGGTGCTTTTAATGATTCCGTCAAAGAGTGGCAATAGCAGTGGTTTTACATCACTGAGCTGCGCGGCACGGAATGGGCCGCTGCTCTAGATTTCTGATCCAAAGCCCCTCTGCGGCTTACGTCCTGGCCCAAGAAGGGCCTGAACTAGTATTCATCCGACGAACTGTCTATGCTCCAGACGCGAGTTAAAGATATGGAAGACAAGAACATCGAACTTGTCAATGTAGTCCAGGTGATGTTAGTTCGCCGGATCCTGCCTTGGCAGCACCGGACTTGCAATCTATGGGAATTTGATCCGGCCAAGCATCAGACCCTGCGAAAGCTCTATGGCTCTTCGCATGAAGACATCGGGAAGGTGCTTTTCAAGTCCGGAAAATCATGGCCGGACTCGGCCGAGGACCGTGGGTATCAACTGTTCCGCCCTGCAAGCTCGGTAAGTTTTTACGCGTTTTATCCGCATGACCCAAGGGAAATGCTTAATGTATTTTCCTCAACCCCCTAGGGCTGGACGAAGAAGGCAGGGCGGAGCCACTGTCCGGCCCCCTTGCCCGAAGAACCGGCCGGCCCACTTCTGACGAAGATGTTGGCCCCGGCGCCGTACGAGGCGCCGAAGAAGAAGACCGAGAAGGAGGCCAAAAAGACTCGGGGCGGCCTTCGTCGCCGCGGCACTTCGGGCACAATACCTGAAGGCTCCAATGTCCGTTCTGCCTCCGAAGAGGACGAGGAGGAGGAAGACGAATCCCCGGCGGGGGGAAGAAAGAAGAGGGCAGCCTCCATACACTTGGAGGCCGAGTCGCCTAAAAGGGGGAAAGCTCCTCTTCCAGAAGAGTCCACGGTCGCCGCCGATAGCAGCCATGCGTGGGATCCCAGGGCCCAGCCCCTGGTGAACTCGTGAGTGTAAAGTCCGAACACGTTTATGCATCCAGACTCGTCACGGCATAATATTTTAACCTGAGCTATATATTTTTTATAGTCCGGCGAGGTCCCGCACCGAACGATTCTCTTCAGAGGATTTGCTGAGTTCAGATGCTATGGAGAGTGGGACGCCCCCGAAGTCCCCTTCCCCCAAATATGTGAATAATAACGAGGCTTTGTCCTAGAAAGACCCCGGCCAAGAAGGGGGAAGGGATCGTGAAAGTAGCGCCTGAAGGTCAAACTTCTGGGGATGGAGACATGGGGGTTGAAGGCGGGAGCCATCTTGAATTCGGCTTCCAGCCGGACGCAATTCCGGAGACCAATACAGCTCCAGAATCAAGCAGGCGGCCTCCCTTGGCTGGAGGGGGCGTGCCTACTCCACCGGTAATCTCGGTCCAACCAGAGGTGCCGGATGTTTGGTTGGCAGCGCTGAAGAGTGCCTCCATCGTCGATGAGCACCGTGCCCTAATGGGTGCGGTGATTAAGGAGATTCAGTCTGCTGAGAGCGGACTGAATGAAGCCTGTATCAACCTTATAAAAGGCTTTGAGGTATGTTTTATGAGGTTTCCGAGAGTGTCAGAGTATGGATAGTAGCCCCTGATACACTGTTCGGTGCATGGAAGGACCGGACAGAGGATCAATTTTATTTTCGCAGGAAGACTCATTTGATGACATTTATTTCTCTTCTTTTATAAGCAGGCGTCTGCAGCGGCTGCTGCCTCTCATGTTGCGGAGGTCTCCGGACTGAATCAAAGTCTGGAATAGGCCGAAGAAGAACTTGGTCGGTTGAAAAGGTAGTTGGAAGATAAACAAGGTATGCGCCAGCCTTGTTCGCGTTTATTGCAAACAAATTCTTAGTATGATAAAAGATGTTTCCTTATTTGCGCCAGGGGCAATGACCGAAGTCGAGGTTCTGAGGAAGGTTGTTGCCGAGGCTGAGGAAAAGGCAGCCGTAGAGCAGGCTCTTCGTGAGAAGCACGAGGCCAGGGTTATTGAAGCTGAGCAGCAGCTTCAAAAGTCCGTGAAGAAATGCGAGACCTTGGAGCAGAGTTTAACGGAGAAAGAATCCGAACTCGCCAGGGCTCATCAAGCCGCACGCGATGCCCAGGGGGAAACCCAAGGCGCCCTGCTGGAGATCCAAGAGGCGAGGACGATCGCGGCAGGTAAGGCTTTTTCATGTAAAGCAAGTATAGGAGAAAATCATGTTTCTAATTTTGAGTTCGGATTTCTCCAGGGGTATTTGCGGGACTGCCCCGCAGCATATCGGATGCCGCCCAATTCTACCGAGCCAAAGAAGGGAACACTACGGATAAGCTCTTCGGGTCGCAGTATCTGGCGCGGAATTATCCGGTGCCTTTTGCCGACCAACTAAAACAGCTGATCGAACTGCATAAGGCGGCCGAACTAGCCATGAAGGATTTAATTATCCGGCTATGGCCTACCGAGCCGATTCCAGGAAGCTACTCCGAGCTCGTGAAGCGGCTTATGAGTGCCTGCCCTCGACTTGACGTCATCAAGCGGTCGGTCTGCATAGAGGGTGCATGAATGGCCTTCCCCGCGCAAAGGTGCACTGGGGGAAGATGAATGCTGAAAAGCTGATGACCGAGGGACCGCCAGAGGGGAAGGAACAGCGCAGGCCCGAATTATATTATGAAAGTGTCCTAAAAGGATCCTGCCTAGCGGCAGAGCAATGCACCAAGGATGTTATATTTCCATGAATACAATCATGTTGTCCTTTGTAATGTTGAACAAGGTCATTTCTATCATTTATTGCCTTTTATATAAAAGTTTATCCTCCTGCGCGGCCGTTTCATATATATTAATATTGAGAGTTGGCCAGTCGTCGGCTTCTGCCCCCACATAGGAAGTACGGGGGTGTTCAGGATAAACCTGATCACTCTTTATCCCAGTTTTGGGTCCTTCGAAGGAGGTGTTCAGCACAACGAACCAGGCAATCGGACTATAGGGCTTTATCACTCTCACTTAGCCATAGGAGCTTTAGAAAGGTAAGGTAGGCACAACCCTTGGTGTTCGGAAGACCGCACTGGGGGGCTATATAAGCACCTGATCGGAAGAAAGCCGATCCATCGCACGCTACATTGGTTATGGCATTATGCGGAAAAAATCCTTAAAGATTTTACAACCTCTCGAACAGCTGACCAGATCTTGCTACATCATGACAGTCAGTTTTCGGCTTTCTCTACTAAGGTGCTCGTCCGGAAGAACCGGGACACAATCGCAGTAGTTCTCCCAGTGCTACCTTAGCCGATGTAGCGGAACGTAAGGTACCAAAACATGGGAGCCGGGCAAACCCAACTATTGACCCAAGACATGATTCAGAGCTGATGCATATAATGCTATAAGTTCGGGGTGCCAAACTTCCACGAAGGTGTTCGGACTTGATTATCGTATTGTGGCTAAAACAAAGCCCCTGGCATATTTGTCGCGGTGTGCGGATGCCACTTGACAAAAGAATTTCAACAAGAAATAACAGTAGATAAGTATTGTATAAATCCACATGTTGTATTTGAGTAGTGATAACCCACAAATATAGGGGATCGCAACAGCTTTCGAGGGTAGAGTATTCAACCCAAATTTATTGATTCGACACAAGGGGAGCCAAAGAATATTCTCAAGTATTAGCAGCTGAGGTGTCAATTCAACCACACCTGGAAACTTAGTATCTGCAGCGAAGTGTTTAGTAGCAAAGTAATATGATAGTGGTGGTAGCAGCAACAAAAGTAAAGACAGCAAAAGTAATGTTTTTGGTATTTTGTAGTGATTGTAACAGTAGCAGCGAAAAAGTAAATAAGTGAGAACCAGTATATGGAAAACTTGTAGGCACCGGATCAGTGATGGATAATTATGTCGGATGCGGTTCATCATGTAACAGTCATAACATAGGGTGACACAGAACTAGCTCCAATTCATCAATGTAATGTAGGCATGTATTCTGTATATAGTCATACGTGCTTATGGAAAAGAACTTGCATGACATATTTTGTCCTACCCTCCCGTGGTAGCGGGGTCCTGTTGGAAACTAAGGGATATTAAGGCCTCCTTTTAATAGAGAACCGAAACAAAGCATTAGCACTTAGTGAATAGATGAACTCCTCAAACTATGGTCATCACCGTGAGTGGTCCCGATTATTGTCACTTCGGGGTTGCCGGATCATAACACATAGTAGGTGACTATAGACTTGCAAGATAGGATCAAGAACTCACATATATTCATGAAAACATAATAGGTTCAGATATGAAATCATGAGACTCGGGCCCTAGTGACAAGCATTAAGCATAGCAAAGTCATAGCAATATCAATCTCAGAACATAATGGATACTAGGGATCAAACCCTAACAAAACTAACTCGATTACATGATAAATCTCATCAAACCCATCACCGTCCAGCAAGCCTACGATGCAATTACTCATGCACGGCGGTGAGCATCATGAAATTGGTGATGGAGGATGGTTGATGATGACGGTGGTGACGAATCCCCCTCTCCGGAGCCCCGAACAGACTCCAGATCAGCCCTCCCGAGAGGTTTTAGGGCTTGGCGGTGGCTCCGTATCGTAAAACGCGATGATGTCTTCTCTCTGATTTTTTTCTCTCCGAAAGCAAATATATAGAGTTGGAGTTGGCGTCGGAGGGTTTCCAGGGGGGCCACGAGGTAGGGGGGCACGCCCTAGGGGGGGCGCGCCCCCCACCCTCGTGAGAAGGGTGTGGGCCCCCTGGTCTTCATCTTTGGCGAGGATTTTTTATTGTTTTTTCCAAGATGTTCCGTGGAGTTTCAGGTCATTCCGAGAATATTTGTTTTCTGCACATAAAACAACACCATGGTAATTCTGCTGAAAACAGCGTCAGTCCGGGTTAGTTCCATTCAAATCATACAAGTTAGAGTCCAAAACAAGGGCAAAAGTGTTTGGAAAAGTAGATACGACGGAGACGTATCAAGTAGTACGTCAATGCATGTGAGTACGTGTAATATGATGGAAAAGAACTATGACTGTGGAACCTGCTTAGACCAGGGGGCAAGAAGCTATGTGCGGATCCGGAGTATAATCGAATGGTCATCGCGGGGAATATATAAGGATTCCCCTATGCATTCGAGCTGCTTCCATATCGCCAGTCCTGGTCTGCGCAAAGTTGAACCTGCAAACAAAATGTAAGAAATGCTTGTGCGCCACAGAGCGGTTGAGCCGCGGTATGTGGCATGTCCTGGCCCACGCCGGAGTATTTAATTGAGCTCTGGACGAGCCGGGCTATCCTGCCGCGAAGTAGTTCGAAGTCCTTTGCGGTGTCCGAGAATCGGGCCGTCGACTCGAGGTTCGGTTGGAAGGTGCCACTTGTAGCTTATGTAGTTAAGGCAGCAGTATACTCCTCGGTGCCAAGGGAAAGTTTGTCCTTGCCATTAACCGTGATGACGCCGCGCGGACCGGGCATCTTGAGCTTACGGTAGGCATAATGTGGCACTGCGTTGAATCGAGCGAACGCGGTTCGTCCGAGCAGTGCTTGATAATCACTGCGAAAGGGGACGACATCGAAGATTAACTCTTCGGCACGGTAATTGTCTGGTGATCCGAAGACTACCTCCAGGGTGATGGAGCCTGCACAGCTAGCCTCCACACCTGGTATAATACCTCTGAGGGTGGTTGTAGTGGGCTTGATCACCGAATGATCGATGCCCATCTTGCGCACTGTGTCCTGGTAAAGCAGGTTTAGACTGCTACCTCCGTTCATAAGGACTCGTGTGAGGTGGAACCCATCAATTATTGGGTCGAGGACTAGTGCGGCTGGATTGCCTTGAGTGGTGTTAACCAGACGATCCGTGTGGTTGAAGGTGATCGGCCCCAGTTTATATTGTGGGACGACTGGTTCCGTTAAGTCGACATCCCTAGGGGTGTGAATTCGGTCTGGGTTGGGAGTGTAGGTGCCATTTACCACATTCACTATTTGGGTTTGCGGGGGAAGTTTCTTCTGCCCTCCTGTACTCGGCGAGTTGGGCTCCTCGTCTCCATCGTCGCTTTGAGATCCCTTATCTTTGTTTTTGACACCTGACCTGCCGGCTTGTTTGAAGATCCAACATTCTCTATTAGTATGATTGGCTGGTGTTTCTGGGGTGCCATGAATTTGGCATGGGCGGTCCAGTATGCGGTCCAGGCTGGACAGACCCGGATTGTCATTTTTGAGTGGCCCATTCCGCTGACTGGACTTAGAGCCCCTAAATCTGGCGTTGGCTGCCGTATCTTTGGTGTTTTCACCCTTTTTGCGGCGCTTGTGTTTGTTGCGTCGAGGTTTGCCATTTCTATCTCCGGCTTCTGATGTGCCAGGGTTGCTTGTTGTGTTGTTGCTACGGGCCAACTAGCTATCTTCGCCCACGCAAAAGCGGGTCATGAGTGTCGTGAGGGCTGCCATGGAGTTTGGCTTTTCTTGGCTGAGATGTCGGGCGAGCCACTTGTCATGGATGTTATGTTTAAAGGCCGCTAGGGCTTCGGCATCCGGACAGTCGACAATTTGGTTCTTTTTAGTTAGGAACCGAGTCCAGAATTTCCTGGCTGACTCTCCGGGTTGTTGTTTTATGTGACTTAAGTTGTCAGCATCCGGTGGTCGCACATAAGTACCCTGGAAGTTGTCCAGGAATGCGTCTGCCAGGTTCTCCCAACTTCCAATGGAGTTTGTCGGCAAGCTATTCAGCCAATGCCGAGCCGGCCCCTTGAGTTTTAGTGGGAGATACTTAATGGCGTGTAGATCATCCCCGCGGGCCATGTGAATGTGGAGGAAGAAATCCTCTATCCATACCGCGGGGTCTGTAGTGCCGTCATATGATTCAATATTTACGGGTTTAAACCCTTCTGGGAATTCATGGTCCATTACTTCATCAGTGAAGCATAGGGGGTGTGCGGCGCCTCTGTGCTGGGCTATATCGCGACGCTGTTCATACGAGTCTTGTCTGTTGTGTTCGGCCAGGCCGGATTTGCTTTTAGTATATCTGGCGCGCCGGTTGTCGTCATGCGTTGGGGCGCGCTCCCGTGATCCGTAGATCGATCTTGCATGTTCTCCCTTGTTTTCCAATACGTCTCGCTGGTCCTGCGTGTAACCCCGGGCCTTGGAATTTTTGTATAACTGGCGACGGGGTGCGGGCTGGACTTCGGCCTGATATGCCTCTTTGTCTCGGCCACGAGGTGGTCAGTCAGCCGCATCATATGCTGGGAGCGTAGGCTTTAATGCTTCCTCCTTGAGTTGGGGTAGCGGCCTGCGTTTTGGATAACTTTTGGTTGGGTGCTCGAGTTCGTATTCCTCGCCCGTCAGGACCTCGGTCCATCTATCCGCTAGCAGATCTTGGTCAGCTTGAAGCTGCTGTTTCTTTTTCTTCAGGTTTTTTGTTGTGGCTATAAGTCGGCGCTTGAAGCACTCCTGTTCGGCGGGATCCTCAAGCACGATAAATTCGTTGTTGCCGAGTCTCACCTCGCCTTCGGAGAGAGGCATGTAATTGTCATCCTCTGATTCTCCGTCTGCTGCCTGTTCCTTAGGGCTGGCTTTCCCATCCTCCCGCTCGAGGCCTGGCTGGGGGGGAGTTGTATTCGTCTTCGGCGCTATCCGCAGCATTGTTGTCGCTTGTGCCGGTATCGCCGTTGTTGCAATGGCGGGGCTTAGAGCGGCGTCGTTGACGCCGGTGCTTAGATTGCTTCTTAGGGGGGATTATCCTCTGTCGCCTTATCGCCATCGCTTTCTTTGGGGGTGTCCACCATGTATATATCATATGATGAGGTGGCGGTCCAGCGCCCTGTGGGCGGTGGTTCCTGCTCTTCTACATCGTCGTCCATACCGTCGATGTCTTCGGAGCCGAAATCAAGCATGTCGGTTAAGGCGTCAACAGTGGCTATTAAGTGGGTGGTGGGTGGGGAATGAGTTTCTTCATCGTCCGCCTCCCACTCAAGCCAGACATAGTTCGGCCAAGGGTCTCTTGACAAGGAGAGAGATTTCAATGAGTTTAGCAAGTCGCCCAAGGGCGAGTGCTGAAAGATATCCGCGGAGGTGAACTCCATGATCGGTGCCCAATCAGATTTGATAGGCACGGATGCGGGCGATTCAGAGCCTGTGGCCGGGGATGAATCCAAGGGTCCGGCAACACAGGTCTCATAGGGAGTGAAGTCAGTATTCGGCTCTATTGCCACTGAGTGTGCGGCCTCTGTGGCGGGGTCTATCCACACGTCCTCGGACGGCACGATCTGTTCCGGGTCGAAGGCCGGAATAACCACAGGTGTGATCTCCCGAACACCGTCCGACGGTAGAGCTAAGTCATGCATGTCGAGACTGTGCGGCGCACCTGACATGGGCTCGAATCCATCGAAGATCAAGTCTCCGCGGATATTGGCAGTGTAGTTTAAGCTTCCAAACCTGACCTGATGGCCAGGGGCGTAGCTCTCGATCTGCTCCAGATGGCCAAGCGAGTTGGCCCGCAGTACAAAACCGCCGAATACGAAAATCTGTCCAGGGAGAAAAACCTCACCCTGGATCATATCGTTACCGATGATTGGAGGAGCCATCAAGCCTCATGGCGACGACACAGCGGAACTCTCAATGAAAGCACCAATGTCGGTGTCAAAACCGGCGGATCTCGGGTAGGGGGTCCCGAACTGTGCATCTAAGGCGGATGGTAACAGGAGGCAGGGGACACAATGTTTAACCAGGTTCGGGCCCTCTTGATGGAGGTAATACCCTACGTCCTACTTGATTGATCTTGATGATATGAGTATTACAAGAGTTGATCTACCACGAGATCGTAGAGGCTAAACCCTAGAAGCTAGCCTAAGATTATGAGTGTTCTTGTCCTATGGACTAAACCCTCCGGTTTATATAGACACCGGAGGGGGCTAGGGTTACACAGAGTCGGTTACAAGAGAGGAGATCTACATATCCGAATTGCGAAGCTTGCCTTCCATGCAAAGGAGAGTCCCACCCGGACACGGGACGAAGTCTTCAATCTGATATCTTCATGGTCCAACAGTCCGGCCAAAGTATATAGTCTGGTTGTCCGAGGACCCCCTAATCCAGGACTCCCTCACTCACTGCCGTGCGTGAGTAATTCCATCGTAGGCTTGCCGGACGGTGATCGGTTGGATGAGATTTATCATGTAATCAAGTTAGTTTTGTTAGGGTTTGATCCCTAGTATCCACTATGTTCTGAGATTGATGTTGCTATGACTTTGCTATGCTTAATGCTTGTCACTAGGGCCCGAGTGCCATGATTTCAGATCTGAACCTATTGTGTTTTCATCAATATATGAGAGTTCTTAATCCTATCTTGAAAGTCAATAGTCACCTACTATGTGCTATGATCCGGCAACCCTGAAGTGACAATAATCGGGACCACTCCCGGTGATGACCATAGTTTGAGTTCATGTATTCACTATGTGTTAATGCTTTGGTCCGGTACTCTGTTAAAAGGAGGCCTTAATATCCCTTAATTTCCAATAGGACCCCGCTGCCACAGGAGAGTAGGACAAAAGATGGCATGCAAGTTATTTTCCATAAGCACGTATGACTATATTCGGAATACATGCCTACATTACATTGATGAATTGAAGCTAGTTCTGTGTCACCCTATGTTATGACTGTTACATGATGAACCGCATCCGGCATAATTCTCCATCACCGATCCAATGCCTACGAGCTTTTCCTATATTGTTCTTCGCTTATTTACTTTTCCTTATTACTGTTACCATCACTATAAAACCCAAAAATATTACTTTTGCTACCGTTACTTTTGCTATCGTTACCACTATTATCATATTACTTTGCTACTAAATACCTTGTTGTAGATATTAAGTTTCCAGGTGTGGTTGAATTGACAACTCGGCTGCTAATACTTGAGAATATTCTTTGGCTCCCCTTGTGTCGAATCAATAAATTTGGGTTGAATACTCTACCCTCGAAAACTGTTGCGATCCCCTATACTTGTGGGTTATCAAGACTATTTTTCTAGCGCCGTTGCCAGGGAGCATAGCTCTATTCTTTGAGTTACTTGGGATTTATATCTGCTTATCATTATGAAGAACTTGAAAGATCCAAGAACCAAGATTTGTCCCTCAACTATGAGGGGAGGTAAGGAACTGCCATCTAGTTGTGCACTTGATTCACCTTCTGTTTTGAGTAAGCTTGCGACACCTAAACCTGCTTCTGCTATTAATTCTGATATGTTGCATGTTATTGATGATGCCACTTCTGCTATGCATGATACTTATGATGAAACTACTTCTATGCTTGATACTACTGTGCCACTTGGTGAATTTCTTGATGAACAACTTGCTAGGGCTAGAGAGAATGAAATTATTGAAACTGATAATATTGATGAAAGTGATGATGAAGATTCTCCCCTAGATATGAATTGCCTGTTGTTCCTGAGGGTTATGTTATGGATGAAGAAACTGCTAGAGACTTTCTTGCTTGCAATGATAGGAGTGATCTTAATAAACTTTTAGCTAAGCTGAAGCAAAAAAACTCTGAATGCTAGAATGAAATATGATCCTGCTTATGCTACTTCACCTATCTTTGTTACTGATAAAGGATTATGAATTCTCTGTCGACCCTGATATAATTACTTTGGTTGAATCTGACACTTTCTATGGCTATGAATCTGAAACTGTTGTGGCACATCTTACTAAATTAAATGATATAGCCACCCTATTCACTAATGATGAGAAAACTCGCTACTATTATATCCTTAAGATATTTCCGTTCTCATTAAAGGGTGATGCTAAGATATGGTTTAATTCTCTTGATCCTGGTTGTGTGCGTAGTCCCCAGGATATGATTTATTACTTCTCTGCTAAATATTTCCCTGCTCATAGGAAACAAGCTGCTTTAAGGGAAATATATAATTTTGTGCAAATTGAAGAAGAGAGTCTCCCACAAGCTTGGGGGAGGCTTCTCCAATTACTTAATACTTTTCCTGATCATCCTCTTAAGAAAAATGAAATACTTGATATCTTTTATAATGGACTAACCGATGCTTCCAGAGACCACCTGGATAGTTGTGATGGTTGTGTTTTCAGGGAAAGAACACCAGATGAAGCTGAAATTTTATTGAATAATATGTTGACCAATGAAAATAATTGGACACTTCCTGAGCCAACCCCTAAGCCAACTCCGAAGAAAAGGGGTGTTCTATTTCTCAGTCCTGGAGATATGCAACAGGCAAAGAAATCTATGAAGGAAAAGGTATAAAAGCTGAAGATGTTAAGAATTTACCTCCTGTTGAAGAAATACATGGTCTTAATTTACCGCCTGTTGAAGAAATACATGGTTTTAATCCATCACCTATTGAAGAAACACATGGTCTTGATAACCCGACACAGGTATTAAAGGTAAATTCTCTCTATAGATATTATAAAGCTGAAATCCCTCCTACTAAGTTTGCTAGCCGATGTTTGGATGAGTTTGATAACTTTATGGTTAAGCAAGAAGACTTCAATGCTTATTTTGGTAGAGAATTAAAACGCAATGCTTATATATTGAACACTTGAGTGATTATATGTCCAGTGTTAAAGGTGAACTTAAACTCATTTGCAAACATGCTTCTATGGTTACCACTCAAGTAGAACAAGTACTTAAAGCTCAGAATGATTTGCTCAATGAAATGAACAGTAAGAATAATGATTTTTCTGTTAGAGTTATGACTAGAGGTGGTAAAATAACCCAGGAACATTTGTACCCTGAGGGCCATCCTAAGAGAATTGAGCAAGATTCTCAGAGGAATAATATTGATGCACCTAGTCCTTCTAAGAGGAAGAAAAAGAAAAATGATAGGACTTTGCATGCTTCTAGTGAACCTGTTGATGACACACCTGAGAATCCCACTGATATTTCTATTTCTAATGCTGAAACCCAATCTGGTAATGAACATGAACCTAGTGATAATGTTAATGATGATGTTCATGTTGATGCTCAACCTAGCAATAATAATGATGTAGAGATTGAACCTGCTGTTGATCTTGATAACCCACAATCAAAGAATCAACGTTATGATAAGAGAGACTTTGTTACTAGGAAGCACGGTAAGGAAAGAGAACCATGGGTTCAGAAACCCATGCATTTTCCTCCCAAACCATCCAAGAAAAAGGATGATGAGGATTTTGAGCGCTTTGCCGAAATGATTAGACCTATCTTTTTGCGTATGTGATTAACTGATATGCTCAAAATGAATCCTTATGCTAAGTATATGAAAGAAATTGTTGTAAATAAAAGAAAGATACCGGAAGCTGAAATTTCCATCATGCTTGCTAATTATACTTTCAAGGGTGGAATACCACAGAAACTTGGAGATCCAGGAGTACCAACTATACCATGCTCCATTAAAATAAACTATGTTAAAACTGCTTTATGTGATCTTGGAGCCGGTGTTAGTGTTATGCCTCTCTCTTTATATCGTAGACTTGATTTGAATAAGTTGACACCTACTGAAATATCTTTGCAAATGGCTGATAAATCAACTGCTATACCTGTCAGTATTTGTGAGGATGTGCCTGTTGTGGTTGCAAACGTTACTATTTTAACGGATTTTTTTATTCTTGATATTCCCGAGGACGATAGTATGTCTATTATTCTGGGAAGACCCTTTTTGAATATTGCAGGGGCTATTATTGATTGCAACAAAGGCAATGTCACTTTTCATGTTAATGGCAATGAGCATACGGTACACTTTCCGAGGAAACAACCTCAAGTTCATAGTATAAACTCTATTGGAAAAATTCCATCGATTATTTTTGGAGGTTTTGAATTTCCTCTACCCACTGTCAAGAAGAAATATGATATTCTTATTATTGGGGACGTGCATATCCCCGTTGAAGTAACATAGTGTTATTCGAAATTTCTCCGGTTTCATGTTACTCGAAATGAGTTTGTTAACAAGACCTGATCAACCTTGTTAGTGGATTCCTTTTGATGCGCATGAGATGGATGAAGTTAGAAAACACAACTCTCTGTACCCTATTTTTACTTTCTGTTATTTATATTAAATAAAGCAAAAATAGTATTTTTCTGTCTGTTTTCTGAATTATCCATGCAATAAAAAATACCCTGAAAATAAAAGATCTACAAATGCCCTGAAATTTAAATATGATTTTTTCTGGAATATTTGAGAATATCTGGCACTGAGAACATGGCAGGGGGAGCAAGCACCTCGCCACGAGGGTCCAGGGCGCGCCCACCCCCCTCGGCGCGCCCCTCTGCATCGTGGGCCCACGGTGGCTCCCCTCCATTTATTCCAGCCACCACACACTCCTTCTTCCTCCCAAAAGAATCACCAACCAGCTCAAGCACGAGTTCTAGCTCATTTTGCTGCGATTTTCGATCTCCTTGCTCAAAGCACCTCTCACAAAACTGCTTTGCAAGATTGTTCCTTGGTATGTGACCCCTCCAATGGTCCAATTAGTTTTTTGTTCTAATGCTTTGTTCATTGCAAATTTGTGTTGCCTAGGTGACCATGTTCTTGAGCTTGCATGTCAAATTTATATGGTTCCAAGTAGTTCTAATGCATGATATAGTCTCTAGGCACTTGTAGGAGTAGTTGCTATCAATTTTGTTGAGTTTGGTTCACTTTTGTTTTGAAGTTACTAAAATTTCAGAAATTTTTCAGAGGAAGAAATATGTTTAGGAAAATGTACCAAGGTGGTCTGTCAAGGAAGCAAGGACCCAGGCTCGCAATACGCAATGCCGACGATGAACCACCGAGGGAAGCTCAGGTGTGGGCTTGTGAATGGCTGTCAGAGGACTTTATGGATCGAGCAGGAATCAAGGAAGAATTTAACGCGTATGTGCGTAATGCCGATCTTGAGAGCTTCGAGGCAGATAAGTGCCGCCAATACCACTATCTCATTGATTCCTTTGTGAGAAGGTTTGAATTTTCATCATCACGCAATTCTCAAACTGTCCTATTTGATATTTATGAAAATTCTTATACTATGGACTTAGAGGATTTTAATACTGCTTGCAAACTTCCACAATGTGGCAGCACTAGTGAGCCTCGCAAATCTGAGTTTAGAGATTTTCTTGCTAGTATAACTGTGGGGGAATCTAGAGATATAACACAAGCTACCATAGGGAGCATTCATTTTCCTGCTATACATTATTTTGCTCTCTTCATAGGTAGGTGCATAAATGGTAAGGATGAAGCATGTCACATGTGTGTCCCCGACCTCAGTGTTCTCAAGAGTGCTGTATTAGGAGATAAACATTATAATTTGGGAGCCATTGTTGCACGTAGGTTGCATAATAATAGATTTAATGGAGATTTCTTTGGTGGAATTTATGCAACCCATCTAGCTAATTTTCTTGATATACCCATACGTGGGTATGATATTGAGTTGCCTCCTGTTTATTTAGATTATGAGGCTATGGTTCGTCATCAGTTTGTTGAGAGGAACGATCAGTTTCTCCAGTACCGACTAATCTTTGATAGACGACGCACCTATCACGTCGCTCTCCTTGCTCCTACTTTCTTTGACTTTCAGGCAAAAGGGAGATATGTCATAACCAGGGAAGAGGCAAACGAGTATCAGAGGAGGACTGAGACAGCTCACCTCCACGCTACAGCCCAAGATGCAATAGTCGGTGTAACTCGGTACGATCCCAACTACAACTTTGGATATCCGCCAGGCCAGCCGTGGCCATAGACCAACTTAGGCCAAAAGCCTAAGCTTGGGGGAGTGCGTATTTCTCACCGACATTACATTAATGTTCACACACTCATTGCTAGTTGTCGGTGCTCATACTTTTTCATTGTATCATCCATGCTAGTTTATTTTCCTTTTTATGCTTTCTTCTTGTGTGTTTAATAAACCTTAAGAAAAACAAAAAAATTAGTTGTAGCTTTTAATTAGTTTACTTTCCATGCTTGTAGTAGTAACTAAAAAGAAAACCCAAAAAGATTTCTCGTTCTTCTTTTGCTTGTTGGGAGCTTTCACGTGTAAATAGTTTTGTTTCTTTTCTTTGGGTGTCGAGAGGACAAGACCATAATTAAAATGTTAAAGTGGCTCTTATATGCATTATTGTTGATCTGACAAAGAGCCCATATTACCTTGTCTTCTCTCTTGAATTGAATGCTTGCAGATTCTAGCTTAGTCCAATGCATGTGCACTATTATTATTATCCACACTATTCGGTCGTGCAATTGAAAGGCAATAATGATGATTACATGATGAACTTATTGAGATGAGAAAAGCTGGTATGAACTCGACCTCTCTTGTTTTTGTAAATATGATTAGTTCATCATTCCTGATTCAGCCTATTATGAATAAACATGTTTGCAATGACAATTAGAGATTATAGTTGCTTATGCCATGCTTAATTAGCTAGGAGCTTATAATGGTTTACCTTGCGTGCAAACATGCTATTAAAATGGTTGTGATGTGATATGATAGGGTGGTATCCTATTTTGAACAATTCGAGTGGCTTGAATTGGCACATGTTCACGCATGTAGTTGAAACAAAATCAACATAGCCTCTATGATATTTATGTTCATGGTGCATTATATCCTACTCATGCTTGCATTCGGTGTTGAACCAAGATTTGTCCCTCAACTATGAGGGGAGGCTTGACATGGCAATATGGGAGGCATGATATAGCAAGTGGTAGGTATCGCGGCATAGTAATAGAGCGAAACAACTAGCAAGCAAAGATATAAGTGATTTCGAGGGTATGGTCATCTTGCCTGCAATGTTCTCAGAGTTGACGAAAGCTTGATCCTCGTAAGCGTACTCAACAGGTTTCTCGATCACGTACTCGTCTCCCGGCTCTACCCAAAGCAAGAACACAAGCAAAGGAAACAACAATCAACCACGGTGCAATGCGCAAGCAACATGATGCAAAACATGGCATGATATGCGAGATGTGATATGCAATGCATATGCATGCTCCGGTAGGAAAAGGATGAACAAGGCATCAACTTGGCAAACCAAGTGTGCCGCTAAAAAGATGAGATGATTTCGGTCGAAATCGATATAAAGATCACCGGAATCGGATGCACGGTTTGCAAATGGCAAGCAAAACAAGAATGGCACAATTCTGTGATTAATAGCATGATGCCATCTAGAATGCAACAAGAAACTAAGCTACTGCACTCCAACATAGCAACAAAGCATATGGAAGTGATCTACTCAAGATGCTTGGCAAAAATGAACTCTGAGATATGGCTAAATCACAAAAGAACAGGTTCAAACAAGCATGGCAAAAGTGCAAAAGATATCAGCTTCATAGACTTAGTGAAAAAATTAACATGCCAGAAATTAACATCAGGAAGCCAGGTTTAGAGCAAGCAAACAACATGCTACAGGAACAGATCATAGCAAACAAAGGCATGGCAAGAAACTACTAAATGCATAGATCAAAAGTCCCTTAATGACCATGAGCCAAAAAGGCACAGAAGATATGATGGCACCCATGTAAACATAGCAAGTTTTATTAACAGATTCAGACTTAGCAGAAAACAGAGCATGGCATAAACAGAATTACGAAGGCATCTTTGCGAGCTCGATTTACTCATCACAAGACATTGCATGACAAAAGAAGCATAGCATCATCAATAAGACATTTTCATGAAGCGAACCATGGCAAGAACAAGTTTATAGAATGCATGGATCAACTACAACAACCATCGCAAAATTGATTAACATGTAAACAATCTGTCAGGAACATTTTATAGCAAAAGTAGAGCAAGATTAAGACATGCTAGGGCACTTCATAATTGCAAACAGGGGCATGGATGGATAGAGCATAACCATATGTCCAAAACACCCTTACCGAAGATGCTCAAAACAAGCATGGATCTCACTGTAGCATCTAGTTTACATGGCATAAAAATAACAGCAGAACAAGGACTTAGCAAAATCCTAAGTCCCTGAAATCAGCAATATCACGAAGGCTACTTTGCATGCTTGTGCTAGTCACCACATTGATTACAAAAATACACGACAAGCACCCCTGTAAAGATGGAATATCATAGAACAAAATACATGTAGAGCTCATGCCCATATGCAGCACACAACAAATGTAGCAAAAAAGACAAATCCTCATACTCTGATAAGAATCAGCACCTAACAATTTATAGCACTCTTGCATCCACGATTTGGGAAGCAAGATGGACTCAAACAAGCATGCCACAATGGAACAAAATGAAGAGCACATCATGACGAACATTTTGATATATCATGCGCACAAAATGGAGCAACAGTCGTGAAGTTATGGCATGATGAAGAGGGCATAAAAAGTAGTAGAGGAAAAGGACTTGGGGAAATTTCAGGGTCAACCTCAGATCTAGGGTTTGACCCAGGGCGCACGCAGATCGAGGTTCGCCGGACTTGCGCCGGAGAAGAGGTAGACGGTGGCCGGTGTGGTCGGGGGAGGAGGGGCCGACGGATCCAGCCGGAGCAGGGCGCCGACGACGACGAGCTCGCGCGGGGCGGCGCTCGGGCGAAGCAGCGGCAGGCGCGCGGCGGCAGAGCGACGAGGGCGGAGCGGTGGCCGGCAAGAAGCTCTGGCGAAGGCGGTGGAGGGTGCGGCGAGGCGGCGGAGCAGGCGGCGCGGGCGGCGGAGACTCGGGCGCGTGGGCGGCGGAGGGCGCCGGGGAAGCGGGCGGCGGCGCGCGGGCTCGGGGGCCCGACTCGGGCTCGGGCGAGCCGGCGGCGGCGAGCGGTGGCGCTGCCACATGGCGGCCTCCAATTGGTGCGGGCGCGGCGGTGATTTTCGTCCGGTGGGATCCAGACGTGTCCGGCGGTGGAGAGGGGCTAGGCTAGGGTTTCATCTACGCGAATTTTCGGGGAGGGGCACATATTTATAGCTAGGAGGAGGTAGGAGTGTCCAAATGGAGTGCGGTTTTCGACCACGCGGTCATGATCCAACGACGGAGGACATGGGAGTGCTTTGGAAGGGTTATCGGGCCGTTTTGGAGGGGTGTTGGGCTGCAACACACACGAGACCTTGGCGGTTCCCCGGTTAACCGTTGAAGTATCAAACGGACTCTAAATGACATGAAATTTGACAGGCGGTCTACCAGTGGTGTACCAAGGCCGTTTGGCAAATCTCGGTCCATTCCGAGAATTTTTAACACCCGCTCATGAAAAGAGACAAAAGGGGACACCGGTGCACGTAGGAGTGTCGGATTGCAAAACGGACAACGGGGAAAATGCTCGGATGCATGAGACGAACACGTATGCAAAATGAGATGCACATGATGACATGATATGAAATACATGACATGAACAAAATGCAAAACGAAGACAAGAACCCAACCACGAAGGGAATCTCATAACTTAAGCCAAAAATGGCAGAGTCGGAGTTACAAATATGGCAAATTACATCCGGGGTGTTACACCCGGTGTCGGGCCGGCCTCAAGGCCCAGTGGACCTGGCGGCGGCTCAACTCTAGGAGCCAGTTCAGGGGCCCGACTCGGAGCGGGAAGACCATCTTGATGTGAAAGCCAAGAAGCCCTTGCACATGAGATCAACTAGGAGGCATGTAAACTCTAGCTCTCGTCCCCTTTATAAGGTGAGGACGGGGTAGCTTATGACATCTATTCAATTAGACAGAACTCTCGGTAGTCGTCATCATCATCTTGTAACCCCCTCGCATGAGGTGCTCCCACATCAATAAAAAACAAAGCGGGGCGTAGAGTATTACTTCATCATGAGGGTCTGAACCTGCGTAAACCCCACATGTGAACTCCCCTCTGTCACTTCCGACTACGCTCGCTACCCTATCGATGGATCTGACGGTTTTCTACACGGTCAAAGCTTCTCGTGTCTTTTCATGTTGATAAAATTCCCACTTTTAAAGGTTTCATGCTAGCTTGCATCAGAGTTTTGCATTATACACCTGAAAGAAAAGTAACTTATCATGAAGATTTTATGGCGTCGGAGATAAAGAAAATGCACTTCCAAATATATGTGTTGTTGACATGAAATCTGAATATTCTTAGTTTTTTGTAGCGAATGCTACTGAACATGTTAAGGGGGGTCATTTACTGATTCAGCTTGTTGGACCAGGACAAGAATATGTTGTTTATTATGTCAGCATGGATGGTGTTGCTAGATGTTCGCATCAACGACGTGTGTTAGAGCATCCAAATAATATGTGGCGATAGTGTTGTAAGCATGTATATTATGGTGGTTCTACATAACTATTTTCTTACGTCCCAATAAATTGTTTGGGCCTTTTGGTCTTTTGATTGTTGATGAACATGTCTTGGTGAGATGTTGCATCATAGCCATTTTGTTGCGCTCAAATATTTGATTGTGTGAGTCTTACACTCGGCTAAAGATCAATGGCTTTGTGCTTGCTTCTCGATGTTGGATAATATTCTTAGGGATTGATCCATTAGAAAGAGTGAAGTTTAAAGATGACCGCAAACAAAGTTGATGGTTGCACCTTTGTTTTGTTTTGGCCGCCCTTGAAGCGAACATATTTTCCCTTGTAATGAAATACATTTAGTCATGATGCATGGTTTAAACTTGTAAAAATGAACGGAGAAGGTGTATCCCTATTTACTTGAATTCTCGCATCTGGTGTTAATTTTAATCGAAATGTGTGTTACACGTGCACGCTTACTGGTTAGCCTAGAACCTTAAACATGTGGGATGTGCTCCCACCCTCACATGCTCCCATCTTTCCAAAAGCACATTTAAATGTTTTAGAAATAAAAAAAATAAAAATCGTGAATGTTCACAAGACATGTGTCTACAATCCCTAAAAACTCACGCAAATTTAAAATAGCGATGGAGAAAAAAAATCTAGATATGAATAGTGCGGTTTCTTGAAACGTTACAATTTGTTTTATCAAAGTTGGAGCATGCATTGTACCTTATATTTCCTCGTTTGTACATAGCTGAAACAGGAAGGAATGTGTGTGCCAGCCATCTCTCTGGTAAAGCATGCATCAGGCCAATGATTCTGCCCTGCAAAGCACGGACACACACCACGCTAACACATCTTTTGCAGAAGCCGCAGCCATCATATTCATCCGCACCAGAAAGAGAAAAAAGATCCATTGAACTCATCGATCCACGAACCGAACACGCAACGACCATTCGTCCATCATTTTGCTTTCCAGGGGAAAAGGATCCTGGATCCCACATTGTGCTTGGGGATGCACGAAGGAGATCACTCCAAATTCTCAAACACAACAGACGTACTAGTACACAGAAGAACTGAAACATACACAAATAATGGAAATGTGCAGTAGATATTATATTAAAAAAAACACAAGAGATCCTTGTTGTAGGCAGCAAGAGCAGCTTGTGCAATTTGGCGCTGCCCAATGTGTACAAGTACAACAACGTTGCTGAAGAAGAACGGTCAATCAACAAGAGCTAAAAACATAAGAGGTTCCACACTAGCTGTTTCCAATCACCGCAGTTCTTTGTCACGACCCTAAATCATCCTAAACCCTAACCCAGGGCTTCTCCCAGATGCTCGGTAATTACAGGTTCTGGGTCATGGTGTATTAGCTCCCCACTAAATCGAGACCAGAGGATGAAACCGCTAGTTAGTTTAGTCAGGTGTATTTGCTCTTGCCCTTTTTACTGGTCTTGGATGACTTCTTGTCCTGGGTCTTGGTGGAACCCAGGTTTACCCAGGTGTAGTCGCTGGGGATGGTGAAGGGGTCGGTGTTGTCCGCGACCTGCGACAGGTTCACTGGCTTTGCTCTCGAGTTCTTGGATGTCCACCTCAGATACGAGCTCTTGTGGGTGTCTGGCTTAGGCATGATGGACCCCGTACCTGGGCTCGCCAGCAGGCTGGGGCTCGACATCGGCGTGAAGAACTCCTCTGGCTCTACCAGGGGAACAAACTTGTTGAAGGTGATGACTACCCTCACAGTCGGAACAACAGGGATCGCAACCTGCATCAACAACAGGGTCATGAATTAGCACTGAATCGCAACCGAGAATCATCAGTTAGCCAAACTGAATTACACCATCTCTAGTCCATAGCTGCATCCAACTAATTCTTATGACTATTGCCATAGGCAGCGCACCGAATCCATTGTGTGTTTCCAGCAATACATTCTTCAGAAGCAAGATGATGCATAGTCTTCAGAACACGCTAATGGAGCAAAAGGATATTTGGGAAAGTGGTAGTGCATCTACTTTAATAGTGCATCTACTACTGAACTCCCCATTGATCAAACCTGGAAATTGCCTGCTCCAGGGCAATGCACCATGCAGATGAGCATCTGAACTTATAAATTGTTTCCCTACAAACTGTCGAGCTTTCACTGCATATGCTGCCCCTAGTTGCTGTTCTTGATGCTACAAACAGCTAGATAGTCCCAATAGCAGATCATTCATTAATTATTTTGCTTGATTCAGATAACTTCTAAGTGTTGAAATTGCTCCTTCACCATGTTAAATTGCTACAAAGGACTTATAAATTCTTGTCAAATTTGCACAACCAGTAAAACTGAGCAAGTTGTTTGCGAAGAAACAGTAGTACCAGAACTTGGGTTGCCTGCCGCTGGAGCAGCAAAGTAGACTGAACGTTACCTTCACAGGGAATGTCCCAGTCGGGAACTTGGTGGTGAGCAGCTCACGGAGGCGGCGGACGGCGCGCACACGGGTAGCCAAGATGTCCAGCAGGGGCAAGAACTCGTCGACGCTCAGCGGGAAGTCCTCTGTGAGCCACACGGTGGGCCGCAGTGTCTTCACCGTCTCCTCCTCCTTCCACTTGGCTCCCCCGGTCGTCGCGTTCCGGCTGAACACGCCATCCTCGCCGCGGCCCACCGATGCACAGGTTGGCAGCCGTCGCGGCACGTCCACGCTGTTCCTCCTCCTCTGCGGCGTCCCCATATGCGAGGGTGGTCCTGCCACGCTGCGCCGGCCAGGCACGTAGCAGCTGCGCCGTGGCGGGGGCGGGGGGATGTCGGCGACTAAGAAATCGCCGTCCTCGTCGTCATCCCGGATCTCCAGCGGCAAGAACTCCTCGTCGTCTTCTCCGGCAAGCTCGAAGGTCAAATCCTTGCGACCGGTGCTGGCTGCCTTGAGCGTGCGGAAGGAGAAGACGACGTTGTGGACGTCGAATACCCGCGCCTTCCACTCCCCAACGCTCTCCGTCTTCTCCTTGCGCAGCCACGTGGTCCTCGGAACGAGCCTCGCGGAGGTGATGTTGAGCCCCGGCCGGTAGGCGGCCGCGTCGGAGGTGGCCGCATCCTCGTCCCCGGCGGCGGCGGCGGCGGCGAACGCGTCATGCACCTCGCGCTTGCCGCGGTGGAGCACAAGGAGCGATCCCGGGGGGAGGCGGCGGCCGCCGGCCTCAGTCTCCTCCCCGAAAAAGAGGAAAGAGTGGTCAGCCCGCCGAATGCGGAGGCCGTCGAAGCCGGCGAGGGTGGTGTCCGCACGCAGGTTGGCGCCGCGCTTCCATATCCGGTAAGTGTCCGACGGCGCGGCTCGCGAGAGGAGCGGCACGACGGAGCTCTCGAAGTGGAAATCCACCTCGAGGTAGAAGTCCTGGACCCGGCGCAGCGCGGCGGAGAGCGCGGGCGCCCGGCGGCGGAGCTTGGCCCAGGCCGCCAGCCGGTGGGCGCGGAGGAGGAGGGCCGCGATGTCCTTGCACCCCAGGCAGAGCGCCTCCTGGAGCGGCGTCCACCCGGCGTGGTTCTGGAGCGTGGGGTCGGCGCCGGCGGCGGCGAGCGCGGAGGCGAGGGAGGGGAGCCTGAGGCGCACGGCGAGGTGGAGCGCGGTGTCCCCACCTGGCACGTCGCGGCGGTCGAGCGCGGCGGAGACGGAGGCCGAGAGGCGGGCCTCGCGCGCGGCGTCGGCGGCGGAGAGGATGCGGGAGGGGTGGGCGAGGGGCGGGAGGCCGGCGAGGATGGCGGAGAGGCCGGCGGCGTCCCGCAGCGCGGCGCAGTGGTGCGCCGGGCTGTGCGCGTAGTCGGAGGGCCGGATCGGCGCGGAGGACGTGCGCTTGGGTCGCGCCGCGGCGGGGAGGGGCATGGGGGATGGGTCCTGAACTGACATCGCCCGCTCTGCTCCTGGTCGGGGATAGGAGCTCTCCTCTTGGGATTCTCGTGTTGGGTTCTCTTCCTCGGCTCTGGGGGTGGGGTGCGGGGAGCTATCCTCCGCGAGAGTGCGTGCGTGGGGATCGAGTGGAGTGGAGTGGGGAGCGGTGGAGGTTGGGACCGTTGGGTGGTGAACCAGCTGGGGAAGAAACAAGAAACACGAGAGCGTGGTGTCGAGGATGGGCTAAATATGGACCGGGCCTAGCCGGGCTCATGTCTTCATGTACTACCATCATCATCAATTAGTGTAGTCTGTTCTAAACAAAATCAATCAGTGTAGTTTTGCTCAATTTTTTTATCAGTGTAGTATGACCTAAAAAAACAATGAGTCTAGTACCACAAAACAAGTTCACTATTACAGATAAGAAAATAAAACTCACTAAAATATTGTGTGGAATTTGACAGAAAATTCTCCAAATTTTGGATACACATGTGGGTCATGTGCTACAACCACTCTCCAAATAACCCTTGTGTTATTCGTAAGACCTGAAACGCAATAATTGAAATACTCTGCATTAGCGTCCGTTAAAAATATAATAATGATATCCCTAAAAAAAGATGCAATAATGGTATTCAGCGAACGTTTGCTGGAGATGCATGGCAAAACGGATGTTTTCACAGCATTCATGTTGCGGTAACGTGGCAAAATTTTCAAGTGAACACCGTAATTTTCACAAAAATATCAACATAGCCAAGTCGCTCTGAAGAATTTATCATAAAAATGTTCGCAAATGGCATACCTCTCAACAAACATTCGTTAGCTATTTGAGAATTGGGATTCTAAAGACAATGTTGTTGTAAGCGGAAATTGTTGTCGCAACGGCGGTTTCACACAGCCGTGCGAGCTGCGCTTCCATACACACTTCTTCTTTATTTTTTGCAAATCCAGCCTTGTGGCCGCCCAAGCAATGCAATGCAAATGCTAGTACTACTACTTTAATGCTTTTAAAAAAGAGGAGAGAAATGTAACGTACAAACACGTGTAGTACCTCTTCCTGGTGATGTAGATTACACACAACAGCAAGTTAGTCGCGTACGTGACAGGTCGTCCGTATGTGTGTGGGCAAGAATTTTGTTGCTTAGTGCCAAAGTGTACCCCTGCTTTCTTTCTCTAAGTAAACCAGTCAATTGATGCGCAGAGAGTCCTGATGTAGCTTTCCTACTATTTTTTTCTTCGAAAAGAAGGACAACACTGCCTCTACATCGAGCGGTACACACATTCGTCTTTATTATGTTATTCAATATAGTATGACAAAATAAGTGTAAAGATCAATCCAAAATCACTTCCAGACGAACAAAGTTGCTACATCTACAAGTATGATGTTATGCCCTGACCGCACCAATGCACAACACCTAATCCAGTGGCCTCGGGAAGCCACCCATTGATAAGGCCAAAGTATCAACCGATTTAGGCGACTAATGTCTACTACACATTTTTTTTATAGACGTTTTTGGGCCTCAAGTGTAGAGTTTTATATGACAGTATCAAAATTTTCTCTAGTGAATGACCTAACTTTTATCAATCCATGAGAGGCGTAGGATGAAGATGGTCTCTCTTAAACAACCCTGCAATCAAATACAAAAAATCTCTTGTGTTCTCAACACATTTAATATAATGATAAATTGTATAGTACACTAGTTCAGTGAAGAGATGGTGATACAAGTGTAGTATGGATAGTAGATATAGGTTTTTATAATCTGGAAATATAAAAACAACAAGGTAGTAAGTAATAAAACGGAGCACACACATGTTGGATTTCGGCTTCCGGCAAAATCCTTGAGGTTCGAACACTGGGGTGCACACAAAGATCTCCCCCCCTCTAGCTCGCACACTCCGCGATCTCACGGCCTAACTCGACGAACCCAAAAAACACGAGACACAAGATTTATACTGGTTCAGGCCACCTTTGTGGTGTAATACACTACTCCAGTGTGGTGTGGTGGATTGCCTCTCGGGCTGAGGATGAACAATTACAAGGTAAGAACAGCCTCCTGAGGAGAGGTGTTCTTGTGATTGGTAAACTTGTGTGGCTGGGGATGATCTGGATCCGATCGGCCTCCCTTGCTATGGTGGTGGCTAATTCTATTTATAGAGGTCCTGGTCCTCTTACCAAATATTGAGCGGGAAGAGATCCCACAACGGCCAAATTCGAAGGGAGACAACTAGTACAAGTTATCCTGACAAAAGTAGTCTTCGCCTACCAAAGGCTCTGGCGGTGACGCCGTCTTGGGCTCCACGGTGAACTCCGTTCTGTTGTCCTGCTGGTCCTGGTCTTGTTGCATCAATATGGTAACATTTGCCTGATGCCTCGGGACTCCTCGCCTGCGCTTGCCTCTTTAGCACCAAAGAGGAAACGAGGACACTGCGCGTGCTCGTGCCCGCCTGGCTCCAGTTGTCATGGCTTGCGTCACAAAAACCTCGCGAGTTGTCCCTTGCCTTAATCTCTCCGCCCCTCCCGAGCCAGCCTGGTGAGGCCGCCCCTGAGGAGGTCTTGTGTCGTCCGCCACGCGAGGCTTGGCCCCTCGCAAGGGTCTTGAGTGTTTGCTGGTGAAGATGGGCCATATAGGGCCGCTAGTGGAGCCACGCCGCGGGCCGTAAGCAGGCAAGTCTGGGGACCCCCATTTCCAGAGCGCCAATAGTAGCCCTCGGGCCCAAGGCATGCTCGGGCTTGGCTTCAAGGCGAAGCCAAAGGGCAAGTGCGGAGCGCCGCGGGCCCCAACAGCCTGCGGCATCGGTTGACGTGTGGCGATCGATTGGACGTGGGCGTCTCCGCTTCCCCATGCTGCCTCGGCAACTGCCCGATTTGACGAGTCCTTGCTACATGCAGAAAAAGATCATTATTACCTAAGATCGTGGAGGCCAGCGGTTGGCCTCCCCTTGGCTATAAATGGGAGGGGGCGAAGCCCCCGTCACCCATCTCTTCCTTTGCTTCTCCCGCTTCTTCATCTTTCTTGCTCCACTGCCGGCAGCGACACCCATGGCGCCTGTGAAGAGGCTCTCGGCTGCGGAGAAAGGGAAGGCTCGCCAGGAGGGGCCCGGCTCATCGCCGCCCAAGAGGGGGCGCGGCTGTCCCCGCAAGCACACTACGACTCCTGCCACGGCCCCTCGCGGCCGCGGTGGCGTCTCTTCGTGTGGTGGCAGCCGCCAAGGTCGTGGCAGTCCCATTGATGAGGTGAGGCGTGCCGTGGTTTTGTGGCCTCCTCGGTCACGCTTCCATTCGGCGGAGGTGATGCCGGAGTTCATCGTGTGGTCGAAGAATCCGGCTGGCACCTAGCTTCAGCTCCCGCGGTTCTTTGTCGAAGAACTGCCGTCCGTAGGTCCAGGCGGTCTCTGGCTGCAGGCGGACGGTTGCTGCAGCAGGGCTTCGTGGGTCGCGGTGGAAGTCACCGCCGCGGGCAACGCGGTCTTGGCCCACGGTTGGCAGATGCTCGCCCACGCACGCGGACTGGGCAGGCGGTGTGCCCTCCACTTCAAGTACGACAGCGGCGCGACCCTCGTTGTGAGGGTATTTGGGGAAGATGGTCGCCGCGTCGGGTGCTGCCCCAAGGACAACGACGGCGACGAGGTGCTCGGCCTTGGCGATGGTCGTGACGAGGAGGAAGGTAGCTTCGTCCTCGGCGCTGGCCATGGCTCGTCCAGATACGGCGACTCCTTTTCCGGCAACAGCTCCAGCAGTGGGGGCTACGACCAGCCGCCGCGCCCGCTTCGAGGGTGGCAGCGGGTCAATTCGTCGCCGCGCTCCGGTGAAGCGTGAGGAGGGGTCTGGCTGAGCTTAGGAGAGCGCCACGGGCCCGTCCTCACGACCTGCTGTGGGAGCACGTTCTGGTTTTGTTTCATTTTTCCTTTCCTTCCTGCATTAAGAGAGAGACAAGTATGGGGCCCCGCTGGGGCATGCAACAATTATGATTTCCAAGTGGTTGTGCTATTTTATCATTCATGTGTTGTGTTGCAGCGTCATGTTTTATGTATGCACGTAGGAATAACTTAGCGTGATGCGCCTGGAGTAGATTTCGCCTCGCGAGACGCGTGTTCCCTAATGCCTGACGAGGACTCCTGTGCTCGGAAGGCGCCTGAGAACTGCAAAAATTCACCAGGAAATTCTTATCCTTCCGGATCCTGGTCGAAGGCACTGCCGGTCATGACCTAGTTCTTCGTATCACGGTATCCGGGGGGCACAGATTGAGAGGGGTGCGCCAGCTTGCAAAATCGAGCGAGGGTGCCTTGCGAAAGACAGGAAAACGAAAACGCTCATGAGGGCACCTGTCCAGCCCCCTCGCGAGGCACGCGAGGGAGAGTACATGTCAAAAACTAGGAACAGAGAGCAGAAAGGAGGCAAAAAGGCAATGGAACCAGGCCAGCAAGGAACACCAGAAAGCAAATTCTTACTAAAGAGGGCGAACCAACTACGGAAAGCAAATAAAAAGCCGCGTCCGGCACCTAATCTAGTCTTCTTGTCTTCTTACCAGCGCGGAGCTAAGTGCTGCCACTAGTCGTGGGAGGGAGCCCCTGAGGCCCGAGGGTGGCACTCCTGAGACTCCGGGGCGTGTACAGCCACACTCATTATTACGTGAGAGTGTCACGAGTGGAGATTCTTCACAGGCACTGGGCCTTGCTTCACAGGCACCGGGCCTTGCTTCATGGGTAGAACCTCCGGAGGTGCTGAATGTTCCAGGCGTTCTGGATGGGGATCCCGTCCTGCGTTTCCAGGCGCGCGGCGCCAGGCCTGGTGACGTGGGCGACCCGAAACGGGCCCTCCCACATGGGCGAGAGCTTATGCAGCCCTTCCCTAGAGAGCACTCGCCTCAGGACAAGATCACCCACCTCGAGCGTCCTGGAGCGGACGCTGCGGCAGTGGTACCGCCGCAGCGCCTGCTGGTACCTCGCAGCTCGGAGCGAGGCTTCACGACAGTGTTCCTCCCTCGGCACGAGATCCATCCCCCGCATGGAGTCAAGAAAGTCGTCTTCTCCACATCTTCCACCGCCATCTTGATCTGGTGGTAGCCTAAGAACGCATCCAGGAAGCACAGCAGATCGCACTACGCAGTGGAGTCAACAATCTGGTCGATGCGCGGCAGCGGGAACGGGTCTTGAGGGCAAGCCTTGTTGAGGTTGGTGAAGTCGACACACATGTGTTCCTTCCCTCCTTTCTTTGGCACGACGACTAGGTTTGCCAGCCACTCTAGGTACCGGACCTCGCGAATGACACCTGCTGCCTCTAGCTTGCGGGTTTCCTGAATGATGAAAGACTGCTTCTCCGTGGATTGTCGCCTCGCCTTCTGCTTCATAGGGCCCACATTGGGGCACACCCTCAGGTGATGCTCAATCACTCCTCTTGGGACCCCAACTAGCTGCTTGGGTTCCCAGGCGAATACCTTCATGTTCGCTCGCAAGAAGTCCACCAACTCCTTTTCTTGATCTCGCGCGAGGCCATAGAAGATTCCGGCATATGGAGGAGCCAGGCATGTGGCACGCCAGTGAGGGCCATTGGGAGCCAGTTGGCCATGACTTTATCGTCGCCCCCGACCTTTAGGACAGCCTCCTCGTACACCAGCAGAAAGGCCACCGGATCCGCCACACCATCGTAGCGGGGCGGCATCTCCGGCTTGAACTTGTGCGGCCACTGCACCTGCCGCAAGGAGGGGGTGAAGGCCCGGAGCCCCCCGACGCTGCGGAGGGCGCCCGTCGATCCAGTCGGAGAAGAGGCGGCGTCCATGGGAGTCGGCCGAAGAAGCGAGGCCGTCGGTGTTGGGGAACATAGTAACATCAAAAAAAAATTCTACGCACACGCAAGATCATGGTGATGTATAGCAACGAGAGGGGAGAGTGTCGTCCACGTACCCTCGTAGACCATTAAGCGGAAGCGTTATGACAACGCGGTTGATGTAGTCGTACGTCTTCATGATCGACTGATCTTCAATACCGAACATACGGCACCTCCGCGTTCAGCACACATTCAGCTCGGTGACGTCCCACGAACTCACGATCTAGTAGAGCTCGAGGGAGAGTTTCGTCAGCATGACGGCATGGTGACGATGTTGATGAAGCTACCGACGCAGGGCTTCGTCTAAGCACCGCTACGATATAACCGAGGAGGATTATGATGGAGGGGGGCACCGCACACGGCTAAGAGATCAACAGATCAATTGTTGTGTCTTTGGGGTGCCCCCCTGCCCCCATATATAAAGGGGGGACGAGGAGAGGGCCAGTCAAGGGAGAGGCGCGCTGTGATGCCCAGATCGTTAAGCTACAGTAACCCTCCACTAACGATGCCACATCACCACGATTAATGTGGTTAATCTCGCATTAGTTCAAAACCGATGCAAAATTCAAATTTAAAATGAAGTCAAACAATAAAGTTTTCAAACATTAAAACTAAAATGTTCGGTATGTGGCAAATAATCCATACTAATTATTGGTGGAGAAACCACACTACTGTAAAGTATTCAGTTGCAGTATAATAAGTAGATCAGCGAGAAAACTATTATTTAAATGCTCTTAAAAATAATGATAAACAAATACAAACTACTGTATTAAATGTGTCTAAATGTTTGTGGCAGTGGCATAATTACATCTACTAAATTAGAAACAACTTTTGTATTTTACTAAAACTAAAAGAAATAGAAGCTAAGCTAGAAGGAAAAATAGATAAAAGAAAAAAAACAGAAAACAGAAAAACACACAAAAAGGGCAAACCCACCCTGGGCCGCCTCGGCCCAGCTGGCTGCCGAACTGGCTGGCCCACCCCGTCGCCAGCCAACTTACCGCCAGCGTAACCCTAACCCTCTCGATCCCCACTCATTCCCTTCCCGATCCCCTCACCCCTCATTCGCCGCCACACCCCTGCACACGCAAACCGCGCCAGGGAGAGGAGCTCCTCGCACCCGTTTCCATCGCCAGCGCCCTCGTCACCTCCGATCGCTGCTCGCCGAACACCTCGCCCTCGCTGCACCCTCCTGGCCTTCTTCCTCACCCTCCTGCATCGCGCCTGTCTTGCCCGAGCTCCGCAGGACGCCGTGCTCGCCGTCCCATCGCCCCTCCTGCCGCCTCAACCCGTCGCACGCCTCTCCAACCTTTCCCCCCACCGGTCTCCGACGAGCCTCGCCGCTCCCTGGACATCGACGTCGCCGCCACCGGAGCCCCGCCATTCGGTGGACCTCCCACCGGACTGCACACCACCCTCTCCGTCATCGACTCATCACCGTAATCGCTTGCCGTTGTCCCCGTCCACCTCCCCGAGCTTGCTGCCATTTTCCCTGCAACGTTGGTGAGGCCCGGCCTCCTCCTCTGCCCTTCGCCCTTGCGCGCCGTTAGCCACGATGACGACGCCCGAACCGACCTCCGCCTTCCCTCGCGACACCGCACCCCGACCCTGCGCGCCGCGTCCGTTCGCCCGCTGCCTCCCTGTAACACCCACGATGCGGCTATATCTCCCACGTGTCGGAGCACGACTTAGAGGCATAACCTAGTAGGCATGTCGCAAGAGGGGTAATCTTTACACATCCCATGTACTGAATAAGTAAGGGATACAGAGTTGGCTTACAATCGCCACTTCACACAATACATAAATATAGCATTACATCATCCAGAATACAATCAAGATCCGACTACGGAACCAAAATAAAAGAAGACCACCCCTAATGCTAGATCCCCAATCGCCCCGACTGGGCTCCACTATTGATCGAAAGGAAACGAAACAACACAACGAACATGATCTTCATCGAGCTCCCAACTGAGCTGGGTTGCGTCACCTGCACTGGTATCATCGGCACCTGCAACTGTTTGGAAGTATCTGTGAGTCACGAGGACTCAACAATCTCACACCCGCGAGATCAAGAGTATTTAAGCTTATGGGTAGGAAATGGCAGTGAGGTGGAGCTGCAGCAAGCACTAGCATATATGGTGGCTAACTTACGCAAATGTGAGTGAGAAGAGTAGCAAAGCACGGTCGTGAACTAGAAGTGATCAAGAAGTGATCCTGAAACTACTTACGTTTAAGCATAAAACAAGAACCGTGTTCACTTCCCAGACTCCGCCGGAAAGAGACCATCACGGCTACACACGCGGTTGATTCATTTTAAATTAAGTTAAGTGTCAGGTTTTCTACAACCAGACATTAACAAATTCCCATCTGCCCATAACCGCGGGCACGGCTTTCGAAAGTTCAAAACCCTCCAGGGGTGTCCCAACTTAGCCCATCACAAGCTCTCACGGTCAAAGAAGGATATTCCTTCTCCCAGGAAGACCCGATCAGACTCGGAATCCCGGTTACAAGACATTTCGACAATGGTAAAACAAGACTAGCAAAGCCGCCCGGATGTGCCAATCCTGATAGGAGCTGCACATATCTCGTTCTCAGGGCACACCGGATGAGCCAGACGTCGGGTTGGCATAGACCCTGGTTGCCCAGGGGGCGCCGGACATCGCTCAGGTTGGACCAACACTTAGAGAAGCACTGGCCCGGGGGTTTAAAATAAAGATGACCCTTGAGTCTGCAGAACCCAAGGGAAAAAAGGCTTAGGTGGCAAATGGTAAAACCAACGTTGGGCCTTGCTGGAGGAGTTTTATTCAAAGCGAACTGTCAAGGGGTTCCCATAACACCCAACCGCGTAAGGAACACAAAATCAAGGAACATAACACCGGTATGACGGAAACTAGGGCGGCAAGAGTGGAACAAAACACCAGGCATAAGGCCGAGCCTTCCACCCTTTACCAAGTATATAGGTGCATTAAAGTAAACAAGATATAATAGTAATGATATCCCAACAATATTCATGTTCCAACATGGAACAAAACTCCATCTTCACCTGCAACTAGCAATGCTATAAGAGGGGCTGAGCAAAGCGGTAACATAGCCAAACAACGGTTTGCTAGGGAAGGTGGGTTAGAGGCTTGACATGGCAATATGGGAGGTATGATATAGCAAGTGGTAGGTATCGCGGCATAGCAAAAGAGCGAGCAACTAGCAAGCATAGATTGAAGTGATTTCGAGGGTATGGTCATCTTGCCTGAGATCCCGCAAGGAAGAAGAACGGGTCCATGAAGAAGACAAACGAACGAAGTCGAACGAATCCTCACAAACGCGACGTGAACGGAACCAACCCGAAAAAGCACACCGAAAAGAAGCAAACAACATGGTAAACAACCATCACATAAACATGGCATGATGCACAACCAAGTATGATGCATGTCCGGTTTAATGAGGCATGGCATGGCAAAATGCACAAACAACCCTACAAATTAAGTGGAGCTCAATATGCAACGAGTTGCATATTGACGAAACACCATGAGACTTACTTAGTTCTCTCCCGTTTATGTACTCACCAATATTAAATGTTGGTTAGCATGGCAAGAGGTGAAGCATATGAAAACTACCTATCTAGGCAAGTTTAAATGAGGCCGGAACAACAAGCAACAAGTCCGGTGAAATCCTCATGAGCATATTTTAGAGATAGTACTGTTCTGCCCTAAACCATATTTTAATGTTGTTAAACAGAAAAATAAAGTGCACCATGTTAAACTAGGAATTTTTCTACCCCATTTACATATCAAGTTTATTAAAATTGGAGCTACGGTTAAAAAGTTATGAAATAAACCATTTTAGCAAGTTATATAAGAAAATTTAAACAAACAGCTCTGTAAACATTTTAAACATGGATGAGAGTTGCAAATTATGAAACTAGACAAAATTTTAAGCATTTTTCATATAAGGTTTGTTCAATTTGGATCCACGGTTTGAGAGTTATTAAATGAATGAAGTATGAGGGCTTTTCTGCAAATTTGCAGTAAACTTGAAAAATAGGCAAATTTGTTAGTGAAAAAAATAGTCTCGGGCCGAATCTAGAGGGATTGGTGACTGCTCACATTGGGTCAAGCCCAAGCTGATGGAGAGGCCTAGCAGGGCGGCTGGGTGATGAGGCCCGCTGGGCCTTGCGATCTAGCACGGGAGAGGCTGAGCGACGCTGGGTCAACGGGCGCTGGTCGTGGCTTGGAGAGGCAGGGCGCGGTCAACACGACCACGCCCACGGCGAGCAGAGGTCGACCCGGTTGCAGAGGAGGCAGGAATCGGGGCGCTCCGGTGAGGAAGATGGCCGGTGCGGCGATCTGGAGGCGGAAACGGGGTCTTGCCGGCGGGAACCGGCCGAGAACGGGCCAGGGCAGCGTAGGAAGGCGACAGCAGGGGTCGTGGCGCATCTTGTTCTCTTGCTCGAAGTAGAGGGTGCAGGGGAAGCAGAGGCCGGCGGCGAGGGATGCAGGGTCGCGAGGCGGTGGCGCTTGAGCAGACAGGAGGAGCGGGTGCAAGGGCTTCCCTCCCTGGAACGAGGCGGAGGCGAGGGGAACCTCCAGGAGCAGCACATATCTCGAGGGCGGCCATGGCGGCCGCTGAACCGCAGAGGAAGGAGGTCCGGCGGGTCACGGGTCTCCAGCAACAAGGAGCACGGGGACGTCGAGCTGCATGGTGCACGAGATGGATCCGACGTGGCTCGTGAAGTAAATATGCCCTAGAGGCAATAATAAAGTTATTATTTATTTCCTTATATCATGATAAATGTTTATTATTCATGCTAGAATTGTATTAACCAGAAACATAATACATGTGTGAATACATAGACAAACAGAGTGTCACTAGTATGCCTCTACTTGACTAGCTCGTTAATCGAAGATGGTTATGTTTCCTAACCATAAACAAAAGAGTTTTTATTTGATTAACGGGATCACATCATTAGGTGAATGATCTGATTGACATGACCCATTCCATTAGCTTAGCACACGATCGTTTAGTATGTTGCTATTGCTTTCTTCATGACTTATACATGTTCCTATGACTATGAGATTATGCAACTCACGTTTGCCGGAGGAACACTTTGTGTGCTACCAAACGTCACAACGTAACTGGGTGTTTATAAAGGTGCTCTACAGGTGTCTCCAAAGGTACATGTTGGGTTGGCGTATTTCGAGATTAGGATTTGTCACTCCGATTGTCGGAGAGGTATCTCTGGGCCCTCTCGGTAATGCACATCACATAAGCCTTGCAAGCATTGCAACTAATGAGTTAGTTGTGAGATGATGTATTACGGAACGAGTAAAGAGACTTGCCGGTAACGATATTGAACTAGGTATTGAGATACCGACGATCGAATCTCGGGCAAGTAACATACCGATGACAAAGGGAACAACGTATGTTGTTATGCGGTCTGACCGATAAAGATCTTCGTAGAATATGTAGGAGCCAATATGGGCATCCAGGTCCCGCTATTGGTTATTGACCGGAGACGTGTCTCAGTCATGTCTACATTGTTCTCGAACCGTAGGGTCCGCACGCTTAAGGTTTCGATGACAGTTATATAATGAGTTTATGAGTTTTGATGTACCGAAGGAGTTCGGAGTCCCGGATGAGATCGGGGACATGACGAGGAGTCTCGAAATGATCGAGACGTAAAGATCGATATATTGGACGACTATATTCGGACATTGGAAAGGTTCCGAGTGGTTCGGGTATTTTTCGGAGTACCGGGGAGTTACGGGAATACGGGGGAGAAGTATTGGGCCTTATTGGGCCATACGGGAAAGAGAGAGGGGCTGCCTAGGGCAGGCCGCGTGCCCCCCCCCAGGCCTAGCCCGAATTGGACTAGGGGGAGGGCTGCGCCCCCTCCTTCCTTCCCTTCTCCCTTCCCCTTCCTTGTCTCCTACTCCTACTACATGGAAGGACTCCTAGTTGGACTAGGAAAGGGGGAATCCTACTCCCGGTGGGAGTAGGACTCCCCTAGGGCGCGCCATAGAGAGGGCCGACCCTCCCCTCCTCCACTCCTTTATATACGGGGGGCAGGGGGCATCCCATAGACACACAAGTTGATCTTCGTGATCATTCCTTAGCCGTGTGCGGTGCCCCCCTCCACCATATTTCACCTCGGTCATATTGTAGCGGTGCTTAGGCGAAGCCCTGCGACGGTTGAACATCAAGATCGTCACCACGCTGTCGTGCTGACGGAACTCCTCCCCGAAGCTTTGCTGGATCGGAGCCCGGGGAGCGTCATCGAGCTGAACGTGTGCCAAGAACTCGGAGGTGCCGGAGTAACGGTGCTTGGATCGGTTGGACCGTGAAGACGTACGACTACATCAACCACGTTGTGCTAACGCTTCCGTTGTCGATCTACAAGGGTACGTAGATCACACTCTCTCCTCTCGTTGCTATGCATCACCATGATCTTGCGTGTGCGTAGGAATTTTTTTGAAATTACTACGAAACCCATCAGTGGCATCCGAGCCTAGGTTTTATGTGTTGATGTTATATGCACGAGTAGAACACAAGTGAGTTGTGGGCGATATAAGTCATACTGCTTACCAGCATGTCATACTTTGGTTCGGCGGTATTGTTGGACGAAGCGGCCCGGACCGACATTACGCGTACGCTTACGCGAGACCGGTTCTCCCGACGTGCTTTGCACAAAGGTGGCTAGCGGGTGACAGTTTCTCCAACTTTAGTTGAACCGAGTATGGCTACGCCCGATCCTTGCGAAGGTTAAAACAGCACCAACTTGACAAACTATCGTTGTGGTTTTGATGCGTAGGTAAGATTGCTTCTTGCTTAAGCCCGTAGCAGCCACGTAAAACTTGCAACAACAAAGTAGAGGACGTCTAACTTGTTTTTGCAGGGCATGTTGTGATGTGATATGGTCAAGACATGATGCTAAATTTTATTGTATGAGATGATCATGTTTTGTAACCGAGTTATCGGCAACTGGCAGGAGCCATATGGTTGTCGCTTTATTGTATGCAATGCAATCGCGCTGTAATGCTTACTTTATCACTAAGCGGTAGCGATAGTCGTGGAAGCATAAGATTGGCGAGACGACAACGATGCTACGATGGAGATCAAGGTGTCGCGCCGGTGACGATGGTGATCATGACGGTGCTTCGAAGATGGAGATCACAAGCACAAGATGATGGTGTCCATATCATATCACTTATATTGATTGCATGTGATGTTTATCTTTTATGCATCTTATCTTGCTTTGATTGACGGTAGCATTATAAGATGATCTCTCACTAATTATCAAGAAGTGTTCTCCCTGAGTATGCACCATTGCGAAAGTTCTTCGTGCTGAGACACCACGTGATGATCGGGTGTGATAGGCTCTACGTTCAAATACAACGGGTGCAAAACAGTTGCACACGCAGAATACTGAGGTTATACTTGACGAGCCAAGCATATACAGATATGGCCTCGGAACACGGAGACCGAAAGATCGAGCGTGAATCATATAGCAGATATGATCAACATAATGATGTTCACCAATGAAACTACTCCATCTCACGTGATGATCGGACATGGTTTAGTTGATTTGGATCACGTAATCACTTAGAGGATTAGAGGGATGTCTATCTAAGTGGGAGTTCTTAAGTAATATGATTAATTGAACTTAAATTTATCATGAAACTTAGTCCTGGTAGTATTTTGCAAATTATGTTGTAGATCAATAGCTCGCGTTGTTGCTTCCATGTGTTTATTTTGATATGTTCCTAGAGAAAATTGTGTTGAAAGATGTTAGTAGCAATGATGCGGATTGGATCCGTGATCTGAGGTTTATCCTCGTTGCTGCACAGAATAATTATGTCCTTGATGCACCGCTAGGTGACGGACCTATTGCAGGAGCAGATGCAGACGTTATGAACGTTTGGCTAGCTTAATATGATGACTACTTGATAGTTTAGTGCACCATGCTTAATGGCTTAGAATCGGGACTTCAAAGACATTTTGAACGTCATGGAGCATATGAGATGTTCCAGGAGTTGAAGTTAATATTTCAAGCAAATACCCGAGTTGAGAGATATGAAGTCTCCAACAAGTTCTATAGCTAAAAGATGGAGGAGAATCGCTCAACTAGTGAGCATGTGCTCAGATTGTCTGAGTACTACAATTGCTTGAATCAAGTGGGAGTTAATCTTCCAGATAAGATAGTGATTGACAGAATTCTCTAGTCACCATCACCAAGTTAGTAGAACTTCGTGATGAACTAGGATATGCAAGGGATAACGGAAACGATTCCCAAGCTCTTCGTAATGCGGAAATTGACGAAGGTAGAAATCGAGAAAAACATCAAGTGTTGATGGTAGACAAGACCACTAGTTTCAAGAAAAGGGCAGAGGGAAGAAGGGGAACTTCAAGAAGAACAGCAAGCAAGTTGCTGCTCAAGTGAAGAAACCCAAGTCTGGTCCTAAGCTTGAGACTAAGTGCTTCTACTGCAAAGGGACTGGTCACTGGAAGCGGAACTACCCCAAGTGATTGGCGGATAAGAAGGATGGCAAAGTGAACATAAGTATATTTGATATACATGTTATTGATGTGTACTTTACTAGTGTTTATAGCAACCCCTCAGTATTTGATACTAGTTCAGTTGCTAAGATTAGTAACTCGAAACAGGAGTTGCAGAATAAACAGAGACTAGTTAAGGGTGAAGTGACGATGTGTGTTGGAAGTGGTTCCAAGATTGATATGATCATCATCGCATAATCCCTGTACTTTCAAGATTAGTGTTGAACCTAAATAAGTGTTATTTGGTGTTTGCGTTGAGCATGAATATGATTTGATCATATTTATTGCAATACGGTTATTCATTTAAGTTAGAGAACAATTGTTGTTCTATTTACATGAATAAAACCTTCTATGGTCATACACACCAACGAAAATGGTTTGTTGGATCTCGATTGTAGTGATACACATATTCATAATATTGAAGCCAAAAGATGCAAAGTTAATAATGATAGTGCAACTTATTTGTAGCACTGCCGTTTAGGTCATATTGGTGTAAAGCGCATGAAGAAACTCCATGCTGATGGGATTTTGGAATCACTTGATTATGAATCACTTGATGCTTGCGTACCATGCCTCATGGGCAAGATGACTAAGACTCCATTCTCCGGAGCGAGCAACTCACTTATTGGAAATAATACATACTGATGTATGCGGTCAGATGATTTGAGCAGATATGGGTATATCTACTTGATGGAACATAAGTCTGAAACATTTGAGAAGTTCAAAGAATTTTAGAGTGAAGTGGAAAATCATCATGACAAGAAAATAAAGTTTCTACGATCTGATCGCGGAGACAAATATTTGAGTTACGAGTTTGGCCTTCAGTTAAAAACTATGTGAAATAGTTTCACTACTCACGCCACCTGGAACACCACAACATAATGGTGTGTCCGAACGTCATAACCGTACTTTATTAGATATGGTGCGAACTATGATGTCTCTTACCAATCTACCACTATCATTTTGGGATTATGCATTAGAGACAACTGCATTCACGTTAAATAGGGCACCATCTAAATCCGTTGAAACGACACCGTATGAACTATGGTTTGGCAAGAAACCAAAGCTGTCGTTTCTTAAAGTTTGAGGTTGCAATGCTTATGTGAAAAAGTTTCAACCTGATAAGCTCAAACCCAAATCGGAGAAGTGCGTCTTCATAGGATACCCAAAAGAAAATGTTGGGTACACCTACTATCACAGATCTGAAGGCAAGATATTCGTTGCTGAGTATGGATCCTTTCTAGAGAAGGAGTTTCTCTCGAAAGAAGTGAGTGGGAGGAAAGTAGAACTTGACGAGGTAACTGTACCTACTCCCTTATTGGAAAGTAGTACATCACAGAAACCTGTTTCTGCGACACCTACACCAATTAGTGAGGAAGCTAATGATAATGATCATGAAACTTTAGAACAAGATACTACTGAACCTCGTAGATCAACCAAAGTGAGATCCACGCCAGAGTGGTACGGTAATCCTGTTCTGGAAGTCATGCTACTAGATCGTGATGAACCTATGAACTATGAAGAAGCGATGGTCAGCCCAGATTCCGCGAAATGGCTTGAAGCCATGAAATCTGAGATATGATCCATGTATGAGAACAAAGTATGGACTTTGATGGATTTGCCCGATGATCGGCAAGCCATAGAAAATAAATGGATCTTCAAGAGGAAGACGGATGCTGATAGTAGTGTTACTATCTACAAAGCTCGACTTGTCGCAAAAGGTTTTCGGCAAGTTCAAGGGATTGACTACGATGAGACCTTCTCACCCGTAGCGATGCTTAAGTCTGTCCGAATCATGTTAGCAATTGCCGCATTTTATGAAATCCAGCAAATGGATGTCAAAACTGCATTCCTGAATGGATTTCTGGAAGAAGAGTTGTATATGATGCAGCCGGAAGGTTTTGTCGATCCAAAAGGAGCTAACAAAGTGTGCAAGCTCCAGCGATCCATTCATGGACTGGTGCAAGCCTCTCGGAGTTGGAATAAACGCTTTGATAGTATGATCAAAGCATATAGTTTTATACAGACTTGCGGTGAAGCCTGTATTTACAAGAAAGTGAGTGGGAGCACTACAGCATTTCTGATAAGTATATGTGAATGACATATTGTTGATCGGAAATAATGTAGAATTATTCTGCAAAGCATAAAGGAGTGTTTTTAAAGAAGTTTTTCAAAGAAAGACCTCGGTGAAGCTCCTTACATATTAAGCATCAAAATCTATAGAGATAGATCAAGACGCTTGATAAGTTTTTTCAATGAGTACATACCTTGACAATATTTTGAAGTAGTTCAAAAATGGAACAGTCAAAGAAAGAGTTCTTGGCTGTGTTACAAGGTATGAAATTGAGTAAGACTCAAAAGCCCGACCACGACCGAAGATAGAAAGAGGATGAAAGTCATTCCCTATGCCTCAGCCATAGGTTCTATAAAGTATGCCATGATGTGTACCAGATCTATTATATACCCTACACTGTGTTAAGCAAGGGAGTACAATAGTGATCTAAGAGTAGATCACTGGACATTGGTCAAAATTATCCTTAGTGGAATAAGGAAATATTTCTCGATTATGGAGGTGACAAAAGGTTCGTCGTAAAAGGTTACGTCGATGCAAGTTTTGACACAGATCTAGATGACTCTAAGTCTCGATCTAGATACATATTGAAAGTGGGAGCAATTAGCTAGAGTAGCTCCGTGCAGAGAATTGTAGACATAGAATTTGCAAAATACTTACGGATCTGTATGTGACAGACCCGTTGACTAAAATTATCTCACAAGCAAAACATGATCACACCTTAGTATTCTTTGGGTGTTAATCACATAAATGATGTGAACTAGATTATTGACTATTGTAAACCCTTTGGGTATAGGTCACATGATGATGTGAACTATGGGTGTTAATCACATGGTGATGTGAACTCTTAGTGTTGAATCACATGGCGATGTGAACTAGATTATTGACTATAGTGCAAGTGGGAGACTGAAGGAAATATGCCCTAGAGGCAATAATAAAGTTATTATTTATTTCCTTATATCATGATAAATGTTTATTATTCATGCTAGAATTGTATTAACCGGAAACATAATACATGTGTGAATACATAGACAAACAGAGTGTCACTAGTATGCCTCTACTTGACTAGCTCGTTAATCAAAGATGGTTATGTTTGCTAACCATAAACAAAAGAGTTGTTATTTGATTAACGGGATCACATCATTAGGTGAATGATATGATTGACATGACCCATTCCATTAGCTTAGCACACGATCGTTTAGTATGTTGCTATTGCTTTCTTCATGACTTATACATGTTCCTATGACTATGAGATTATGCAACTCACGTTTGCCGGAGGAACACTTTGTGTGCTACCAAACGTCACAACGTAACTGGGTGTTTATAAAGGTGCTCTACAGGTGTCTCCAAAGGTACATGTTGGGTTGGCGTATTTCGAGATTAGGATTTGTCACTCCGATTGTCGGAGAGGTATCTCTGGGCCCTCTCGGTAATGCACATCACATAAGCCTTGCAAGCATTGCAACTAATGAGTTAGTTGTGAGATGATGTATTACGGAACGAGTAAAGAGACTTGCCGGTAACGATATTGAACTAGGTATTGAGATACCGACGATCGAATCTCGGGCAAGTAACATACCGATGACAAAGGGAACAACGTATGTTGTTATGCGGTCTGACCGATAAAGATCTTCGTAGAATATGTAGGAGCCAATATGGGCATCCAGGTCCCGCTATTGGTTATTGACCGGAGACGTGTCTCAGTCATGTCTACATTGTTCTCGAACCGTAGGGTCCGCACGCTTAAGGTTTCGATGACAGTTATATAATGAGTTTATGAGTTTTGATGTACCGAAGGAGTTCGGAGTCCCGGATGAGATCGGGGACATGACGAGGAGTCTCGAAATGATCGAGACGTAAAGATCGATATATTGGACGACTATATTCGGACATCGGAAAGGTTCCGAGTGGTTCGGGTATTTTTCGGAGTACCGGGGAGTTACGGGAATACGGGGGAGAAGTATTGGGCCTTATTGGGCCATACGGGAAAGAGAGAGGGGCTGCCTAGGGCAGGCCGCGTGCCCCCCCCCAAGGCCTAGCCCGAATTGGACTAGGGGGAGGGCTGCGCCCCCTCCTTCCTTCCCTTCTCCCTTCCCCTTCCTTGTCTCCTACTCCTACTACATGGAAGGACTCCTAGTTGGACTAGGAAAGGGGGAATCCTACTCCCGATGGGAGTAGGACTCCCCTAGGGCGCGCCATAGAGAGGGTCGGCCCTCCCCTCCTCCACTCCTTTATATACGGGGGCAGGGGGCACCCCATAGACACACAAGTTGATCTTCGTGATCGTTCCTTAGCCGTGTGCGGTGCCCTCCTCCACCATATTCCACCTCGGTCATAATGTAGCGGTGCTTAGGCGAAGCCCTGCGACGGTTGAACATCAAGATCATCACCATGCCGTCGTGCTGACGGAACTCCTCCCCGAAACTTTGCTGGATCGGAGCCCGGGGAGCGTCATCGAGCTGAACGTGTGCCAAGAACTTGGAGGTGCCGGAGTAACGGTGCTTGGATCGGTTGGACCGTGAAGATGTACGACTACATCAACCACGTTGTGCTAATGCTTCCGTTGTCGATCTACAAGGGTACGTAGATCACACTCTCTCCTCTCGTTGCTATGCATCACCATGATCTTGCGTGTGCGTAGGAATTTTTTTGAAATTACTACGAAACCCATCAGCTCGCAGGATCTGGCATGGGAGGAGCTCGGGAAGGCTTCATGGCGCCGGTGTGCTCGTGGATGTGCTCCTGCAAGGTGCGGAGGCCATGGATCGTTATAGAGAGAGAGAGCTGAGACGGGAGAAGTCAAAGGGAAGAAAAAGAGGGCGCGAGGTGGGAGTCCGGCCTGGTGGCGGTACTCGTCTCCGGTGAGCTGGCAGGTGCCACGCGGGACGATGGAGGAGGGGATGCTGGTGAAGGAGATCGAGGAAGGGGATGCTGGTTAGTTCGGTTTAAAAAAACAAGGAGAGAGGCTAGGTGGATCGGGATGGATCCCATGGTGGGAGGTGGAGTGTGGCGGAAGCAAGGAGGAAGGATGGGACATGTCTCCTAGATTTTAGGGTTGCCCCGGTTATATATGCTAGTGGATTAGGTTAGGGGGGTTATTTGGTCCGTCCGATCGAAATCGGGCAGTCGAGAATAAAATGCTTTGCGAGACCAAACAAATAATCACAGATGTTTTTGGGATGTTTGGGGATGATCCGAATCCAACGATGACGACTGTCCGGTTCGGGTTCGGGTAAGTTTCGAACATGCACGCGAGGGGGTCGAAGCACGGTGCAAAGAGGGGTTAGGTGGTTAGGGGTGTTTCGGGGCCCCTCGATAACAAACCGATGGCTCCGGATGTGAGGAGGGTTAGGTTGGGCCTGGCGGTGAGGGGTAGTGCAGAAGGCAATGGGCTAAGAAGAGAGAAGAGAGAGAGTCCCGGCGACTGTTTCCGGAGACCGAAAACGTCCGACGTTTGACTGACTATACTGCCGTTATAGTTAATCGTTGGGGCGTCAAACAAACTCCAAATGTGATGAAACTTGGCAGACGGTCTACCTACAACATAACAAGACTGCACGCCAAATCTCATCCCATTCCGGGAGAATTTTCCGGCCACTTAAAAAAATACTATTCGGACATGCCGTGGGCGCGTGCGAGTGTGGTTGGGCTCGGAACGGACAACAGATAGAACTGGGGAACCCGGATGGATGCAAGTTTTAAAAACAATGATAGCAACGAGTGCTGATGCAATGCGGATGATGACCTGGCAAAAATGCAACACGCAGACAAATGACAAGGCAACAACGGCGCATAACTGGAAGACACCTGGCGCAACGGTCTCGGGGCATCACACTCCCGCTCACTGATGCTGCCGTCCGAGCTCCGCGCCGTCTGTCACCTGCCTTGCCGCAACATGCACGTGCGCCGCCCTGCTCCCCTCGCTGCCGCGACCGCGCAGGCCTCGCCGCAGCTCCGCTGCCCGTCCCCTGCTGTCGGCCCAAGCCCATGGCCTCACCCTGCCGCTGCCCACCTCCCCTAGGGTTGCGGCCGCTCGTCCACGAGGCCGTCGGCGCCCCGCTGCCGCCCTGTTTGCCTCGTCCCGTCGTGCGCCCGGGTCCATCCACCCAGCGCCCGTCGCAGCCCGCTTTCGGCGGACTGCGGCCACCCCGCCGTGGCCATCGGCGTGCGAAGCGCCCAACCGGGTGCGCCCCCGTGGCCAGCGCCCGTTCGGGCTTCACCTGCTAACGCCCTGCCCCACTAGGCCTCTGGGCCAATGACATGAGGGGCCCATGCCCTAGAACATTTAATAATAATAATAATAATAATAATAAATAAATATAAATTAATTAATTAAATTAATTATTAATTAATTAAATTAACTAATCCTGTTTAATAATCTAATTAACTAGTTAGTTTAATTAAATAGTAATCAGATTAGCTAAATCCTAATTAACCTAAACAGAGTATGACAGGTGGGTCCCACATGTCAGTTTGACCCAGTCAACGTCCTGTTGACTACTGACGTCAGCATACACAATTCTGGATAATGTTGATTTAAAATAATTAAATAAATTCTAAAAATGATTAAATCTTTTAAAATTAATATAAAATAAACCATACCTCGGATGGGAAAACTTTGTACATGAAAGTTGTTCAGAACGACGAGACGAATCCGAATATGTAGCCCGTTCGTCTGCCACACATCCCTAGCATAGCGAACACGCAACTTTCCCCCTCCAGCTCGTTTGTCCAAAAACGCGAAACATCGGGGATACTTTTCCAGTTGTTTCCCCCCGTCGCCGATATCACCTCCTACTGCGTTAGGTCACCCCTAACACCGTGTATTGCCATGTTATGCTTTGATTGCTCTGTTATTTATTGTGTTCCCACTCCGTTACTTCTTTCCGGTAGACCTCAAGACCGTTGCCGATACCCCCCGTGATCGACTACATTGACGACGACTTCTCCTTCTTGCCAGAGCAACCAGGCAAGCTCCCCCTTGATCACCAGATATCGCCTATTCTTCTCTCTACTGCTTGCACTAGAGTAGTGTAGCATGTTACTGCTTTTCGTTAATCCTATTCTGATGCATAGCCTGTCATTGTTGCTACAGTTGTTGATACCTTACCTGCAATCCTGAATGCTTAGTATAGGATGCTAGTTTATCATCAGTGGCCCTACATTCTTGTCAGTCTACCGTGCTATACTATTGGGCCGTGATCACGTCGGGTGTTGATCACGGGTATAAATTATACATAATACACATGGTATATGTTGTGACTAGAGTCGGGTCGGCTTGATGAGTACCCGTGGTTGATTCACAAATTGGGGGCTCAAAGGACATACTTTCCCAATGGCCCTCTATGTGGATCTTTGTGGCGGAGCGACAGGGTAGGTTGAGACCACCCATAAGAGAGGTGGGCCTGACCCTGGTCGGCGTTTCAAGATAACATGCTTAATGAGATCTTGGTATTTGATCTGAGTCTAGCCACTGGCACGCACTAACCAACTACACGGGAACAGTTATGGGCACTCGACGTCGTGGTATCAGCCGAAGCCTTCGTGACGTCAGCGACTGAGCGGCGCGTGCCGTGTTGAACCGTGTAACGCAACTTCCTTTGTAATGGAGGTTGCTAGATCTGCTCACCGGCCGCGTACGCAACGTGCAGGTGTGCAATGGGTGATGGGCCCAGACCCCTGCGCCATAGGGTTTAGACCGGCGTGCTGACCTCTCTGTTGTGCCTAGGTAGGGCTGCGACATGTTGATCTTCCGAGGCCGGGCATGACCCAGAAAAGTGTGTCCGGACAAAGGGGATCGAGCGTGTTGGGAAATGTGGTGCACCCCTGCAGGGAAGTTTATCTATTCGAATAGCCGTGTCCCTCGGTAAAAGGACGACCCGGAGTTGTACCTGACCTTATGACAACTAGAATCGGATAATTAATAAAACACACCCTTCCAAGTGCCAGATACAACCGGTGATCTCTCTCTCACATGGCGACGAGGGGAGGATCACCGGGTAGGATTATGCTATGCGATGATACTTGGTGAACTTACCATCTACTATCTTCTACATGCTGCAAGATGGTGGTTGCCAGAAGCATAGTCTTCGATAGGACGAGTTATCCCCCTCTTATTCCGGCATCACTACTAGGAAAAGGGCTACAGATGATATGGCCACTAATGGCGCACCAGACATGTGGTGCGCCACTACTATATAGTAATGGCGCACCATGAGTTGGTGCGCCATTAGTGTGGTAGACACTAATGGCGCACCAGACACACGGTGCGCCATTAGTAACAATTTTTTTATTTTTCCAAAAATACTAATGGCGCACCAGGGAAGAGTGCGCCATTACTAGTTTAACTAGTAATGGCGCACCACCAACGCAGTGCGCCACTACTATTTTTTTTGCAAAACTACTAATGGCGCACCTCAACTAGTGCGCCATTAGTAACCAGGGTTACTAATGGCGCATTTGTGGGTGGTGCGCCATTAGTAACCTGGGACCAGCTAGATATTTTGGACAGCCACACCTACACACTCACTTTCCCTACTTCATTCTCTCCACCTCCTTCTCCAAGCTTGTGTCGGCTGCCTCCTCCTCCTCACCTCATTTGCACCATAGATTCATCAAAATTAAGTGGTTAAATTACCTTTTTTGATAGGTAAGTAAGGGGAAAGCTATCTTTATGTTGTAGATCTACTTTTTTTCTCCCTAGCTCGCTCCAACAACGTGCACATGCACTTTTTATGGCCTTGCTAGATCTATGTATGTTTGTGGTGTTGCATATATGTTTGTGTTTGCAGGTACCGGTATTTGAAATGTGATAGTTGCCAATATTTTGCCAGAATGTTGATTCATTTCTGTTTCGGCGAGAATTTTGGCACTATGCATTCTTTTTGGTCCTATTTTTAGGGAAAGTCATGCCAATTTTTTTCTTGGTTCTAAAATATCATTTTGCTCTACCCCGCAGGCGACCATGGTCCGCATGATGACCGAAGGCATCGTGAATAGGTTTTTGAGCTCCGCGAAGGCCGAGATGCTTCAAAAGAACGAGATGGAGATAAGATGTCCATGTCGAAGATGCAAGCTAAAGAGCCTTATTGCGGACCCGTATTCCGGGCAGGTGCGGGACCACCTGCTCTTGCACGGTTTCATGGATGGCTATCGGTGGCAAGGTGATGAAGATGACTATGAAGTCGTCCATGGGGGCCAGGCAAGAAATGAGGAAGGGCAGCAAGACAACCACCACGGCGAGGGTGGGCGAGAAGACGAAGAATCTCCAGGACATGATCATGATGGTGATACTGTACACAATCATCATGTAGAAGATGTCGGACACGATGAAGAAGAAGATTAAGACAAAGGGCATGATCATGAAGATGAAGATGCCGGAGCAGATGACGATGTAGGCTGGGAGCAGGACCCTCATATTCAAGAGCTACTTCTCAAGCAGACGGATAACGCAAGAGCTGCCGCCCGAGAGAAAGCGAAGCTGGATCAACTGGAGATAGACACGGTTACTCCATTGTATGAAGGATGCAGGCCCGAGGATACCCGCCTGAAAGTAACGCTCATGGCTCTGGAGATGAAGGTAAAACACAAAATGACCGACGCATGCTTCGACGAGAACATGTCATTCTGGCACGAACGTCTTCCCAAGGGGAACAAGTGCCCGACCAGTTTCGAGGAGGCGAAGAAAATCGTGTGTCCTCTGGATTTACCGCCCGTGAAATACCATGTGTGCATGAACAATTGCATCATTTATCGGGACGAGCACGCGGAGTCTACCATATGTCCGGTGTGCGGCGTCACTCGATACAAGAAGAGGAAGAAAGCTCCTCGGAAAGTGGTGTGGTACTTTCCGATCACTCCTCATATGCAGCGGTATTTCATGGACCCTAAGGTAGCAAAGCTCCTGCGTTGGCACGCAGATAGGGAGGAGAAGAAACGAGAAGATGACGGAAATGATCCGGAGATAAATAAAAAAGACAAGATGCTGAGTCACCCTAAGGATGCAAGCCAGTGGCAAGCGTTGAACTTCGAAGACCCGAAATTTGGGAACAATCCAAGGAACATCATGCTGGGCGTGAGTACCGATGGAGTCAATCCGTTTGGAAGCCCGAGAAGCACACATAGCACCTGGCCTGTGTTTGTGTGGATGTACAACCTTCCCCCCTGGTTGTGCATGAAGAGGAAGTACATTCACATGAGTATGCTAATTGAAGGGCCGAAACAACCAGGGAACGACATCAATCTGTATCTGGGGCTGCTGAAAGAGGAGCTAGACGCGCTGTGGAAAACGCCAGCCAATACGTGGGACGCTGCAGAGAAAGAATATTTCCCTATGAGAGTCGCACTGCTCACGACGGTGCACGACTATCTCGGTTACGGATATCTCGCGGGGCAGGTGGTCCACGGATTTTCTGGATGCGTCAGGTGCATGGATGACACAACGTATCGCCAGCTAGATAGAGATCTCGGGTCTTCGAAAACCGTGTTCATGGGACATCGAAGGTGGCTTCACAACGATGACCCGTGGAGAAAACGCAAGGATCTGTTCGATGGTGAAACCGAACCCCGAAGACGTCCGCGTACGAGGAGCGGCGAGAAAATAGACGAGCTGTTGAAAAATTGGAAAGATTGCCCACCGCCGGGAAAGAAGCAAAAGGCGCCAGAGCCGGGAAAGAAGCGAAAGGCGCCAAAGCCGCTGCTGAAGGTATGGAAACCGAGGTCTATTTTCTAGGACTTGCCGTACTGGAAGATCGACCGTGTGCCTCACAGCCTTGATGTCATGCATATCACGAAGAACATGTGAGAGAGTCTGCTTGGTACCCTGCTCAACATGCCAGAGAGAACCAACGATGGGCCGAAAGCAAGGGCAGAGTTGAAATCAATGGACATCAGGGAGGAGCTTCACGCTAATGATGATGATGATGATGATGATGAGGCGAAGCAAGACACAGAAAGTCATCGCAAAGGAAAAAAGGCCAAGAAGACCGGAAATGACTTCCATCCCGCGTGCTTCACTCTAAATCAGGAGGAGATCGAGCAGTTTTTCACCTGCCTCGTAGGAGTAAAACTTCCTTACGGTTATGCGGGGAAGATAAGCAGATACCTAGACCCAGCGAAGCAGAAGTTCAGCGGGATGAAGTCTCACGACTGTCACGTGCTGATGACGCAGATACTTCCAGTTGCAATCCATGGGATCATGGACGCGCACGTCCGTGAAACGCTATTTGGCCTATGCAACTTTTTCGATGTCATCTCTCGGAAGTCGGTTGGCGTGAGGCAACTCAGAAGGCTACAGGAAGAGATCGTGGTGATACTATGCGAGCTTGAGATGTACTTCCCGCCCGCATTTTTTGATGTTATGGTGCATCTGCTGGTCCATATGATGGAGCATATCATCCAACTCGGGCCGACGTTCCTGCACAGCATGATGCCGTTCGAAAGGATGAATGGTGTCATCAAAGGATACGTTCGCAACATGTCACGCCCAGAGGGAAGCATAGGCAGGGGCTTTCTGACCGAAGAGTGCATCTCCTACTGCACGAATTATCTAGGCATCGAGAACCTCGGCCCGTCAACACGCACCTCGGCAGGCTCGCTGGATGGGGTCACCGTGAGGGTCGCCGCGAAATGCATGTCGACTTCGAGGGTCGACTCGCCGACTTTGAAAGAGCAAACCTAGTCGCGCTACAACACATAGACGTGGTCGATACTTGGGTGGGAGAGCACAAAACCTTTATTGAGAAGACGTACAATGACCGAGGCCAATAGAGGACGGACGGAGATATAATCAAAGAGCACAACTCATGTTTCATGCGTTGGTTCAAGCAGAAGCTTCTGTCGTACCCTTTACATGAGGATTCTTCCGCGGAAGAACAACTCATATTCGCCTTGTCACAGGGCACCGAGCACAACCTGATGACCTATGAGGCGTACGATATCAACGGCTACACATTCTACACCGAGGACAAGGACATGAAGAGCGATGGTTATCAGAACTCCGGGGTAACGATGGAATCCTACACCGGTAACGACAAGGATAGATACTACGGAAGGATCGAGGAGATCTGGGAGCTGAGCTACGCTGGAGAGAAGGTCCCGATGTTCCGTGTCAGATGGGCCAAGAGCGTCCTAAAAGAAGACTGGTATTTCACCACCATGGTTATACCCGAAGCCAAATCCAAGACCGCGGGCACAAACGTCACCGCGAAAAATGAGCCATGGGTACTGGCTTCCCAAGTGGACCAATGCTTCTTCATTACCGACCCATCAAAGCCGAGTCGTGTTGTCGTGAGGAGAGGCAAAAGGAAGATCATCGGAATGGATGGAGTCACCAATGAGCAAGACTTCGACAAGTACGGTGACCCAAAGATGGAACATGACGACGACGATGAAGTAGCAGCATACACCACAAGAAGAAGCAGGACCACCCTACCTAAAGGACGCCCGTTCCACACAAGAACTCCATTTGCGAAAAAGAAGGGCCAGAAGATTGTGAACAGATAGCTAGCTAAGATCGATTGTATTTAAATCGTAGTCTTCATTTCTCGATTGTATTACATGGGCACTTTTTGAATTCATGAATATTTTTTCAAATTTGATGATATTTTTTCATATTCAATATGAAAAAATATTGAATATTCATGAGGACACTCGATCTCGATCCCCCTCCATCTCGATCGCTACCCCCTCCATCTCGATCCCTATCCCCCTCCATCTCGATCTCGATCCCCCCGCACCCTCCCCCACTAGCTCCACCGCCGCCGACGACCCACCGCACCCTCCCCCGCTCCACCGCCGCCGCCGACCCACCGCACCCTCCCCGGCCTGCTCCACCACCGCCGAGCACCCCCCGCACCCTCCCTCGCTCCACCGCCGCCGACGACACACCGCACCCTCCCCCGCTCCACCGCCGCCGCCGACCCCCCGCACCCTCCCCGACCCGCTCCACCGCCACCGAGCACCCCCATTTGATGATATTTTCAAATAACAAATTTGATGATATTTTTTCATATTCATAAAAAAATTATTACTGTTTTTATAAAAAAATTATTACTGTTTTTATAAAAAAATATTAAAAAATAGCAACAAAAAACAATAATAATAAAAAACATACTAATGGCGCACCGCTCGGATAGTGCGCCATTGCTATCTAAAAAAATCGTTCTAATGGCACACCGCTCGGGTAATGCGCCATTGCTATCTAAAAAAACATTCTAATGGCGCACCGCTCGGGGGTGCACCATTAGTAATCTTCCCCCTAGCTCTAACTCGCCCGACCCCTTCGTCCCTCCCTCTCGCCAGATCCACTTCCCCCCCGCGCGCTGTCCCGACCCACGACGCTGCCGCCCCTACGTGCGCCGCCGCCCCCGCGCCCCCACCACTGCAGCTCCACCGTCGCCGACGCCTCCGCGACCTCGCCGTCGCTGACAGCCTCCCCGCGTTGGCCCCTGCCCTGCGCCGCCTCTACCTCAGTCAGGGCACGGGGTGCAGGACGACGACCGCGGCCGCCGGCCTCCCCACGACCAACCGAGGCGCCCAGGAGGACCGCCGCTGTCTTCCTCTTCGACTACGAGGACTCGGACGAGCTCGGACGCCCTCGAGCCATCCCTTCGCCGCCGCCGCCGACCCCGACCCCAACCCCGACCCCGACCCCTCCGGCGACCGGCCGCGCCCGCCCAGGTACCTCTCCTCCTTCCTCCTTCCTCCCTCTCCCGCCCGCCTCTGCTACTGCTGCTGCTCAACTAGTGGTGTGAGTCTGAAGATTATTGTTGAACCTGCAATGGTGAATTGGATGGCTGTTCTGGTGTGTGAAGTTTTGGGTAGTTTGCTATTTGGGGATTGTTTCGAGGAAGTGCAAATCAGACTAGTATGGCCCTGGCCACAATCTGTCAATGTTAGCCTTCTGTGATTATCTGAATCTTCTGATGCAGGTTAGTTGCTTAGTTATGGCCCTGGACATGATAGCTGTTCTGGTGTACTGGGGGAATTGGGGATCTCTGCAGACATGCCTCTCAACAGATTTTATTTGCTCACCATGCTTTTTAACTACTGTTAGAGATACAGTTGGGTGGTTGCTGCGATATGGGGCTTTAGTTTGCTTGGAAGTGGGGATTTGTTTTGGGTTACACATATAGGATTGCAAACAATATCAGTAGCCACTGGCAACAATGTGTCAGTGTTAGTTGAGTTGAGGTTAGTTGAGTTGAGTTGTCATGCTGAAATGGTGCAATGTTGATACAAAAAAATCAGTTAACTTTTCAAAACAAGTTCAGTGTTGAGTACTTCAAGTTTACTGAACCTATTCATTTTTGTGGACTTAGTGAACATGATAAGACAAGCCAGATGCTCTATTTTTAATTAATAGTAATCCATGATCAGCAACAGTTTCTTTCACTAATTTTCAGTTAACAACAATCCATGATTTTTTTTCCGGCTAAAACTATTGATGATTTTTTGTTGGGTGACCTATTAGATCTGGAATGGAAGCTCACATAAGTTGAGCTGATTTTTTTCCATATGAAAGTAGAGGACCATATGGTCTGTGGCCTTTTCATCCATATGAAAGTAGAGGCACATTGTGGTGCTAGTTTGCTGGGTTTTGTCTCCTACCATCGTGTCGTGATGATTTTGCAGGTACCCCGAGAGGCCCTTGAGTTTGCCGGAATGTCGATTAACTTCCGTTCCGGCAAATTCGAGTACTCCATATGTCCTATTTTCAGCAAAGGTCATGCTGAAATTTTCCGTGAATTTTAGCATGACTTTGCTAAAAATTGGACATATGGGGTACTTGCTACTAATGCATGGGCCGGGGTATCTTAGTACTTAATTAAGTAGGATCAACTGCCTCTTGTGTTATGCATGGGCCTCAGCGTCGACAAACCCTAAATGATAAAACCTTGGCTTTTAGGGTGCCTCGGTGTCGATAAGAACCTAAATGATGAAAGCTTAGGCTTTTAGGGCGCCTCGGCGTCGACAAACCCTAAATGATAAAAGCTTAGCTTTTAGGATGCCTTGGTGTCGACAAACCCTAAATGATGAGACAATGATCTTGTTCCTTGACAATAACCAACTTTTTGACCAAAACTTTTTCCTATTTAGAGCGAAACATGGCCCACAACGATGAGGCCGGCGGTTCAGGCGGCAAGCAATTCTGGGAGCTGTCCCAGGAGATGGAGGAACAACCTCACCGCTATGAGGACACCGCGGAAGACTCCGATCCTGACTACACAACCCCTAGTGGCGTCGGGGATGACAGCACTGATGGTGCCGCCGAGGATGCGACCAATGATGGTGCCGCCGAGGATGCCACAACTGATGATGCTAGCGCACGCACAGATGGCAGCCAACCGAAGAGGCAACGGAAGGACCGGCGCCCGAACGTGCTCCGCACTGTCAAGGAGGAATTTGCTCAAGTGAACTCCGACGGGCATCCAACGGCGTCCAAAGAATTAGTCAAGGGGTACTCGCTTCAGCTCGGGTGCATTCTCCGGAGCACCGTCTCGATCAACACCGAGAACCTAAGGCATAAGGACCGAGGGAATTTGCGCAACCTCCTCTTCACAAAGCTGCACGAACGATACAAGTTCCCCTCTGAATTTGTAAACACACGCCTCTCAGGGAATAAAGTGAACAGTGCCGCCCTCACGACGATGAGCACGACCCTGTCTACTTGGAAAAGCGTGGTGAAGAGAATGATTGACAAAGGTGATAGTTATGAGAAGATCAAGGCGAAAAATCCTTCGATCAGCGAAGATGACTACAAGGAGTTCAAGATCAAGTGCGAGAGCAGCGCAACATCCGAATCAAGTCAGTGGGGGAAAGAAATGCGGGAGTTGAACTTAGGGGAACACAAACTCGGTCCTGGCGGTTATAGAGTGGCAGAGCCTATATGGGACAAGGAGGACGCAGAGCGTGCCGAGCAAGGCCTGCCGCCCCGCTTCGGGAAATACCGTGACAAGCAGACCAAGAACTATGTCAGGGCCTGGTACAAGGAGGACCCGGTAGCAAAGGAGCTTACCACGGATCCGAAGACCAGGGCGCTTGAGCTTGTTCTGGCGCAGGAGACTGAAAGCAGTAGCGCGGGGTCGTCTCGGAGCACCCCTTGAGACAGCACTCTAAATAGGGCGTTGAACGTAATGAAAAACAAGGATAAGCTCAGTAAGCCATCGTCAGCTGGTCGTGTGGCGAGCAAAGGCTTGTCCACAAAATGGTCGTCATACTATAATGCTGGTGGGCGAAAGGAGAGAAAGACCAGCTCGGAAAGCCAGTCGCGCGAGGTTCAAGAACTCAAGGCACAAGTGGCGCGGATTCCGAAGATTGTCCAAGAGCAAGTGCAACAACAACTGGGATCGACGCTCACCGGCATTATGCCTACCTTGATTCATGTGCTGACAACGTGGATTGCGGGCGGCCAACATGGGCCGCCCCCGATTCCCAGCTTCACGGCCAGCAACTCGCACAACGCGCAGGCGGTGCCATTGGTGTCTCCGGCGGAGGCGGTATTGGTATCTCCGACGCCGGCACGGGCGTTGGAGCTTAATGCACCCGGGTGTACGCCGGCCGGCACCTCGGCAGCAAGCGGCCCCTCCGTTAGTTGCACGCCCGCCATTGGCGGTGCCTCGACATTAGCCGAGCTCGACGCCATCATTACGGTAACTAATTAAGCCTCTCGGCCGAGGACTTCATCTCCTTGCCTTTGACTGGGCATCCCTGACGCCCTACATGTTTTCGCAGGGCGCCGCCGACGTTCCGTGCACTCTCCTACACTTCGTGAACGACGAGTTGGTCGATGTCGCCAAGGGAAAAATCATTCAACCGGGCAACCCCGTGTTCCACGGTAATCCGATGCCACCCATCGTGTATAGGGTTCAACTGGTTCGGGTGCTGCCAGGCGGCGACGAGTTGTTACCTACGATTCGACCCGCCGGGGCCGACGAAGATGATCTGATGACCCTCGGCGCCTGCCTAAGTTGCCCCTGCTTTGGCCAAAGAGCCAGATTCGTTTGGGGGCGGGGGACACCACCCCAAATACAACACCGCCAGTCGTGCCGACGCCAAGCCATGGCAAGACCGCCGCAACGCTACCAGACATGCCGGACATCCCTATGGCACAGGATCTGAACATGCATATGGCACAGGATCCGGATGACGACGACGACAACGACGACGGTACATTTACCAACGTCGATAAGTACTTTGCCAAACATGGGTACGATGAGGAATTCTTGGGGCCTCCTTCTCAAGAACCCAACCCTACAAAAGACGATCGCGATCTAGCTGGTACCGCGGAGAAACCCAATTGCAACAGGCGTCGTCTGGCGTTCAGTTCTCAGGAGACGCCTCCAGCTGCCGACTTCACTGAGCCTCAGATAGCCGAGGTGCGAAATATTATCAGCCCCAACACACTCAAGAAGGCGGTTTGTGAGCAGAACTTGGTCCCATTACAGCAGAATAAGAAGGGACAGAAAATAAAGAGAAACAAGGGTGCGAGCCAGCCGGCACCGAGTACGATCCGTGCTCAGGACGGGCCACCTTCACCTAAGGATATCTCGAGGAGGGTGCATGTGGCGGGTAGGCCGATGCTACCGACTAAGATGCTCAATGCTGCAACCGGTGCTATGCAGAGTCTGCATGCCAGTGTTCTTCCTTTGGAGAAGCGGCGTCTCAGAGAGAATGACGTGGCATACCCAGTTTTCGTGGCCAAGGTGCCAGAGGGCAAGGGCTTTGTGGATAACTCCATCGGGGGTACGATCGTCCTGCGGTTTGATGACATCTTCTCTATGTTTAACCTTCATCCGCTGCACTACACCTTCGTTCGGCTATTTTCGCTGAGTATGGAGATGCGGATCATTAGAGACAAGACCCCGGACATCGTGATAGTCGACCCCTTCTACATGCATGCCAAGATCTTGGGCAGCGCTGGGGACTGGCAAGTCGTGAGTTCTTACCTCGAAGGCGTCATTCTGGCAAACCCAGATAAGGATAACTTCCTCGTGCCTTACTTTCCCGAGTAAGTCGTCCCCTCAACCGCCCCGTAACATATGATTTCTTAGATTTCGATCGTTTTTTTCTAACATTCCGTGTTTTGTGCAGTGACACACATTGCACACTCATCCTCTTAAGCCCGAAATATTCCATGGCCACGTATTTCGACTCGGACCGTCAGTCGAAGAAAGACTACACAAATATCAAGAAAGTTCTTGATGATGTTCTCCCCGGCTACGCCAAATCTGGAGGAACCTTCACCAGGCCAGTTCGTAAGTACGGCAAGCACGTGTTCGCCCACAATACGATGTTCTGCTGCGTCAAGCAGCCGCCTGGCGGTCAGAAGGATGCCTACTACGCCCTCCATCACATGCGGGCGATCGTACGGGACCATAATCACCTTCCGCTACCAAATAATCTCAAAGATTGGGCCACGAGCTTGTCGGCAATCCAGGACGCGGACATCAGACAAGAATTCTTTCACATCCAGTCGGAGTTTGCGGAAATCAACCATCAAGATGTCCTTCGTACCTCGGGTCAGTTCGACCTCAAAAATCAACCGTCCAACAGTGAGATAGACACAAAGCTACAAATGCAGGCTGACAACGCCCGCGATTTCATGACCATCACGAGAGACGGCGGCTTCATACACGCTCCGGTCCCTTGAGTCGAGTCGAAAGTAGTGATGCTATATGTAGTTCTGAAACATCGATTGGCTCATGTTGTAATTAAACTTTAATGAACTTGTATGTCTCTTTGGTTTGGACAGTCATTCAACTTAGATGTAATCGATGCTATTAATGTGTTGCTTTTCTCTTCCAATCCTTTTGTTGCATACTTATATATTGCTTATGTATTATCTGTGAATTGCTACTAACGTTTTGTTTGGCTAGTGCATAGAGTTGCCGTCGTATGTCGTGTACAAGGGTAAGGTTCCCGGAGTCTACGATGACTGGGAGGAGTGTCGGAGACAGGTTCCCCGTTTCAGTGCTAACAGTTACAAAGGGTACACCACTAGGGCGGAGGCGGAAGTTAGATACGCGCGCTATCTAGCGGGAGAGAGGAGGGAGCGTTGGAGGAACCGGATGAAGACCAGTTTCATTGCGATTATGCTCATCGTGATGACCGCAACCCTCTTCTATGTGATGGTAGTTTAGATGGTCGATATCGACTTGTAATGTGAAGAAAAACTCGCTACTCGCGGTTTTGAGACTTGTAATGTTCTAACTTTGTTCGGTATTTTAAATTCGGAGACTAATATGATGAATTGTATTCGGAGACTAATCTTCTATTGTATTTGATGAATCTGCTATTGCTGTGTGGTGCTAGCTATATTCTGTCCAATAATATATTTTGTAACCTGTGAAAATATTAGAAAAATCCCTAATATTCATACTAGTGGCGCACCACCACATAGTGTGCCATTAGTAAGCCAGAGCACACTAATGGCGCATCATCCACAAGTGCGCCATTAGTATGCCAAAGCACATGGGTAAATATGGCCCCCTGGGAGGCATACTAATGGCATACCGTGGGCTATACTAATGGCGCACTGCATGGTGCGCCATTAGTATACCAGATACTAATGGTGCACCACAGGTGCGCCATTAGTAAAAAATACTAATGGTGTGCTAGTAGTGGCGCACCTGTAGTGCGCCATTAGTAGGCAAAACAGGTGCGCCACTATTAGGCCTTTTCCTAGTAGTGCATTCTACAGTTCAGTCCACATATACTACCCCCATTCATTGATACCAATGCATATGTAGTGTAGCTCCTTGCTTGCGAGTACTTTGGATGAGTACTCACCGTTGCTTTGTTTCCCTTTTCCCCCTTTCTATACCCGATTGTTGCGACCAGACGTTGGAGTCCAGGAGCCATACGCCACTGTCAATGACGACTGCTACTACTCTGGAGGTGCCTACTACTACGTGCAAGCCGCTGACGACGACCAGGAGTAGTTTAGGAGGATCCCGGGCAGGAGGCCTGCGCCTCTTTCGATCTGTATCCCAGTTTGTGCTAGCCTTCTTAAGGCAAACTTGTGTATGTTATGTCTGTACTCATATATTGTTGCTTCCGCTGACTCGCCTATGATCGAGCTCTTGTATTCGAGCCCTCGAGGCCCCTGGCTTGTAATATGATGCTTGTATGACTTATTTTATTTTTAGAGTTGTGTTGTGATATCTTCCCGTGATTCCATGATCTTGATCGTACACGCTTGCGTGTATGATTAGTGTACGGTCAAATCGGGGGCGTCACAAGTTGGTATCAGAGCCGACTACCTGTAGGAATCCCCCTTCCACACTCCTTGGCCGAAGTTGAGTGTAGTCACTACAAAACTTTTACTAACATGGATGTGTGTCTTACGGGCCCACGTCGCCATTTGGGTGGTATTAGGATCTTTTATTCGTCATCTATAGTTTGGGACTCTGATCTCTCTTCTATTCGGGTTAAATGATTTTGCTAACTCTAACTTTAGGTTCTCGTAAATACTCCCTTCCGGTGAGCCGCTCATTCCTAACGATGGCTTGAATCGCCAGAGGGTTCTAAAGATACTCTCTGATGTTTTCCCGATACTTTGTGCCATCGCTTTTGCAATTCCTTTCCATCGATAAAACTCAATGGATAACCAAGTACACTTGCCATTCATACAATCATTCCCCGTTGATATTTTTATGACAAGATACCCTGAAATTCTCTCTATTGTTCTGGGAATACTTTGTGCCTACTGCCTTGCAGTTCTTTGCCACATGAATACCCCTACGGATAATTTCTCGCACTTACCAAGTATCCACTCATCCCCAGTTGATTCTTGTATGTGACCAATCTTCGAAATACCATTCGATCTTCCAAAAATCCTCAACAGCCTATTGCTCTTGAAATTCTTGCTTGCTTACATTATGGTTAATCCCGTAAGTATAGTAATCTTATTGGCATCCGTTGTCACTATCATTTTGAGTCCATTGATTTAGTAAGTTGTGAATTATCACAATCATCAGTCGAATCCTAGGATTATCCTTCTGTCTCAGACGACATTTTAAACATGAGATGGTTCTTAACCAATCAAATTTCCGTCAATTGTGCCCCTAAGTCTATTCAACTTATCCATCCTTGATCAGAGCATCTGGTTCTGATCCTTCGATTTGGAATCATAATTCCTTTGCGATTAAGCTTCGACTTATTCAGATGATTCCATAACCTGTTGTATTTACATTTTTTCTCTTCTGGTTGAGTACCGATACTCACATCAGATCCTTTGGGGACCATCAGATCCTTTATTGGATTTTATCCGACAACGTCCTTCATATTCAATCACTTTGCAAGATCTTTCCATGATACATAATGCCATTTGTAAATCCTATTCTTTGATTTGGCCAACCATGCTCTGCTTTTCGAGCTGGTGATATTTACTCTTGAAGCTTGTGGTATACGTTCCTAATTTACCCCGATGGGTTGAACCTATGCCTTCTTTAATCCGTGTGAACCCGAAAGTTTTCACGAGTCATATTCTTCTGGTGCTTCGCCAGATAAAATTTCAACAGTACAACTTCTTCATAAACGAGAAGTGAATGGAAGGTTATGCATTGCAGAAGTGGGAGTCAACCTTGAACTTTGTGTTCATGCCCATGGACACGATGTAGTTCCTATCATGGAAGCTTCTTGTAATAATAACTATTGCCTTGATATAATATCATATCGTATCTGTGAATTGATCCTTTGCAATCGTGGTTCCGACCATATTTTCTACTTGATCCCATTTCTCAAGCAAGTGAAAACACTTGTCTTCTGTGGATCAATACATCTCCGCAACCCCTATGTCGATCTTCCTTCAAGTAATACCCTCCAGTATCTTGAGAATATCAAAGAACTGTGTTGCTTCCTATGAGTCTTCATCTAGTATTGCTTCTCACCGAGTTCAGGTTTCCCCCGGTTTCTGAGTTATTTCACTCGAGAACACCGATAAGTGAATCGATTCCACACTTTGATTCAATTACTCTAAGTAATTTTCATTGCTTACGAGTTTATTAATCCTTCAAGTCATTCCTAGCCTGATCGGCTATATCATTATTGTTCTAAATTTTAACTGTGCTACCTAGTCCTTCTTTCCGGAGCACAATTTTCGACGATGAGCTAACCTTACGTCGATCTTCCTCCTCATATAATTCCTCCTTAAAAACAGCAAGCTTGATTTCGAGTTTGTGTCGTATCTGTGGCTCCAAAATCTTTCGCTACAACACTCCTTTTGCTTGATGCAGTCATTGTTCAATTGCTTCTTCGTGGATCCTCTCGACAAAATTGTCGTGATCATCATCAACATTTTGACTCCTTCTAGAATATCAATCAAATTCATAATGATAAGTACCATCCTTGCCCTCGATGATTTGTGTTATCATCGACCACTTTATTGTCTTCCGTTCAACACAAACTTGTTCATGTTTCGTGTTATACCTTGAGAACCTTGCTATCCAACATTTGTTCTTTACCTTGGAGTATTACCATCTTTTATGCCAAGAATGTCATGAGAATTTTCACCACCTCTTAAGAAATTCTTGATATATTGGTACTTCTCACCATCACCATTCTTTCTTAGTCCTCGTGTTGATTCCAACCGGGGTACTAACAAGTGAATGGTGCTATTTGGAATTCTGCCCTTCTAGCAACCTTATTGCTTTGAAGTTATTGGTCGACCGTTCATTCTTAGACTATTGATTATTGAATCACCATTCTAACATTGATCATGCTACCTAAAGCCATATTTCAGGCGGACCTTTCAACCAATGTTTAACTGTGCATGTTTTCCTTGAGCATACCTCTTTATATCATTTGATCTGACAAATGATATCTCCTTGTTCGCATAAGTGCGGAAATCCATCTTTTGAAAATTTCAATGAATTGTAGCTGAGTCAATCAGCCACCTCCTCACCTCTCCTTGATTTAATGATGAACTCTTGTTTCAGAACTCGCTTCCACAGTTCAATTCCCGAGAATCTTACAATGTCATCTCGTCAATTGTGTTGCACCTTTCCTTCTCAGGCATCCCGAGTCTGAGGTACCCTGACACCAATAAGATCTGAACCTCGTTCAGATATGATGGTTGGGACATATTTCCAAGAGTTATAACATTGGTCCTTATATATCGATAAGGTGATGTCATGCCAATCACACTTGGCCGGAGGACTTGTTGTTACAGTTTCCTGTTTAGCAAGGTTAACCATTCTTCCATGAGGAAATTGTAAGGTTTATTCTATAAGTTGTTCATGATGAATCCTTTGTGTATCCAAGTCCGACCTTTGCTTGAAGACCATGTTAATGATATCTCAAAGCATGTCTGTGGTACTCCAATTTTCAACAAAGAACTTTTGAAGCCTAATGCTAAATGTTTTTTGCTCAATTATCCAAACACCGTTGTATGGGTAATGTCATGAAATTTATCTCCCCTTACCTATAGAGTTTTCTACATTATATCCTGTCATGGATATCATGCCCTGCTTGTCCTTGGGAAGGATATACCCTTGAAATATGTGTTTAAACACATTTTCCTTTCCATTGTTCTGTTTAATCTGATAATCATATTTTCCTTTCCATTGTTTGGTTTAACCTTTCTTGTGATCTATATGATCTAAGCAGTAATATTCTCCTGCTTATGTAAACACCCGGTGTACAATTCTGTTAGCAAGACCCTGTTACTATTGTGGATAAAATTCCGGTAGACACCGATGGAAGAGAACTTTACCTATTGGTCCGCCTCGTTCAACGAGCAGGAAGATGGTTCTCTTCGTCCCTCGCCCTTGGTACCGACGTTGCCGATATAATTGATAGGCTATCCTATGACATGCCTTGTTATCATGACTGTGCTAAATATCACCACCCTTTCTAATTTTAACCCACATGGTGGGCCCATAACCCACAGTTCCACATGATCTTAACCTGACTCTCCTGTACATCCCTGTTTTGAAGTTATCCCTTGAGCTTTGTTTCATATGTATTCACAGCCACCTTCCTAGTGATCAATTCTAGTATCGGACACGATACTTATTTTCGTTGCTCTGAAACCATTTCACACTCTGTTTCAAGCAACGGACGATTGCCTATCCACTTGAAACTTATTATTGCACTTTCTTACCTTGCTCTTGATATTTTCTTAAGTTTCAATTCGAGAGTTACTTTCGGCCACCTTCCCCCATGTTATCGACCAAATAGTTAACCTTGTAGAGGTACGTTCTTCCGGAATACCCCCCTATTCTGTCGTAAGTACGATGGAGATCCTAAAGAAAGGATGCTGGATTCATCATGATGATTGAACCATAGGAATGAAGACATTAATGTAATGGATCGACCTCTTCGAGGAGAGCAACCAAGACCAAGAAGGATTGTTAGAATTTCGTAACAAATCCCTTGCCCTTACTCTAGCTCTTAAATCTCGGGACGAGATTTCTTGTAGTGGAGGAGAATTGTGATGCCCGGATTGTTAAGCTACAGTAACCCTCCACTAATGATGCCACATCACCACGATTAATGTGGTTAATCTCGTGTTAGTTCAAAACCATTTCAAAATTCAAATTTAAAATAAAGTCAAACAATAAAGTTTTCAAACATTAAAACTAAAATGTTCGGTATGTGGCAAATAATCCATACTAATTATTGGTGGAGAAACCACACTACCGTAAAGTATTCAGTTGCAGTATAATAAGTAGATCAGCGAGAAAACTATTATTTAAATGCTCTTAAAAATAATGATAAACAAATACAAACTACTGTATTAAATGTGTCAAAATGTTTGTGGCAGTGGCATAATTACATCTACTAAATTAGAAACAACTTTTGTATTTTACTAAAACTAAGATAAATAGAAGCTAAGTTAGAAGGAAAAATAGATAAAAGGAAAAAAACACAAAACAGAAAAACACACAAAAAAGGGAAAACCCACCCTGGGCCGCCTCGGCCCAGCTGGCCGCCGAACTGGCCGGCCCACCCCGTCGCCAGCCAACTTACCACCAGCGTAACCCTAACCCTCTCGATCCCCACTCATTCCCTGCCCGATCCCCTCACCCCTCATTCGCCGCCACACCCCTGTACACGCAAACCGCGCCAGGGAAAGGAGCTCCCCGCACACGTTCCCATCGCCAGAGCCCTTGTCACCTCTGGTCGCCGCTCGCCGAACACCTCGTCCTCGCCGCCCCCTCCTGACCTTCTTCCTCACCCTCCTGCACTGCACCAGTCTTGCCCGAGCTCCGCAGGACGCTGTGCTCGCCACCCCGTCGCCCCTCCTGCCACCTCGACCCTGTTGGGGAACGTAGCATAAATTCAAAATTTTCCTACGTGTCACCAAGATCAATCTATGGAGTCATCTAGCAACGAGGGAGGAGTGGATCTACATACCCTTGTAGATCGCGTGCCGAAGCGTTCAAGAGAACGGGGTTTATGGAGTCGTACTCGTCGTGATCCAAATCACCGATGATCCTAGCGCCGAACGGACGTCACCTCCGCGTTCAACACACGTACGGAACGGAGACGTCTCCCACGCCTTGATCCAGCAAGGAGGAGGGAGAGGTTGATGGAGATCCAACAGCACGACGGCGAGGTGGAAGTAGCGGGATTCCAACAGGGCTTCGCTAAGCGCTGCGGGAGGAGGAAGATGTGTCACGGGAGGGAGAGGGAGGCGCCAGGCCTTAGGTATGGTTTCTCCTCCTTTTCCCCACTATATATAGGGCCAAGGGAGAGGGGGAGGCGCAGCCCTTGCCCCTTCCTCCAAGGAAGGGTGCGGCCAAGGGTGGGGAGGAGTCCATCCTCCCCAAGGCACCTCGGAGGTGCCTTCCCCCTTTAGGACTCTCCCCTTTTTCCTCTCTCTTGGCGCATGGGCCTCTTGGGGCTGGTGCCCTTGGACCATATAGGCCAAGGCACACCCCCTACAGCCCATGTGGCCCCCCGAGGCAGGTGGCCCCACCCGGTGGACCCCCGGGACCCTTCCGGTGGTCCCGGTACAATACCGGTGACCCCGAAACTTGTCCCGATGGCCGAAATAGCACTTCCTATATATAATTCTTTACCTCCGGACCATTCCGGAACTCCTCGTGACGTCCGGGATCTCATCTGGGACTCCGAACAACTTTCGGGTTACCGCATACTAATATCTCTATAACCCTAGCGTCACCGAACCTTAAGTGTGTAGACCCTACGGGTTCGGGAAGCATGCAGACATGACCGAGACGTTCTCCGGTCAATAACCAACAGCGGGATTTGGATACCCATGTTGGCTCCCACATGTTCCACGATGATCTCATCGGATGAACCACGATGTCAAGGACTTAATCAATCCCGTATACAATTCCCTTTGTCTAGCGGTATTGTACTTGCCCGAGATTCGATCGTCGGTATACCGATACCTTGTTCAATCTCGTTACCGGCAAGTCTCTTTACTCGTTCTGTAACACATCATCCCGTGATCAACTCCTTGATCACATTGTGCACATTATGATGATGTCCTACCGAGTGGGCCCAGAGATACCTCTCCGTTTACACGGAGTGACAAATCCCAGTCTCGATTCGTGCCAACCCAACAGACACTTTCGGAGATACCTGTAATGTACCTTTATAGCCACCCAGTTACGTTGTGACGTTTGATACACCCAAAGCATTCCTATGGTATCCGGGAGTTGCACAATCTCATGGTCTAAGGAAAAGATACTTGACATTAGAAAAGCTTTAGCATACGAACTACACGATCTTTGTGCTAGGCTTAGGATTGGGTCTTGTCCATCACATCATTCTCCTAATGATGTGATCCCGTTATCAATGACATCCAATGTCCATGGTCAGGAAACCGTAACCATCTATTGATCAACGAGCTAGTCAACTAGAGGCTTACTAGGGACATGGTGTTGTCTATGTATCCACACATGTATCTGAGTTTCCTATCAATACAATTATAGCATGGATAATAAACGATTATCATGAACAAGGAAATATAATAATAACTAATTTATTATTGCCTCTAGGGCATATTTCCAACAGTCTCCCACTTGCACTAGAGTCAATAATCTAGTTCACATCGCCATGTGATTAACACTCACAGGTCACATCGCCATGTAACCAACATCCAAAGAGTTTACTAGAGTCAATAATCTAGTTCACATCACTATGTGATTAACACTCAATGAGTTCTGGGTTTGATCATGTTGCTTGTGAGAGAGGTTTTAGTCAACGGGTCTGAACCTTTCAGATCCGTGTGTGCTTTACAAATCTCTATGTCATCTCCTAGATGCAGCTCCCACACTCTATTTGTAGCTAATCCAAATAACTGTTCTACTTGGAGCTATTCTAAATTGTTGCTCCATTATATGTATCCGGTATCTCTACTCAGAGCTATCCGGATAGGTGTTAAGCTTGCATCGACGTAACTCTTTACAACGAACTCTTTTACCACCTCCATAATCGAGAAAATTCCTTAGTCCACTAGTTACCAAGGATAACTTTGACCGCTGTCCCGTGATCCATTCTCGGATCACTCTTGTACCCCTTGACTGACTCATGGCAAGGCACACTTCAGGTGCGGTACACAGCATAGCATACTGTAGAGCCTACGTCTCAAGCATAGGGGACGACTTTCGTCCTTTCTCTCTATTCTGCCATGGTTGAGCTTTAAGTCTTAACTTCATACCTTACAACTCAGGCAAGAACTCCTTCTTTGACTGATCCATCTTGAACACCTTCAAGATCATGTCAAGGTATGTGCTCATTTGTAAGTACCATTAAGCGTTTTGATCTATCCTTATAGATCTTGATGCTCAATGTTCAAGTAGCTTAATCCAGGCTTTCCATTGAAAAACACTTTCCAAATAACCCTATATGCTTTCCAGAAATTCTACGTCATTTCTGATCAACAATATGTCAACAACATATATTCATCAGAAATTCTATAGTGCTCCCACTCACTTCTTTGGAAATACAAGTTTCTCATAAACTTTGTATAAACCCAAAATCTTTGATCATCTCATCAAAGTGTACATTCCAACTCCGAGATGCTTACTCCAATCCTCAGAAGGATAGCTGGAGCTTTGCATACTTATTAGCATCTTTCAGGATTGACAAAACCTTCCGGTTGTATCACATACAACCTTTCCTCAAGAAAATCATCGAGGAAACAATGTTTTGACATCCTATCTGCAAGATTTCATAAATAATGCAGTAATCGCTAATATAATTCCAACAGACTCTTAGCATCGCTACGAGTGAGAAAGTCTCATCGTAGTCAACTCCTTGAACTTGTCGGAAAACATCTTAACGACAAGTCAAGCTTTCTTAATGGTAATACTTACCATCATTGTCTGTCTTCCTTTTAAAATCCATCTGCACTCAACAGCCTTACGACCATCGAGCTGTTCTGCCAAAGTCTACACTTTGTTTTCATACATGGATCCTCTCTCGGATTTTATGGCCTCGAGCCATTTATCGGAATCCGGGCCCACCATCGCTTCTCCATAGCTCGTAGGTTCATTGTTGTCTAGCAACATGACTTCTAAGACAGGATTATGCACCACTCTGAAGTAGTACGCATCCTTGTCATCCTACGAGGTTTGATAGTGACTTGATCTGAAGTTTCATGATCACCATCATAAGCTTCCACTTCAATTGGTGTAGGTGCCACAGGAACAACGTCCTGTGCCCTGCCACACACTAGTTGAAGAGACGGTTCAATAACCTCATCAAGTCTCCACCATCCTCCCACTCAATTCTTTCGAGAGAAACTTTTCCTCGAGAAAGGACCTGATTCTAGAAACAATCCTTTATTGCTTTCGGATCTGAGACAGGAGGTATACCCAACTGTTTTTGGGTTGTCCTATGAAGATGCATTTATCCGCTTTGGGTTCGAGCTTATCGGCCTGAAACTTTTCCACATAAGCGTCGCAGCCCCAAACTTTTAAGAAATGACAGCTTAGGTTTCTCTAAACCATAGTTCATACGGTGTCATCTCATCGGAATTACGTGGTGCCCTATTTAAAGTGAATGTGGTTGTCTCTAATGCTTAACCCATAAACTATTGTGGTAATTCAATAAGAAACATCATGGTATGCATCATATCCAATAGGGTGCAGTTATGATGTTCGGACACACCATCACACTATGGTGTTCCAGGCAGTATTAGTTGTGAAACAATTTCCACAATGTCTTAATTCTGTGCCAAACTCATAATTCAGATATTCATCTCTATGATCATATCATAGATCTTTTATCCTCTTGTCACGATGATCTTTCAACTTCACCCTGAACTTACTTGAACCTTTCAATAATTCAGACTCGTGATTCATCAAGTAAATATACTCAACATCTACTCAAATCATCTGTGAAGTAAGAACATAACGATATCCACTACATGCCTCAGCACTCATTGGACTGCACACATCAAAAATGTATTACTTCCAACAAGTTGCTTTCTTGTTCCATTTTACTGAAAACGAGGCTTTCAGTCATCTTGCCCATGTGGTATGATTTGCATGTCTCAAGTGATTCAAAATCAAGCGAGTACAAAACGGTCCATTTGCATGGAGTTTCTTCATGCATATATACCAATAGACATGGTTCGCATGTCCCAAACTTTTCAAAAACGAGTGAGCCCAAAGATCCATCAACATGGAGCTTCTTCATGCGTTTTATACCGATATGACTTACGTGGCAGTGCCACAAGTAGGTGGTACTATCATTACTATCTTTTGGCATGAACATGTGTATCACTACGATCGAGATTCAATAAACCATTCATTTTAGGTGTAAGACCATTGAAGGTATTATTCAAATAAACAGAGTAACCATTATTCTCCTTAAATGAATAACCGTATTGCGATAGACATAATCCAATCATGTCTATGCTCAACACAAACACCAATCTCGATGGTAGAAGGAGCGTACGATATTTGATTATATCAACATTGGAAACACTTCCAACACATATCATCAGCTCACCTTTAGCTAGTCTCCGTTTATTCCGTAGCTTTTATTTCGAGTTACTAACACTTAGCACCCGAACCGGTATCTAATACCCTGGTGCTACTAGGAGTACTAGTAAAGTACACATTAACATAATGTATATCCAATATACTTCTATCGACCTTGCCAGCCTTCTAATCTACCAAGTATCTAGGGTAATTCTGCTCCAGTGGCTGTTCCCTTTATTACAGAAGCACTTAGTCTCGGGTTTGGGTTCAACCTTGGGTTTCTTCACTAGAGCAGCAGCTGAATTGCCGTTTTATGAAGTATCCCTTTGTGCCCTTGCCCTTCTTGAAACTAGTGGTTTCACCAACCATCAACAATTGATGCTCCTTCTTGATTTCTACTTTTGTGGTGTCAAACATCACGAACATCTCAAGGATCATCATACATGTCCCCGATATATTATAGTTCATCACGAAGCTCTAGCAGCTTGGTGGTAATGACTTCGGAGAAACATCACTATCTCATCTGGAAGATCAACTCCCACTTGATTCAAATGATTGTTGTACTCAGACAATCTAAGCACAAGCTCAACAATTGAGCTTTTCTCCCTTAGTTTGCAGGCTAAGAAAATCGTCGGAGGTCTTATACCTCTTGACGTGGGCACGAGCCTGAAATCCCAATGTCAGCCCTCGAAACATCTCATATGTTTCGCGACGTTTCAAAAACGTCTTTGGTGCCTCAACTCTAAACCGTTTAACTGAACTATCACGTAGTTATCAAAATGTGTATGTCAGATGTTCGCAACATCCATAGACGACGTTCGAGGTTCAGCACACTAAGCGGTGCATTAAGGACATAAGCCTTCTATGAAGCAATGAGGACAATCCTCAGTTTACGAACCTAGTCCGCACAATTGCTACTATCAACTTTCAACTAATTTTTTCTCTAGGAACATATCTAAATAGTAGAACTAAAGCGCGAGCTACGACATAATTTGCGAAGACCTTTTGACTATGTTCAGGATAATTAAGTTCATCTTATGAACTCCCACTCAGATAGACATCCCTCTAGTCATCTAAGTGATTACATGATCCGAGTCAACTAGCCCGTGTCCGATCATCATGTGAGACGGACTAGTTAATGTCGGTGAACATCTTCATGTTGATCATATCTTCTATACGACTCATGCTCGACCTTTCGTTCTTCTGTGTTCCGAGGCCATGTCTGTACATGCTAGGCTCGTCAAGTTAACCCTAAGTGTTTTGCTGTGTAAAACTGTCTTACACCCGTTGTATGTGAACGTAAGGATCTATCACACCCGATCATCACGGCGTGCTTCGAAACGACGAACTGTAGCAACGGTGCACAGTTAGGGGAGAACACTTCTTGAAATTGTTGTAAGGGATCATCTTATTTACTACCGTCGTTCTAAGTAAACAAGATGCATAAACATAATAAACATCACATGCAATTATATAACAGTGACATGATATGGCCAATATCATATAGCTCCTTTGATCTCCATCTTGGGGCTCCATGATCATCTATTACAAGAACATGATCAATCTCATACATCACATATATCATTCATCACATCCTTTTGGCCATATCACATCACATAGCATACCCTGCAAAAACAAGTTAGACGTCCTCTAATTGTTGTTTGCATGTTTTACGTGGCTGCTATGGGTTTCTAGCAAGAACGTTTGTTACCTACGCAAAACCACAACGTGATATGCCAATTGCTATTTACCCTTCATAAGGACCCTGTTCATCGAATCCGATCCGACTAAAGTAGGAGAGACAGACACCCGCTAGCCACCTTATGCAACTAGTGCATATCAGTCGGTGGAACCGGTCTCACGTAAGAGTACGTGTAAGGTTGGTCCGGGCCGCTTCATCCCACGATGCCGCCGAATCAAGATAAGACTAGTAACGGCAAGCATATTGAACAAAATCAACGCCCACAACTACTTTGTGTTCTACTCGTGCATAGAAGCTACGCATAGACCTAGCTCATGATGCCACTGTTGGGGAACGTAGCATAAATTCAAAATTTTCCTACGTGTCACCAAGATCAATCTATGGAGTCATCTAGCAATGAGGGAGGAGTGGATCTACATACCCTTGTAGATCGCGTGCGGAAGTGTTCAAGAGAACGGGGTTGATGGAGTCGTACTCGTCATGATCCAAATCACCGATGATCCTAGCGCCGAACGGACGTCACCTCCGCGTTCAACACACGTACGGAATGGAGACGTCTCCCACGCCTTGATCCAGCAAGGAGGAGGGAGAGGTTGATGGAGATCCAACAGCACGACGGCGAGGTGGAAGTAGCGGGATTCCAACAGGGCTTCGCTAAGCGCTGCGGGAGGAGGAAGATGTGTCACGGGAGGGAGAGGGAGGCGCCAGGCCTTAGGTATGGTTGCTCCTCCTTTTCCCCACTATATATAGGGCCAAGGGAGAGGGGGAGGCGCAGCCCTTGCCCCTTCCTCCAAGGAAGGGTGCGGCCAAGGGTGGGGAGGAGTCCATCCTCCCCAAGGCACCTCGGAGGTGCCTTCCCCCTTTAGGACTCTCCCCTTTTTCCTCTCTCTTGGCGCATGGGCCTCTTGGGGCTGGTGCCCTTGGCCCATATAGGCCAAGGCACACCCCCTACAGCCCATGTGGCCCCCCGGGGCAGGTGGCCCCACCCGGTGGACCCCCGGGACCCTTCCGGTGGTCCCGGTACAATACCGGTGACCCCGAAACTTGTCCCGATGGCCGAAATAGCACTTCCTATATATAATTCTTTACCTCCAGACCATTCCGGAACTCCTCGTGACGTCCGGGATCTCATCCGGGACTCCGAACAACTTTCGGGTTACCGCATACTAATATCTCTATAACCCTAGCGTCACCGAACCTTAAGTGTGTAGACCCTACGGGTTCGGGAAGCATGCAGACATGACCGAGACATTCTCCGGTCAATAACCAACAGCGGGATCTGGATACCCATGTTGGCTCCCACATGTTACACGATGATCTCATCGGATGAACCACGATGTCAAGGACTTAATCAATCCCGTATACAATTCCCTTTGTCTAGCGGTATTGTACTTGCCCGAGATTCGATCGTTGGTATACCGATACCTTGTTCAATCTCGTTACCGGCAAGTCTCTTTACTCGTTCCGTAACACATCATCCCGTGATCAACTCCTTGATCACATTGTGCACATTATGATGATGTCCTACCGAGTGGGCCCAGAGATACCTCTCCGTTTACACGGAGTGACAAATCCCAGTCTCGATTCGTGCCAACCCAACAGACACTTTCGGAGATACCTGTAATGTACCTTTATAGCCACCCAGTTACGTTGTGACGTTTGATACACCCAAAGCATTCCTACGGTATCTGGGAGTTGCACAATCTCATGGTCTAAGGAAAAGATACTTGACATTAGAAAAGCTTTAGCATACGAACTACACGATCTTTGTGCTAGGCTTAGGATTGGGTCTTGTCCATCACATCATTCTCCTAATGATGTGATCCCGTTATCAATGACATCCAATGTCCATGGTCAGGAAACCGTAACCATCTATTGATCAACGAGCTAGTCAACTAGAGGCTTACTAGGGACATGGTGTTGTCTATGTATCCACACATGTATCTGAGTTTCCTATCAATACAATTATAGCATGGATAATAAACGATTATCATGAACAAGGAAATATAATAATAACTAATTTATTATTGCCTCTAGGGCATATTTCCAACAGACCCGTCGCACGCCTCCCCAACCTTTCCCCTCACCGGCCTCCGACGAGCCTCGCCGCTCCCTGGACGTCGATGTCGCCGCCACCGGAGCCCCACCGTTCGGTGGACCTCCCCACCGGACTGCATGCCGCCCTCCCCGTCATCGACTCATCCCCATCATCGCTTGCCATCATCCCCGTCCACCTCCCTGAGCTTGCTGGCATTTTCCCTACAACGTTGGTGAGGCCCGACCTCCTCCTCTACCCTCCGCCCTCGCGCGCCGTTAGCCGCGACGACGACGCCCGACCCGACCTTCGCCTTCCCTCGCGACACCGCACCCCGACCCTGCATGCCACGTCCGTTCACCCGCTGCCTCCCACTCACTGATGCTGCCGTCTGAGCTCCGCGCCGTCCGTCACCAGCCTTGCCAAAGCACGCACGCGCGCCGCCCTGCTCCCCTCGCTGCCGCGACTGCGCAGGCCTCGCTGCGGCTCCGCTGCCCGTCCCCTGCTGTCGGCCCAAGCCCATGGCCTCACCCTATCGCTGCCCCCCTCCCCTATGGTTGCAGCCACTCGTCGACGAGGCCGCCGGTGCCCCGCTGCCGCCCTGTTTGCCTCGTCCTGTCGTGCGCCCGGGTCCAACCACCCAGCGCCCGTCCCAGCCCGCTTCTGGCCGACTACGGCCACCCCGCTGTGGCCATCGGCGCGCGAAGCGCCCAACCGGGTGCGCCCCCATGGCCAGCGCCCGTTCGGGCTTCACCCGTTAACGCCCTGCCCCGCTAGGCCTCTGGGCCAATGACATGAGGGGCCCATGCCCCAGAACGTTTTTTTATAAATACTAATAATAAATAAATAAAAATGAATTAATAAAATTATAAATTAATTAATCAATTAAGTTAACTAATCCTGTTTAACCAATCTAATTAACTAGTTAGTTTAATTAAGCAATAATCAGATTAGCTAAATCCTAATTAACCTAAACAGAGTATGACAAGTGAGTCCCACACGTCAGTTTGACCCAGTCAACACCCTGTTGACTGCTGACATCATGATGATGTCAGCATACACTATTTTGGATGATGTTTATTTAAAATAATTAAATAAATACTAAAAATGATTAAATCTTTGAAAATTAATATAAAATAAAGCGTACCTCGGATGAAAAAACTTTGTACATGAAAGTTGTTCAGAACGACGAGACGAATCCGAATATGCCGCCCGTTCGTCCGCCACACATCCCTAGCATAGAGAACACACAACTTTCCTCCTCCGGTTCGTCTGTCCAAAAACGCGAAACATCGGGGATACTTTCCCGGTTGTTTTCCCCCTTCGCCGGTATCACCTCCTACTGCGTTAGGTCACCCCTAACACCGCGTATTGCCATGTTATGCTTTGATTGCTCTGTTATTTATTGTGTTTCCACTCTGTTACTTCTTTCCGGTAGACCTCGAGACCATTGCCGATACCCCCTCGTGATCGACTATATTGACGACGACTTCTCCTTCTTGCCAGAGCAACCTGGCAAGCCCCCCCTTGATCACCAGATATTGCCTATTCTTCTCTGTACTGCTTGCACTAGAGTAGTGTAGCATGTTACTGCTTCCCGTTAATCCTATTCTGATGCATAGCCTGTCATTGTTGCTACAGTTGTTGATACCTTACCTGCAATCCTAAATGCTTAGTATAGGATGCTAGTTTATCATCAGTGGCCCTATATTCTTGTCAGTCTGCCATGTTATACTATCGGGCCGTGATAACGTCGGGTGTTGATCACGGGTATAAATTATACATAATACACATGATATATGTTGTGACTAGAGTCGGGTCGGCTCGATGAGTACCCGCAGTTGATTCACAAATTGGGGGCTGAAAGGACGTACTTTCCCGATGGCCCTCTGTGTGGATCTTTGTGGCGGAGTGACAGGGCAGGTTGATACCACCCAGGAGAGAGGTGGGCCTTGCCCTGGTCGGCGTTCGCGATTACTTCAAGATAACACGCTTAACGAGATCTTGGTATTTGATCTGAGTCTGGACACTGGCCTATACGCACTAACCAACTACGTGGGAACAGTTATGGGCACTCGACGTCGTGGTATCAGCCAAAGCCTTCGTGGCGTCAGCGACTAAGCCGCGCTCGCCGGGTTGGACCGCGTAATGCAACTTCCTTGGTAATGGAGGTTGCTAGGTCTGCTCACCGGCCGCGTACGCAACATGCAGGTGTGCAATGGGCGATGGGCCCAGACCCCTGCGCCATAGGGTTTAGATTGATGTGCTGACCTCTCTGTTGTGCCTAGGTAGGGCTGCGATGTGTTGATCTTTCGAGGCCGGGCATGACCCAGAAAAGTGTGTCCGAACAAAGGGGATCGAGCGTGTTGGGAAATGTGGTGCACCCCTGCAGGGAAGTTTATCTATTCGAATAGCTGTGTCCCTTGGTAAAAGGACGACCCGGAGTTGTACCTTGACCTTATGACAACTAGAACCGGATACTTAATAAAACACACCCTTCCAAGTGCCAGATACAACCGGTGATCTCTCTCTCACATGGCGATGAGGGGAGGATCACCGGGTAGGATTATGCTATGCGATGATACTTGGTGAACTTACCATCTACTCTCTTCTACATGCTGCAAGATGGAGGTTTCTAGAAGCGTAGTCTTCGATAGGACTAGCTATCCCCCTCTTATTCTGGCATTCTACAGTTCAGTCCACATATACCACCCCCATTCATTGATACCAATGCATATGTAGTGTAGCTCCTTGCTTGCGAGTACTTGGGATGAGTACTCACGGTTGCTTTGTTTCCCCCCTTTCTATACCCGATTGTTGCGACCAGATGTTGGAGTCCAGGAGCCAGACGCCACTGTCGATGATGATTGCTACGTGCAGGCCACTGACGACGACCAGGAGTAGTTTAGGAGGATCCCAGGCAGGAGGCCTGCGCCTCTTTCGATCTGTATCCCAGTTTGTGCTAGCATACTACTACGTGCAGGCCGCTGAAGACGACCAGGAGTAGTTTAGGAGGATCCCAGGCAGGAGGCCTGCGCCTCTTTCGATCTGTATCCCAGTTTGTGCTAGCCTTCTTAAGGAAAACTTGTGTATCTTTTGTCTGTACTCAGATATTATTGCTTCTGCTGACTCATCTATGATCGAGCTCTTGTATTCGAGCCCTCGAGGCCCCTGGCTTGTAATATGATGCTTGTATGACTTATTTTATTTGTAGAGTTGTGTTGTGATATCTTCCCGTGAGTCCCTGATCTTGATCGTACACGTTTGCGTGTATGATTAGTGTATGGTCAAATCAGGGGCGTCACACGTGGCCAAGGGGGGGGGCAATCCTACTTCGAGTAGGTTTGCCCCCTCCCTTTCCTATTCCAAGAAGGAGAAGGGGGAAGCAGGAGGTGGAGAGAAGGAAGGAGACGGGGCCGCCGCCCCTCCCCCTTGTCCAATTTGGATTGGGTCAAGGGGGGCCGCGCGCTACCACCTGGCTGCCCTCTCTCTTCTCCACTAAGGCCCATAAGTCCCAATAGCTTCCGGCGGGGGGGGGGGGGTTCCGGTAACCTCCGGTATATGTCTGAAACCTCCCGGAACCCTTCCGGTGTCCGAACATAGTCATCCAATATACCGATATTTACATCTCAACCATTTCGAGACTCCTTGTCATGTCCGTGATCATATCCGAGACTCCAAACTACCTTCGGTACATCAAAACACAAAAACTCATAATACCGATCATCACAGAACTTTAAGCGTGCGGACCCTACGGGTTTGAGAACTATGTAGACATGACCGAGACATGTCTCCGGTCAATAACCAATAGCGGAACCTGGATGCTCATATTGGTTCCTACATATTCTACGAAGATCTTTATCGGTCAAATCGCATAACAACATACATTGTTCCCGTTGTCATCGGTATGTTACTTGCCCGAGATTCGATCGTCGGTATCTCAATACCTAGTTCAATCTCATTATCGGCAAGTCTCTTTACTCTTTTCGTAATGCAACGTCCCGCAACTAACTTCATTAGTCACATTGCTTATGTGTCTTATAGTGATGTGCATTACTGAGAGGGCACAGAGATACCTCTCCGACAATCGGAGTGACAAATCCTAATCTCAATCTATGCCAACTCAACAAGTACCATTGGAGACACCTGTAGAGCACCTTTATAATCACCCAGTTATGTTGTGACGTTTGGTAGCACACAAGGTGTTCCTCTGGTAACCGGGAGTTGCATAATCTCATAGTCATAGGAACATGTATAAGTCATGAAGAAAGCAATAGCAGTAAACTAAACGATCATGTGCTAAGCTAACGGAATGGGTCATGTCAATCACATCATTCTCCTAATGATGTGATCCCGTTTATCAAATGACAACTCATATCTATGGTTAGGAAACATATCCATCTTTGATCAATGAGATAGTCAAGTAGAGGCATACTAGTGACACTATGTTTGTCTATGTATTCACACATGTATTATGTTTCCGGTTAATACAATTCTAGCATGAATAATAAACATTTATCATGAAATAAGGAAATAAATAATAACTTTATTATTGCCTCTAGGGCATATTTCCTTCAGTCTCCCACTTGCACTAGAGTCAATAATCTAGATTACACAGTAATGATTCTAACACCCATGGAGCCTTGGTGCCGATCATGTTTTGCTCGTGAGAGAGGCTTAGTCAACGGGCCTGCAACATTTAGATCCGTATGTATCTTGCAAATCTCTATGTCTCCCACATGGACTTGATTGCAGATGGAATTGAAGCGTCTCTTGATGTGTTTGGTTCTTTTGTGAAATCTAGATTCCTTTGCCAAGGCAATTGCACCAGTATTGTCACAAAAGATTTTCATTGGACCCGATGCACTAGGTATGACACCTAGATCGGATATAAACTCCTTCATCCAGACTCCTTCATTCGCTGCTTCCGAAGCAGCTATGTACTCCGCTTCGCACGTAAATCCCGCCACGACGCTTTGTTTAGAACTACTCCAACTGACAGCTCCACCATTCAATATAAACACGTATCCGGTTTGCGATTTAGAATCGTCCAGATCAGTGTCAAAGCTTGCATCAAGGCAACCATTTATGATGAGCTCTTTGTCACCTCCATAAATGAGAAACATATCCTTAGTCCTTTTTAGGTATTTCAGGATGTTCTTGACCGTTGTCCAGTGATCCACTCCTGGATTACTTTGGTACCTCCCTGCTAGACTAATAGCAAGGTACACATCAGGTCTGGTACACAACATTGCATACATGATAGAGCCTATGGCTGAAGTATAGGGAACACTTTTCATTTTCTCTCTATCTTCTATAGTGGTCGGGCATTGAGTCTTACTCAACTTCATACCCTATAACACAGGCAAGTACCCTTTCTTAGCTTGATCCATTTTGAACTTCTTCAAAACTTTATCAAGGTATGTGCTTTGTGAAATTCCAATTAAGTGTCTTGATCTATCTCTATATATCTTGATGCCCAATATATAAGCAGCTTCTCTGAGGTCTTTCATCGAAAAACTCTTATTCAAGTATCCTTTTATGCTATCCAGAAATTCTATATCATTTCCAATCAACAATATGTCATCCACATATAATATTAGAAATTCTAGAGAGCTCCCACTCACTTTCTTGTAAATACAGGCTTCTCCAGAAGTCTGTATAAAACCATATGCTTTGATCACACTATCAAAACATTTATTCCAACTCTTCTTCCAGAAACCCAATCAGGAATGCAGCCTTTACATCCATTTGCCAAATTTGATAATCATAAAATGCGGCAATTGCTAACATGATTCAGACGGACTTAAGCATCGCTACAGGTGAAGGTCTCATCGTAGTCAACTCCTTGAACTTGTCGAAAACCTTTCACAACAAGTCGAGCTTTGTAGATAGTAACGTTACCGTCAGCGTCAGTCTTCTTATTGAAGATCCATTTATTCTCGATGGCTTGCCGATCATCGGGCAAGTCAACCAAAGTCCACACTTTGTTCTCATACATGGATCCCATCTCAGATTTCATGGCTTCAAGCCATTTTGCAGAATCTGGGCTCATCATCGCTTCCTCATAGTTCGTAGGCTCGTCATGGTCAAGTAACATGACCTCCAGAACAGGATTACCGTACCACTCTGGTGCGGATCTTACTCTGGTTGACCTACGAGGTTTAGTAGTAACTTGATCTGAAGTTTCATGATCATCATCATTAGCTTCCTCACTAATTGGTGTAGGTGTCCCAGGAACTGGTTTCTGTGATGAACTACTCTCCAATAAGGGAGCGGGTACATTTACCTCATCAAGTTCTACTTTCCTCCCACTCACTTTTTTCGAGAGAAAATTCTTCTCTAGGAAGGATCCATTCTTAGCAACAAATGTCTTGCCTTCGGATCTATGATAGAAGGTGTACCCAACAGTCTCCTTTGGATATCCTATGAAGACACATTTCTTCGATTTGAGTTCGAGCTTATCAGGTTGAAGCTTTTTCACATAAGCATCGCAGCCCCTAACTTTAATAAATGACAACTTTGTTTTCTTACCAAACCGCAATTCATAAGGTGTCGTCTCAAAGGATTATGATGGTGCCCTATTTAACGTGAATGCAGTTGTCTCTAAAGCATAACCCCAAAACAATAGCGGTAAATCAGTAAGAGACATCATAGATCGCACCATATCTAGTAAAGTATGATTACAATGTTCGGACACACAATTACACTGTGGTGTTCCGGCGTGAGTTGTGAAACTATTCCACATTGTTTCAAATGTAGACCAAACTCGTAACTCAAATATTCTCCTCCACGATCAGATCGTAGAAACTTTATTTTCTTGTTACAATGATTTTCCACTTCACTCTAAAATTCTTTGAACTTTTCAAATGTTTCAGACTTATGTTTCATTAAGTAGATATACCCATATCTGCTCAAATCATCTGTGAAGGTGAGAAAATAACGATACCCGCCGCGAGCCTCAATATTCATCGGACCACATACATCAGTATGTATGATTTCCAACAAGTCTGTTGCTCACTCCATTGTTCCGGAGAACGGCGTTTTAGTCATCTTGCCCATGAGGCATGGTTCGCAAGTACCAAGTGATTCATAATCAAGTGATTCCAAAAGTCCATCAGTATGGAGTTTCTTCATGCGCTTTACACCAATATGACCCAAACGGTAGTGCCACAAGTAAGTTGCACTATCATTATCAACTCTACATCTTTTGGCTATAACATTATGAATATGTGTATCACTACTATCGAGATATAACACAAATAGACCACTCTTCAAGGGTGCATGACCATAAAAGATATTACTCATATAAATAGAACAACCATTATTCTCAGATTTAAATGAATAACCATCTCGCATCAAACAAGATCCAGATATAATGTTCATGCTCAACGCTGGCACCAAATAACAATTATTTAGGTCTACAACTAACCCCGAAGGTAGATGTAGAGGTAGCATGCCGACGACGATCACATCGACTTTGGAACCATTTCCGACGCGCATCGTCACCTCATCCTTAGCCAGTCTTCGCTTAATTTGTAGTCCCTATTTCGAGTTGCAAATATTAGCAACATAACCAGTATCAAATACCCAGGTGCTACTGCGGGCTCTAGTAAGGTGCACATCAATAACATGTATATCACATATACCTTTGTTCACCTTGCCATCCTTCTTATCCACCAAATACTTGGGGCAATTCCGCTTCCAGTGACCAGTACCTTTGCAGTAAAAGCACTCTGTCTCAAGCTTAGGTCCAGAGTTGGGTTTCTTCTCTTGAGCAGCAACTTGTTTGCCGTTCTTCTTGAAGTTCCCTTTCTTCTTCCGTTTACCCTTTTTCTTGAAACTGGTGGTCTTGTTGACCATCAACACTTGATGATCCTTCTTGATTTCTACCTCAGTGGACTTTAGCATTGCGAAGAGCTCGGGAATCATCTTATCCATCGCTTGCATATTATAGTTCATCACAAAACTCTTGTAGCTTGGTGGCAGTGATTGAAGAACTCTGTCAATGACACTATCAACTGGAAGATTAACTCCCAGCTGAGTCAAGTGGTTATGATATCGAGACATTCTGAGTATATGTTCACTGACAGAACTATTCTCCTCCATCTTGCAGCTGTAGAACTTATTGGAGACTTCATATCTCTCAATCCGGGCATTTGCTTGAAATATTAACTTCAACTCATGGAACATCTCATATGCTCCATGATGTTCAAAACGTCATTGAAGTCCCGGTTCTAAGCCGTAAAGCATGGCACACTGAACTATTGAGTAGTCATCATGTAGCGCCCCGAGACCGATGTGCTAGGTGTCCTCCAGTTATTCGCTGATGTTGCCTTGTCATTGCTTGCGTGTCATGAATTGCATATCATGTCATCATGTGCATTTCATTTGCATACATGTTTGTCTCATGCATCCGAGCTTTTTCCCCATTGTCCGTTTTGCAATCCGGCGCTCCTATGTCATCCGGTGTCCCTTTCTACCTCTTTTCATGTGCGGGTGTTAAATGTTCTAGGATTGGATCGAGACTTGTCATGCAGCCTTGGTTTACTACCGGTAGACCGCCTGTCAAGTTTTGTGCCATTTGGACTTCGTTTGATACTCCAACGGTTAACCGAGGGACCGAAAAGGCATCGTGTGTGTTGCAGCCCAACACCCTTCCAAAGTGGCCCAAAACCCACCTAAACCTCCTCCATCATCTCGGTCGTTCGATCACGATCGCGTGGCTGAAAACCGCACCTCATTTGGACTCCCCCAGCTTCCTCTACCTATGTATATATGTGGCTCTCCCCGAAAATTCGCGGTACAAACCCTAAAATCCTTCCCCTCGCGCCGCCGGACGCGTCCACGCGCCGCCGGACGCGTCCACGCGCCGCCCGGACATGGCCGCTCCGCTGGCCAGCTCACCTCCACCAATCAGGGGCCGCCACATCAGCCCTGCCGCATCTCCCCTCCAATCCCACCTCGCCACGTGGCACGTCGACGTCCCACCGCCGCCGCGGCCCGCGGAGCCCATCCGCGGTCCGCGCGAGCCTGGATCCGCCGCCACCGCTCCGTCGCCCGCGTCCTCGCCGCTGGATCCCCGCCGCCGTGTGCCCTGCTCGCCGCGTCCAGCGCCGCCGCCTTGCACCTCACCGACCGGACCTCCCCGCTTCCATGCCGCTGCTCCGCCGCCGACGTCATGCGCCTCCCCGCACCGTCGCGAACCGCATCGCCGCCTTCGCCGCGCCTCCATGCCGCTGCTCCCTCGCCGGCACAGCGCCCGCCTCCGCTGCCTCGCCTCGTTGGCGGGAACCGCCGTCGCCACCGCCCTGCCTCCCGGTCTCGATCGGGATTGAGGGAGACGCCGCAGCGCCCTGCCTACCCGTGTGGGCCTCCCCCCGCGTTGGCCCAGTCCGCCTCTCCTTCCCCTCTGGCCCAACGGCCCGCTAGTGAGCCTCCCCGCCGAAGCCTCGCCTGGGCGTCATTTAGTTATCTCGTGCGCGTCTATTTTTTTCTCTTCAAATCAACTAAGTCCCGGATCTGTGTAATTTTTACGCCATATTCATCGCATCGTATCTCTGCATCCATGGCTCCGATTCGTGCGTGTAGCATATGAAAATGTTCGTCCTGATGAGTACATCATTTCGTCTCATTGCATCATTTTCTCTGTGCTCATCATGATGCCTGAAATGCTGTTGGAATAGAGCTATGTGAGGAATATGTCAGATCTGATTCATCAAATGGCATTTTGTCATTTTTGCCATGATTATTGTGTGCATGCTATGATCCTGAGCTCTACATGAGTTTTGAAATATGCCATGTCATCTTTACAGGGGTGTATGCCATGTATTTTTGTGATCTTTGTGGTGACTAGCACAAGCATGCAAAGTAGCTTACTCAATGATGTTGATTTCAGGGACTTAGAATTTCACTAAGTCCTTGCCCTGTCCTTATTTTTATGCCATATGTTCATGTTGTTTCCTAGTGATCCGTGCCTCTTTTGAGGATGATCAGTAAGGATGTTTTGTTAATATTGTGGTGCTCTATCCATCCATGTCTTTGTTTTTGAATTATGGAGCACCCTAGCTTGAGTCAATCGAGCTCTACTTTTGCTATAAAATGTTCCTGGTAGATTTTTGACATGTTTAGCGATTTTGCCGAGGATGTTGCTTTTGATCCGTGCATGCTATGTTGTTGTTCTTGCCATGTCTAGCTTCTATGCAATGTCTTATTGATGGGTGTATTCTTAGTTTGTCATGCCATGCTCTTTAGTGAGTGCATCGAGCTCGTAAACATGTCTACTTGTTAATATGTTTGCATGCTCCATTTTTTCACTAAGTCTGAATCTGTTTATGTTTTTGCTATGTTCACATGCTTGCAATTGTATTTTATGATCCCTTTTGGCTCAAGGTCACTAAGGGACTTTTGTTAATTGCTTTGAGTATCTTCATGCCATGCCTTTCCTTGCCATGATATGTTCCTCTAGCATGTAGTTTTCTTGCTCTAAACATTGCTTCCTGATGATAAATTCCTGACATGCTGTTAATTTCACTAAGTCTGAAACCTGTTATCTTTTGCACTTTTGCCATGCTTTTTTGAAACCTGTTAATGAGTGAATTAGCCGTAGCTCAGTGTTCAACGTTTGTCAAGCATCATGAGTGGATCCCTGCCATGTATTTTGTTGCCATGTTTGAGTGCTGTAGCATATTTATCTTGATGCATTTAGAAGGCTACTTGCTGTTTACCGCAGACCGGTGCCATATTTGTTTTGCTTGTCATTTCTAAACCGTGCATCCAATTCCGGTGATTTTATATCGATTTCGACCGAAATCATCTCACCTTTCCAGTGGCACTCTTGGATTTCCAAGTTGAGGCCAGGTTCAATCATTCCTTTCCAAATCATGCATATGCATCACATACCGCATCCCGCATATCATGTCATGTTCATGTGTGGTTTGTTTACTATGTTGTGTGCTTCTTTCCGGTGTTGCTTCTTTGGGTTGGTTCCGATAACGTCGCGTTTGTGAGGACCCATTCGACTACGTCCATTTGTCTTCTTCAGGGACTCTTTCTTCTTCCTTGCGGGATCTCAAGCAGGATGACCATACCCTCGAAATCACTTCTATCTTTGCTTGCTAGTTGCTCGCTTTTTTGCTATGCCTATTCTGCAATACCTACCACTTGCTTATCATACCTCCCATATTGTTGAGCCAAGCCGCTAACCCACCTTGTCCTAGCAAACCGTTGTTTGGCTATGTTACCGCTTTTCTCAACCCCTCTTATAGCGTTGTTAGTTACAGGTGAAGATTGGAGTTTGTTCCTTGTTGGAACATGGATATTTTGTTGGGATATCACAATATCTCTTATTTAATTATTAATGCATCTATATACTTGGTAAAGGGTGGAAGGCTCAGCCTTATGCCTGGTGTTCTGTTCCACGCTTGCCGCTCTAGTTTCTGTTATATCGGTGTTATGTTCCCGGATTTTGCGTTCCTTACACAGTTGGGTTATAATGGGAACCCCTTGACAGTTCGCCTTGAATAAAACTCCTCTAGCAATGCCCAACATTGGTTTTTACCATTCGCCACCTAGCCTTTTCTTTCCCTTGAGTCGGCCGGCTCAAGGGTCATCTTTATTTTAACCCCCCCGGGCCAGTGCTTCTCTAATTCTTGGTCCGAACTGAGCTGCCTGCAGGGCCACCTCGGGGAAACTTGAGGGTTGGTTTTACTCGTAGCTAGTCTCATATGAGTGTGCCCTGAGAACGAGATATGTGCAGCTCCTATCGGGATTTGTCGGCACATTCGGGCGGCGTTGCTGGACTTGTTTTACCATTGTCGAGGATGTCTTGTAACCGGGATGCCGAGTCTGATCGGATTGTCTTGGGAGAAGGAATATCCTTCGTTGACCATGAGAGCTTGTGATGGGCTAAGTTGGGACACCCTTGTAGGGATTTGAACTTTCGAAAGCCGTTCCTGCGGTTATGGGCAGATAGGAATTTGTTAATGTCCGGTTATAGAAAACCTGAAGTTGACCTTAATTAAAATGCACCAACCGCATGTGTTACCGTGATGGTCTCTTCTCGGCGTAGTCCGGGATGTGAACACGGTGTTGGAGTAATGCTTGACGTAGGTTGTTCTTGGATCACTTCTTGATCATAGTTGTTCGACCGTGCTTTTGCCTTCTCTTCTCGCTCTCATTTGCGTATGTTAGCCACCATATATGCTAGTCGCTTGCTGCAGCTCCACCTCATACCTTTTACCTTACCCATAAGCTTAAATAGTCTTGATGGCGAGGGTGTGAGATTGCTGAGTCCCCGTGACTCACAGATGCTTCCAAAAACCAGTTTGCAGGTGTCGATGTTATCGAGCAGGTGACGCAACCAAGCTCAAGGAGGAGCTCGATGAAGATCTTGTCCTTTGTGTTGTTCCGTTTCCAGTTGATCAGTAGTGGAGCCCAGTTGGGGTCGATCGGGGATCTGTGTAGCATTTGGGGTAGTCTTCTTTTATTTTGGTTCCGTAGTCGGACCTTGTTTGTATCTAGATGATGTAATGCTTTATTCATGTAATTGTGTGAAGTGGCGATTGTAAGCCAACTATGTATCTCTTTCCCTTATGTATTACATAGGTTGTGTGAAGATTACCTCACTTGCGACATTGCTTTCAATGCGGTTATTCCTCTAAGTCGTGCTTCGACACATGGGAGATATAACCGCATCGAGGGCGTTACACATCAGCTTGGTTCTGCCAGACGTTCATAACATCTGGCGTTGCTCATGCAGAGGGTTTGGTGCCCAGCGGCAATTCTTCTGTGCAGCAATGAGGATAATCCTCAAGTTACGAACCCAGTCCGTGTAGTTGCTACCATCATCTTTCAACTTTGCTTTCTCAAGTATCGTGCTAAATTTTGGAATTATTCTGGGTTTGTTTTGCCTTTTTTATACATTAATTGAATTTCTGGCATTTAATGTGCATAATTCAAATTTGAACTGCAAGCACATGCTCCAGTGCACCAAAGTTGTCTGAAAAATCACATGTGTGTCCTTGGGTGAATTTCTAGGTCCCATGCAAGAAATGGGAATGAAATTCAAACATCTAGGCGTCGTGGCTCGCCCGGAAAGATTGAGAAACTTGGTTTTTTAATTCATGTAAATCCAAAACACGCCTAAAAATCATGAAACTTGGTATGGTGTCATGACATGGCACCAACATGCTGCGGTAATTTTTTTGGCCGAATTAGGACAAGCTTTGGTATAAGCTTCTTGCAAATCGGAGCTTCTCTCAAGAAGGCTCATGGTTCCGAGAGGGAACGTGTCACCTCCGTGTGTGAAACAATATACACTGCCTTCTCCTGCCTTAATTTTTTTACACAGGTAGATTAGACCAAATAGAAGTATCGTGCTAAATTTTGGAATTATTCCGAGTTCGTTTGGACTTTTTTATACATTAATTGAATTTCTGGGCATTTAATGTGCAAAATTCAAATTTTAACTGCAATCACATGCTCTAGTGCACCAAAGTTGGTTGAAAAATCACATGTGTGTCCTTGGGTGAATTTCTAGGTCCTATGCAAAAAATGGGAATGGAATTCAAACATCTCGGCGTCGTGCCTCGGTTGGAAATATTGAGAAACTTGGTTTTTTAATTCCTGTAAATCCAAAACATGCCTGAAAATCATGAAACTTGGCATGGTGTCATGGCATGGCACTAATATGTTGTGGTAAATTTTTTAGCCAAATTGGGACAAGCTTTGTTATAAGTTTCTTGCAAACCGGAGCTTCTCTCAAGAAGGCTCATGGTTCCGAGAGGGAACGTGTCACTCCGTGTGCGAAATGACATACACCGCCTTCTCCCGCCTTGATTTTTTTACACAGGCAGCTTAGACCAAATAGGAGTTTCGTGTTTAAATTTGGAATTATTTCGGGTTCGTTTGGGATTTTTATGCATTAATTGAGTTTCTAGGCATTTAATGTGCATAATTAAAATTTGAACTACAAGCACATGCTCCAGTACACCAAAATTTGTTGAAAAATCACATGTGTGTCTTTGAGTAAATTTATAGGTCCCATGCAAGAAATGGGAATGAAATTCAAACATCTGGGCGTCGTGGCTCGCCCGGGAACATTGAGAAGCTTGGTTTTTAAATTCCTGGAAATTCAAAACTCGCTGGAAAATCATGAAACTTGGCATGGTGTCATTTCATGGCACCAACATGTTGTGGTAATTTTTTAGTCCGATTTGCAAAGGCGCACACATTAACAATCAACAAAGTCATTTTGGAACAAGTGTTGTCACGTTACAAATCGGAAACACAAGTATTATTGAAACCATGGGCGTTCTACTTACCAATTATGTTCCACCGCGCGTCCCCTTTTTTTATTGGCTAGGAGGTGCCGTGTGGGGTAGCTATTTGAGTACGGGAGGCATGCGATCAAACCCCTACGCGTGCTCATCGGGAGGAGAGCCCTTTGACCTCTATCCGTCGCGCACCTCCCTCCCAACGTCTCCATTAATGGCGCCCGAGCCCCTGTTTCATGGCGTGGCTATGTCTCACTGGACTGATATTTAAGAGAGAAACAAGAAAATCTGAAAAGAAACTTTTGCACGGATCTTGATGTAAGATCCAACGGACCTATATAGCATCGACTATGACATATAGCAAGACTGATGAATATAAGGACGATGACAGTGGATAATAATTTTCTTACATATTTAGGAACATAATTAAAAAAGCCACATGCGGCAACGCCCAAAATACAAAAAGGGCAAAAGAAAAAGCAAGACAACGATCTGGTTCGCTGATCTCTACTTTCTTGATGCGTTGCTCCAGGCTGCGGGAACTAGTCTCTATGGTGAGTAGCGATGAGATCTTTCTTGTCCTCAAGATGCTGCTTGAGAGCATCCACGGATTCCTCCACCAGCCTATTGCGCTTGATGCGCAACATGTCATTCTCGCCCATAAGTTTCTCGATGATGATGTTGGTCCTCTTCAACAAGGCAGTGGTCTCCTCCTGCTGCTCTGCACTTCCGATGATCTTCGCCCTCAGCAGGTCGCGCTCGGCCCGGAGCTTCGCATTGCTCTCCCTTAGTTGTCGGATGACTTCGGTAGCCTGTTCAAACGAGGCTTTCATGTCGTCCCGATTCCTCGCCCAGCTGGAGATATGATCCATCTGGCTATGGATGATTGCATGCATGCACCTATAAGAGTCCTCGCCTGCCGGCAAGACAATTTCCCTGGCCGCCACGGCGTGGGAGGACATCTCTGCTACATTCGTGGTGCGGCGGGACATCTTTGCTGCTTCTGCAGCGCAGCCGGATCAGTCTGCTGCATCGATGGCACGGCGGGACCTCTGTGCTGCTTCGGCGGTGCTGCGGGACCTCCGTGCTGCTACGGCCGTGTGGCGGTACATGTCGGCTGCTTTCGCGGTGAGGCGGGACATTGATACGTCCATTTTGCATCATGCTTTTATATCGATATTTATTGCATTATGGGCTGTTATTACACATTTTGTCACAATACTTATGCCTATTCTCTCTTATTTTATAAGGTTTACATGAAGAGGGAGAATGCCGGTAGCTGGAATTCTGGGCTGGAAAAGGAGCAACTATTAGAGACCTATTCTGGGCAACTCCAAAATTCCTGAAACTCCATGGGAATGATTTTCAGAATATATAAAAAATATTGGGCGAAGAAAGTACTAGAGGGGGCCACCCACCGCCCACGAGGGTGGGGGGCGCGCCCTACCCCTCTGGGCGCGCCCCTGCCTCGTGGGCCCCCTGGCAGGCCTCCGGTGCCCATCTTCTGCTATATGAGGTCTTTTGCCGTGGAAAAAATCATAAGCTAGCTCACGGGACAAAACTCCACCGCCACGAGGCGGAACCTTGGCGGAACCAATATAGGGCTCGGCGGAGCTGTTCTGCCGGGGAAACTTCCCTCCGAGAGGGGGAAATCATCACCATTGTCATCACCATAGATCCTCTCATTGGGAGGGGCTCAATCTCCATCAAAATCTCCACCAGCACCATCTCATCTCAAACCCTAGTTCATCTCTTGTATCCAATCTTTGTCCCAAAGCCTCAGATTGGTACCTGTGGGTTGCTAGTAGTGTTGATTACTCCTTGTAGTTGATGCTAGTTGGTTTATTCGGTGGAAGATCATATGCCCAGATCCTTTATGCATATCAATACCCCTCAGATTATGAACATGAATATGATTTGTGAGTAGTAACATTTGTTCCTGAGGACATGGGAGAAGTCTTGCTATAAGTAGTCATGTGAATTTGGTATTCGTTCGATATTTTGATGAGATGTATGTTGTCTTTCCTCTAGTGGTGTCATGTGAACGTTGACTACATGACACTTCACCATTATTTGGGCCTAGGGGAAGGCATTGGGAAGTAATAAGTGGATGATGGGTTGCTAGAGTGACATAAGCTTAAACCCTAGTTTATGAGTTGCTTCGTAAGGGGCAGATTTGGATCCATATGTTTCATGCTATGGTTAGGTTTACCTTAATACTTCTTTTGTAGTTGAGGATGCTTGCAAGAGGGGTTAATCATAAGTGGGATGCTTGTCCAAGGAAGGGCAGTACCTAAGCACTGCTCCACCCACATATCAAATTATCAAAGTACCGAACACGAATCATATGAACGTGATGAAAACTAGCTTGACGATAATTCCCATGTGTCCTCGGGAGTGTTTTCCTTTATATAAGAGTTTGTACAGGCTTGTCCTTTGCTACAAAAAGGATTGGGACATCTTGCTGCACCTTACTTACTTTTACTATTTGTTACCTGTTACAAATTACCTTATCACGAAACTACCTGTTATTGATAATTTCAGTGCTTGCAGAGAATACCTTGTTGAAAACTGCTTATCATTTCCTTATGATCCTCGTTGGGTTCGACACTCTTACTTATCAAAAGGACTACGATAGATCCCCTATACTTGTGGGTCATCAAGACTCTTTTCTGGCGCCGTTGCCGGGGAGTGAAGTGCCTTTGGTGAGTGGAATTTGGTAAGGAAAAATTTATATAGTGTGCTGAAATTTACTGTCACTTGTTACTATGGAACATAATCCTCTGAGGGGCATGTTCGAGGTATCTTCACCCTGACCAATTGATCAAAGAGTTGCTCCTCAACCTACTGAACCTACTGAAAATGTTACTATGAAATTCCTTCGGGTATGATAGAGAAACTGCTAGCTAATCCTTTTACAGGAGATGGTACATTGCATCCCGATTTGCACCTAATATATGTGGATGAAGTTTCTGGATTATTTAAGCTTGCAGGTATGTCTCCATACAAAAATTGGTCCAAGTAACTTGACGATGCATTATGGGCCTATAGAACTGCATACAAAAATCCTATGGGTATGTCTCCATATAAAATGGTTTATGGAAAAGCATGTCACTTACCTCTTGAACTATAACATAAGGCATATTGGGCCATTAAAGAGCTCAATTATGATTTCAAACTTGCCGGTGAGAAGAGGCTTTTTGACATAATCTCACTTGATGAATGGAGAACCTAGGCCTATGAGAATGGCAAACTATTTAAAGAAAAAGTTAAAAGATGGCATGACAAAAGGATACAAAAACTGTTGGAAATATGCCCTAGATGCAATAATAAATTGGTTATTATTATATTTCCTTGTTCATGATAATCGTTTATTATCCATGCTAGAATTGTATTGATAGGAAACTAAGATACATGTGTGGATACATATACAACACCATGTCCCTAGTAAGCCTCTAGTTAACTAGCTCGTTGATCAATAGATGGTTACGGTTTCCTGACCATGGACATTAGATGTCGTTGATAACGGGATCACATCATTAGGAGAATGATGTGATGGACAAGACCCAATCCTAAGCCTAGCACAAAGATTGTGTAGTTCGTATGCTAAAGCTTTTCTAAATGTCAAGTATCATTTCCTTAGACCATGAGATTGTGCAACTCCCGGATACCGTAGGAATGCTTTGGGTGTGCCAAACGTCACAACATAACTGGGTGGCTATAAAGGTGCACTACGGGTATCTCTGAAAGTGTCTGTTGGGTTGGCACGAATCGAGACTGGGATTTGTCACTCCGTGTGACGGAGAGGTATCTCTGGGCCCACTTGGTAGGACATCATCATAATGTGCACAATGTGACCAAGGAGTTGATCACGGGATGATGTGTTACGGAACGAGTAAAGAGACTTGCCGGTAACGAGATTGAACAAGGTATCGGATACCGACGATCGAATCTCGGGCAAGTACAATACCGCTGGACAAAGGGAATTGAATACGGGATTGATTGAATCCTCGACATCGTGGTTCATCTGATGAGATCATCGTGGAACATGTGGGAGCCAACATGGGTATCCAGATCCCGCTGTTGGTTATTGACCAAAGAGTCGTCTCGGTCATGTCTGCATGTCTCCCGAACCCGTAGGGTCTACACACTTAAGGTTCGTTGACGCTAGGGTTGTAGAGATATTAGTATGCAGTAACCCGAAAGTTGTTCGGAGTCCCGGCTGAGATCCCGGACGTCACGAGGAGTTCCGAATGGTCCGGAGGTAAAGATTTATATATGGGAAGTCCTATTTTGGCCACCGGAAAATGTTCGGGATTTTTCGGTATTGTACCGGGAAGGTTCTAGAAGGTTCCGGAGTGGGGCCCACCTGCATGGGGGGACCCACATGAACGTGGGTAGTGGGGGCAAGGCCCCACACCCCTTGTCAAGGCGCACCAAGATCCCCCCTTAGAAGGAATAAGATCATATCCCGAAGGGATAAGATCAAGATCCCTAAAAAGGGGGGATAACAATCGGTGGGGAAGGGAAATGATGGGATTTCTTTCCCCCCACCTTTGCCAACGCCCCAATGGACTTGGAGGGCAAGAAACCAGCCCCCTCCACCCCTATATATAGTGGGGAGGCGCATGGGAGCCGCACCCGAGCCCCAGGCGCCTCCCTCTCCCCTCGTAACACCTCTGCCTCTCGCTGAGCTTGGCGAAGCCCTGCCGAGATCCCCGCTGCTTCCACCACCATGCCGTCGTGCTGCTGGATCTCCATCAACCTCTCCTTCCCCCTTGCTGGATCAAGAAGGAGGATACGTCTTCCCCAACCGTACGTGTGTTGAACGCCGAGGTGCCGTCCGTTCGGCGCTCGGTCATTGGTGATTTGGATCACGACGAGTACGACTCCATCAACCCCGTTCTCTTGAACGCTTCCGCTCGCGATCTACATGGGTATGTAGATGCACTCCTCTCTCTCGTTGCTAGATGACTCCATAGATTGATCTTGGTGATGCGTAGAAAATTTTAAAATTCTGCTACGTTCCCCAACAGTGGCATCATGAGCTAGGTCTATGTGTAGTTTCTATGCACGAGTATAACACAAAGTAGTTGTGGGCGTCGATTTTGTCAATTTAATTGCCGTTAGTAGTCTTATCTTGATTCGGCGGCATCATGGGATGAAGCGGCCCGGACCGACCTTACACGTACACTTACGTGAGACAGGTTCCACCGAGTGACATGCACTGGTTGCATAAGGTGGCTAGCGGGTGTCTGTCTCTCCCACTTTAGTCGGATCGGATTCGATGAAAAGGGTCCTTATGAAGGGTAAATAGAAATTGGCATATCACATTGTGGTTTTTGTGTAGGTAAGAAGCGTTCTTGCTAAGAAACCTATAGCAGCCACGTAAAAATTTGCAACAACAATTAGAGGACGTCTAACTTGTTTTTGCAGCATATGCCGTGTGATGTGATATGGCCAAAAGGATGTGATGAATGATATATGTGATGTATGAGATTGATCATGTTCTTGTAATAGGAATCACAACTTGCATGTCGATGAGTATGACAACCGGCAGGAGCCATAGGAGTTGTCTTAATTTATTTATGACCCGCGTGTCAACATAAACGTCATGTATTTACTTTACTTTATTGCTAAACCATTAGCCATAGTAGTATAAGTAATAGATGACGAGACAACTTCATGAAGACACGATGATGGAGATCATGATGATGGAGATCATGGTGTCATGCCGGTGATGATGATGATCATGGCGCCCCGAAGATGGAGATCAAAAGGAGCAAAATGATATTGGCCATATCATGTCACTATTTGATTGCATGTGATGTTTATCATGTTTTACATCTTATTTGCTTAGAACGACGGTAGATAAAATAAGATGATCCCTCGCAATAATTTCAAGAAAGTGGTCCCCCTAACTGTGCACCGTTGCGAAGGTTCGTTGTTTCGAAGCACCATGTGATGATCGGGTGTGATAGATTCTAACGTTCGTATACAACGGGTGTAAGCCAGATTTACACACGCAATACACTTAGGTTGACTTGACAAGCCTAGCATGTACAGACATGGCCTCGGAACGCGGAAGACCGAAAGGTCGAACATGAGTCGTATAGAAGATACGATCAACATGAAGATGTTCACCGATGATGACTAGTCCGTCTCACGTGATGATCGGACACGACCTAGTTGACTCGGATCATGTATCACTTAGATGACTAGTGGGATGTCTATCTAAGTGGGAGTTCATTAAATAATCAGATGAACTTAATTATCATGAACATAGTCAAAAGGATTTTGCAAATTATGTCGTAGCTTACGCTTTAGTTCTACTGTTTTAGATATGTTCCTAGAGAAAATTTAGTTGAAAGTTGATAGTAGCAATTATGCGGACTGGGTCCGTAAACAGAGGATTGTCCTCATTGCTGCGCAGAAGGATTATGTCCTTAATGCACCGCTCAGTGAGCTGACCCTCGAATGTCGGTTGTGGATGTTGCGAACATTTGACATACACGTTTTGATGACTACATGATAGTTCAGTGCGTAATGCTAAATGGTTTAGAATTGAGGCACCAAAGACGTTTTTGAAACATCTTAGAACATATGAGATGTTCCAAGGACCAAAATTGGGATTTCAGGCTAGTGCCCACGTCAAGAGGTATGAGACCTTTGACAAGTTTCTTAAGCCTGCACACTAAGGAGAAAAGCTCAATCATTGAGCATGTGCTCAGATTGTATGAGTACTACAATCGCTTGAATCGAGTGGGAGTTGATCTTCCAGATGAGATAGTGATGGTTCTCCAAAGTCACTGCCACCAAGCTACTAGAGCTTCGTGATGAACTATAACATATCAGGGATAGATATGATGATCCTTGAGCTATTCGCGACACCGCGAAAGTAGAAATCAAATAGGAGCATAAATTGTTGATGGTTAGTAAAACCACTAGTTTCAAGAAGGGCAAGGGAAAGAAAGGGATACTTCATGAAACGACAAATCAGTTGCTGCTCTAGTGAAGAAACCTAAAGTTGAACCCAAGCCCGAGACTAAGTGCTTCTGTAACAAGGGGAACGGTCACTGAAGTAGAACCACCCTAGATATTTGGTAGATGAGAAGGCTGGCAAGGTTGAAAGAAGTATGTATTGGACATACATTATATTAAATGTGTACTTTACTAGTACTCCTAGTAGCAGCAGGGTATTAGATCCCGGTTCGGTTGCTAAGTGTTGGTAACTCGAAATGAAAGGCTACAGAATAAACGGAGACTAGTCAAAGGTGAGACGATGATATGTGTTGGAAGTGTTTCCAAGGTTGATGTGATCAAGCATCGCACGCTCCGTTTACCATCGGGATTGGTGTTAAACCTAAATAATTGTTATTTGGTGTTTGTGTTGAGCATAGACATGATTGGATTATGTTTATTGTAATATGGTTATTCATTTAAGGAGAATAATGGTTACTCTGTTTATTTGAATAATACCTTCAATGGTCTTGCACCTAAAATGAATGGTTTATCGAATCCCGATCGTAGTGATACACATGTTCATGCCAAAAGATACAAGATAGTAATGATAGTACCACATACTTGTGGCACTGCAATTTTAGTCACAATGGTATAAAACGCATGAAGAAGCTCCATGTTGATGGATCTTTGGACTCGCTTGATTTTGAGTCACTTGAGACATGCAAATCATACCACATGAGCAAGATGACTGAAAGGCCTCATTTTCAGTAAGATGGAACAAGCAAGCAACTTGCTGGAAGTAATACATCTTGATGTGTGCAGTCCAATGAGTGCTGAGGCATGTAGTGGATATCGTTATATTCTTACTTCACAGATGATTTGAGTAGATGCTAAGTATATTTACTTGATGAATCACGAGTCTGAATTATTGAAAGGTTCAAGTAATTTCAGGGTGAAGTTGAAGATCGTCGTGACAAGAGGATAAAATATCTATGATATGATCATAGAGATGAATATCTGAATTACAAGTTTGGCATAGAATTAAGACATTGTGGAAATTGTTTCACAACTAATACATCCTGGAACACCATAGTTTGATGGTGTGTCCGAACATCATAACTGCACCCTATTGGATATGATGCATACTATGATGTCTCTTATCGAATTACCACGATAGTTTATGGGTTAGGCATTAGAGACAACCACATTCACTTTAAATAGGGCACCACATAATTCCGTACATATTGAAAGTGGGAGCAATTAGCTATAGTAGCTCCGTGCAGAGCATTGTTGACATAGAAATTTGCAAAATACATACGGATCTGAATGTGGCAGACCCGTTGACTAAACTTCCCTCACAAGCAAAACATGATCACACCTTAGTACTCTTTGGGTATTAATCACATAGAGATGTGAACTAGATTATTGACTCTAGTAAACCCTTTGGGTGTTGGTCACATGACGATGTGAACTATGGGTGTTAATCACATGGTGATGTGAACTATTGATGTTAAATCACATGCCGATGTGAACTAGATTATTGACTCTAGTGCAAGTGGGAGACTGAAGGAAATATGCCCTAGAGGCAATAATAAAGTTATTATTTATTTCCTTATATCATGATAAATGTTTATTATTCATGCTAGAATTGTATTAACTGGAAACATAATACATGTGTGAATACATAGACAAACAGAGTGTCACTAGTATGCCTCTACTTTACTAGCTCGTTGATCAAAGATGGTTATGTTTCCTAACCATATACATGAGTTGTCATTTGATTAACGGGATCACATCATTAGGAGAATGATGTGATTGACTTGACCCATTCCATTAGCTTAGCACTTGATCGTTTAGTTTGTTGCTATTGCTTTCTTCATAACTTATACATGTTCCTATGACTATGAGATTATGCAACTCCCGTTTACCGGAGGAACACTTTGTGTGCTACCAAACGTCACAATGTAACTGGGTGATTATAAAGGTGCTCTACAGGTGTCTCCGAAGGTATTTGTTGGGTTGGCGTATTTTGAGATTAGGATTTGTCACTCCGATTGTCGGAGAGGTATCTCTGGGCCCTCTTGGTAATGCACATCACTTAAGCCTTGCAAGCATTGCAACTAATGAGTTAGTTGTAGGATGATGTATTACGGAACGAGTAAAGAGGCTTGCCCGTAACGAGATTGAACTAGGTATTGAGATACCGACGATCGAATCTCGGGCAAGTAACATACCGATGACAAAGGGAACAACGTATGTTGTTATGCGGTCTGACCGATAAAGATCTTCGTAGAATATGTAGGAGCCAATATGAGCATCCAGGTTCCGCTATTGGTTATTGACCGGAGACGTCTCTCGGTCATGTCTACATTGTTCTCGAACCCGTAGGGTCCACACACTTAACGTTACGATGACAGTTTCATTATGAGTTTATATATTTTGATGTACCGAAGGTTGTTCGGAGTACCGGATGTGACCATGGACTTGATGAGGAGTCTCGAAATGGTCGAGACATAAAGATTGATATATTGGACGACTATATTTGGACACCGAAAAGGTTCCGAGTAAGATTGGGACAATACCCGATCACCGGGAGGTTATCGGAACCCCCCAGGAGGTATATGGGCCTTATTGGGCCTTAGTGGAAAGGAGGGGAAAGGAGCAAGGGAGGGGGCGCCCCCCCAAGCCCAATCCGAATTGGGAGGGGGGCGGCCCCCCCTTTCCTTCATCCCTCCTTCCTCTTCCTTCCCTCTCCCACTCCTAATAGGAAAAAGGGGAGTCCTACTCCCGGTGGGAGTTGGACCTCCCCCCTTGGGCGCGCCTCCCTCCTTGGCCGGCCCCCTCCTCCACTTCTTTATATACGGGGGCAGGGGGGCACCCCAGAGACACAACAATTGATCATTGATCTCTTAGCCGTGTGCGGTACCCCCCTCCACCATAATCCTCGATAATATTGTAGCGGTGCTTAGGCGAAGCCCTGCAACGGTAGAACATCAAAATCGTCACCACGCCGTCGTGCTGACGGAACTCATCCCTGACACTTTGCTGGATCGGAGTCCGGGGATTGTCATCGAGCTGAACATGTGCAAAAACTCGGAGGTGCCATAGTTTCGGTGCTTGATCGGTCGGGCCGTGAAGACGTACGACTACATCAACCGCGTTGTTATAACGCTTCCGCTTCCAGTCTACGAGGGTACGTAGACAACACTCTCCCCTCTTGTTGCTGTGCATCACCATGATCTTGCGTGTGTGTAGGATTTTTTTTGAAATTACTACGTTCCCCAACAGAATTAAATGGCTTGAATAAGATAACAACCTCGAAATAGGTTGAACGGATCTTGAATGACAAGACGAGCCTTCTGAGATATCTTCAGCACTCCGGAACAATTGAATAACAAGAAATGGATGATTAGGAGGTCACCGGCATGGGAAAACATTTGGAACAAGGAAAAAAAGATATGATCAACAAAGCTTGAATTGAAATCATCGAAGAAATAGAACGAAGAATAATACACTTGAAGCTCCGTTAGTATCTTCTTGAGAATCACCGGATAAGAATATTGACGGAAAAGAATGGAGAGACCTCGCATCAATAAGATGGATACTCGATTAAGAGATCTGAGTCCTTGAGGAAAAAGGGTGGGAGGGCGGGAAAACAAAGGCACTTGGAGACGGATGAAAACAAACACCATTGAGAAAGCTTTGAGTTGATCTTGCGAATGTTGAAAATATTGGATCCACCTGAAGAGGAGCACACCGGTTGGAAAGAATTGACATGAAAAACTCTATGATCAAGAAGGATTGGTATTCACATAGGAGTATGAGAACACCGCTTAGGAAAGGTATGGAATCAACATTTGACTTCGAAGCAACTCGAATACCACAACTCAAAACAAAACAAAGGATTGGCTTGCAGAATAAGCCGGAACAAACATATGATAGAGATTCCGTCCGAAGTTTTCGTGGTGGGGCCCACACGGGCTCGATCATACAGCACCATCATGTACAGGGCAATGCACATGACATACGAAGTGTCCCCGAGTTAGCATAGCCAAGGACTCTTTAAGACACAACGAGACCATTGTAAAATCAACCGTGGATAGGCGGACCACTAGACGTCGAACCCCAATCTCATATCATGCATTTGTCGGAAAGATATCCTAGAAGCTACTTGAATTCCCACTTATAAACTCCTGAAACTTTCTAGTTATGCAATCAGGTGTTGGGGATACAGGGGAAGCATAATATCTCACCCAAAACTAGCAAATCCAACATCCAACTGTATCCATCCTTCAACACATAACCAAGAAACCTTCGGAAATCATTTACCTCAACCTTCGAAAAGCATCCGTTATAAGAGTTATGGCAATACTCCCGAACTCCTGCCCCAGTACTGGGTGGCATCGAGGTTATCTCACCAACAACTGCATAAAAGAGATTTTCGATGTCGGCGAACTCAGGTACTCCAGAACTGCAACGATAAAATTGTGACGACAACACCTCGGAGCTCAACTCCCCGGGACACTGCCACAACCCCTAAATGTCAGGAGGATCCAAGAACAATGTTCTCGTCACAAAACTATCGGAACGATTCCAAGATACCCGCGTGATCCTAAAAAAATCGTTAAATTTGAGAAGAGAAGAGTCAAAACTCTATGCCAAGAAGCCTCACCAGAGCGACGAAGGGACTGAGGAGTAAAAGAATCCTACTCTCCAATGTATATAATCCTATAAGACTCAAAACATTTTACTAGACTCAACAACGCCGGCGATTCGATCAAGCAGGGGGCTCCTAAGTCGGGGAAGGCTCTGATTACCAACTTGTAACACCCACGATGCGGCTATATCTCCCACGTGTCAGAGCACGACTTAGAGGCATAACCGCATTGTAGGCATGTCGCAAGAGGGGTAATCTTTACACATCCCATGTAATGAATAAGAAAGGGATAAAGAGTTGGCTTACCATCGCCACTTCACACAATACATGAATATAGCATTACATCATCCAGAATACAATCAAGGTCCGACTACAGAACCAAATAAAGAAAGACCACCCCTAATGCAAAAGATCCCCGATCGCCCCGACTGGGCTCCACTACTGATCAACTGAAAACGAAACAACACAACGAACACGATCTTCATCGAGCTCCCACTTGATCTCGGTTGTGTCACCTGCACTGGTATCATCGGCACCTGAAACTGTTTGAAGTAATCTGTGAGTCACAGGGACTCAACAATCTCACACCCTCGCGATCAAGACTATTTAAGCTTACGGGTAGGAAAATGGGTAGTGAGGTGCAGCTGCAACAAGCACTAGCATATATGGTGGCTAACTTACGCAAATGAGAGGGATAAGAGAAGCAAAGCACGGTCGTAAACTAGAAGTGATCAAGAAGTGATCCTAAAACTACTTACGTTCAAGCATAACACGAAACCGTGTTCACTTCCCGGACTCCGCCGGAAAGAGACCATCACGGCTACACACGCAGTTGATGCTTTTTAATTAAGTTAAGTGTCAAGTTCTCTACAACCAAACATTAAGAAATTCTCATCTGCCCATAACCATGGGCACGGCTTTCGAAAGTTCAAAACCCTGTTGGGGTGTCCCAACTTAGACCATCACAAGCTCTCACAGTCAATGAACGATATTCCTTCTCCCAGGAAGACCCGATCAGACTCAAAATCCTGGTTACAAGACATTTCAACAATGGTAAAACAAGACCAGCAAAGCCGCCTAGATGTGCCGACAAATCCTGATAGGAGCTGCACATATCTCATTCTCAGGGCACACCGGATGAGCCAGACGTCGGGTTAGCATAGACCCTGGTTGCCCAGGGGGCACCGGACATCGCTCAGGTTGGACCAACACTTAGAGAAGCACTGGCCCGGGGGGGGGGGGTTAAAATAAAGATGACCCTCGGGCTCCGGAAACCCAAGGGAAAAAGGCTAGGTTGTTAGTGCAAATGTAAAACCAAGGTTGGGCCTTGCTGGAGGAGTTTTATTCAAGGCGAACTGTCAAGGGGTTCCCATTATAACCCAACCGCGTAAGGAATGCAAGATCAAGGAACATAACACCGGTATGATGGAAACTAGGGCGCAAGAGTGGAACAAAACACCAGGCATAAGGCTGAGCCTTCCACCCTTTACCAAGTATATAGATGCATTAATTAAATAAGAGATATTGTGATATCCCAACAATAGCCATGTTCCCACATGGAACAAACTCCGTCTTCACATGCAACTAGCAACGCTATAAGAGGGGCTGAGCAAAGCGGTAACATAGCCAAACAACGGTTTGCTAGGACAAGGTGGGTTAGAGGCTTGACATGGCAATATGGGAGGCATGATATAGCAAGTGGTTGGTATCGCGGCATAGCAATAGCAATAGAGCGAGCAACTAGCAAGCAAAGATAGAAGTGATTTCGAGGGTATGGTCATCTTGCCTGAGATCCCACAAGGAAGAAGAACGAGTCCATGAAGAAGACAAACGGACATAGTCGAACGGATCCTCACAAACGCGACGTTACCGGAACCAACCCGAAGAAGCAACACCGGAAAGAAGCAAACCACATAGTAAACAACCACCACATGAACATGGCATGATTCACAATCAAGTATGATGCATGTCCGGTTTAATGAAGCATGGCATGACAAAGTGCACAAGCAATCCTACAAATTAAGTGGAGCTCAATATGCAACTCCGTTGCATATTGATGAAACACCACGACAAGTTATTTAGTTCGATCTCGTTTATGTACCCAACAATATTGAATGTTGATTAACATGGCAAGGGGTGAAGCACCACAAAACTACCTATCTAGGCAAGTTTAAATGAGGCCGGAAACAACGAACAACAATTCCGGTAAAACCCCATATGCATATTTTAAGGTTTGGTACTGTTCTGCCCTAAACACACTTTTAGAGTTATTACACATGCAAGAAAAGTGCACCATGTTAAACTAGGCATTTTTTACCCCATTTACATATAAAGTTTGTTAGATTTGGAGCTACAGTTATTTAGTTATGAATTAAATCATTTTGCAAATAAATGCAAACAGCAGCTTACACATTTTAAACATGGTTGAAAGTTGGATATTATGAAACTAGACACAAATCTAAGCATTTTACATATAAAGTTTGTTTTAATCCGATGCACGTTTAATAGTTAGGATATGCATGAAGTTTAGGGGCTAAACTGAAAAACTGCAATTCCCTGGATAATTAGGAAATTCGCTGGAAAGAAAAAAAGGTTATGGGCCAAAACTGACTGGCCCAACAGAGAGTAGGATCTTGGCGGCTGCTCACATTTGGCCCAGAGGAGAAGATGGGCCGGCTGGGCCTTGGCGTGGTTTTGGCCCAAGCGGCCGATCGAGGCGCTCGTCCTCTGCTTGACAGGAGCAGAGAAGTGGCGACAGTAGGGACGCAGGGAGGCGGATGTCACCGGCGCTGGTGGACTCTGGTGGGGCGGTGCGGTGACTTGGAGCCAGGGACGAGGCCGGGGTGCAGGGACTCGCCGGATCTGGCTGAGAGCGACGAACGAAACAGGGGAGGTCGATGCGGTCACGTGTGGGCGAGCGGGAAGCAGAGGAGGTTCGAGCGTCCTCTTGACGCAGAGTATGGTGGCGTTGTTCGTCGGCGAAGAAGACAGATGGCATGACGGGGCATGCGACTGGAGACGCGACGAGGTCGGGAGATCACTGGACTTGCCGGATCTTGCGGAGGTAGGGGCAAAGGCAGCCCAAGGCGCAGGTGCTCGCTGCTGAAGGCGCGGGACTTGCGAAAGAGCAACGGCGACAGGATCTTGGTGGAGCGGCGGTTCCCGAGGCAGGGAGGCCAGCGGACGACGGGGAAACGGGCGGAGGCGGAGTAGAGACAAGCCGGTGCTGGTCTTGGGACAGCGACGTAGAAGAGGCGCGGGACTGCACGGACTTGGTCGAGACAGGGGCGCCCCTGTCGTCCACGGTGGTGCTTTTGTAGAAAAGGGAACGAGGGAGAGAGAGTTATGGAAGAGACGAGGGAAGGAGGGAACGTAAGGAGAAAGGAGGCTGGCCTGGCGGTGCGGCACAGGGTCGCCCGAGAGGCGGCTGGAGCCGGTGATGAAGAGGCGGCGGCGAGGAGGACTTCAGGCGAGGAGGCATGCAGCTACGGGGTGCGCATGGGAGGCCTCTGGTTTGCTCGGGCGATGGACAGTGGAGGAGGGAGCAAGAGGCAGGCGCTGGTAGGAGGAAGCGGTTGGAAGGCGGCGCAAATCGAGGGAGGAGGGGATCTGGGAGGATCCCAAGGGAGAGGGTGGCGGCGGCAGGTGAGGGGATGGATGGGACATCTCCCTAAATTTTAGGGTTGGTCTGAATATATAGCAGGCTGAAGGGGTTTTCGGGCCGTCTAATCGTCATCAGACGGCTCTGGGTCAAATTGGTAGTCGAAGGAATAAACGAAAAAAATATTGTGGTATTTCGGGGTTGATCTGGACTCAATGGTCACGAGTGCCCGGTCGGGTTCGGGGAAGTTTTCGGACGCGCGAGGGGATCTGAGAACTGTGCGGAGAGGGGGGTCTGACAAAAGACCACGGAGGCAGGGGGTTAGGAGGGGTTTTCGGAGCCTCCGATCGCGACCGATGGATCCGATCGAGAGGGGGGGTAGGTAGGCCTAGGTGGGCTGGTTGTGACTGTGTAGAAGGCTGAGGGCTACGGGAGAGAAGAGAGAGAGAGAGACCCAGCAGCAGTTTTCGGAGACAGAAAACGCCCAACGTATGACCAGCTATAATGCCGCTATAGTTAACCGTTGGGGCGTCAAACGGGCTCCGAATGCGATGAAACTTGGCAGGCGGCCTACTAACAACATAACAATACCGTATGCCAACTTTCATCCCATTCCGAGAACATCTTCCGGCCACTTATAAAATAATATTTCGGACGTGCCGCGGGCGCGTGCAAGTGTGGTTGGGCTCAAAACGGACAACAGATGGAACTGGGGGAACCCGGACGGATGCAAGTTTTGAAAACATGCAGATGCAGTGCGGATGGTGACATGGCAAGATGCAACATGCAAACTAAAGACAAGGCAACAACACGAATAACTGGAAGACACCTGGCGCATCGGTCTCGGGGCGTCACATGTAGGCATGCCTGTTATTTCTATTAAAATAGGAGATCATTGCTATCATGGCTTATGTGATATGGGTGCTAATACAAGTGCAATACCTCATTCCTTATACAAAGAAATTATGCATGATATTGCACCTGCTGACATAGAGGAAATTGATGTTACAATTAAGCTTGCCAATAGAGACACTATTTCACCAGTTGGGATTGTTAGAGATGTTGAAATCTTGTGTGGGAAAGTTAAATATCCTGCTGATTTTCTTGTTCTTGGTTCCCCACAAGATGACTTTTGTCCCATTATATTTGGTAGACCCTTCTTGAATATTGTCAATGCTAAGATAGATTGCAAAAAGGATGTTGTTACTATTGGTCTGGGGGATATGTCTCATGAGTTTAATTTTGCTAAATTTCGTAGACTACCCCATGATAAAGAATTGCCTAGTAAAGATGAAATTATTGGTCTTGCTTCTATTGCGGTGCCTCCTAATGATCCTTTAGAACAATATTTGGTTGACCATGAAAATGATATGTTTATGGATGAAAGAAGGGAAATAGATGAAGTATTCTTTAAACAAGGACCTATTTTGAAACACAACTTGCCTGTTGAAATCCTAGGGGATCCTCCTCCGCCCAAGGGTGATCCCGTGTTTGAGCTTAAACCTTTACCTGATACTCTTAAATATGCTTATCTTGATAATAAAGAGATATATCATGTTATTATTAGTGCTAACCTTTCAGAGCATGAAGAAAAGAAATTATTGAAAACTCTGAAGAAGCACCGTGCTGCTATTGGTTATACTCTTGATGATCTTAAGGGCATTAGTCCCACTCTATGCCAACACAAAATAAAATAGGAGAAAAGACGCGAAACCGGTTGTTGATCACCAACGACGGTTAAATCCTAAGATGAAAGAAGTGGTAAGAAAATAAATACTAAAGCTTCTGGAGGCAGGTATAATTTATCCCATTGCTGATAGTCAGTGGGTAAGTCTTGTCCATTGTGTCCCTAAGAAGGGAGGTATTACTGTTGTTTCTAATGATAAAGATGAATTGATCCCACAAAGAATTGTTACATGTTATAGAATGGTAATTGATTTCTGCAAATTAAATAAAGCTACTAAAAAGGATCATTACCCTTTACCTTTTATTGATCAAATGCTAGAAAGATTATCCAAACATACACATTTTTGCTTTCTAGATGGTTATTCCGGTTTCTCTCAAATACCTGGGTCAAAAGAGGATCAAGAAAAGACCACTTTTACTTGCCCTTTTGGTACATTTGCTTATAGACGTATGCCTTTTGGTTTATGCAATGCACCTTCTACCTTTCAAAGATGTATGACTGCTATATTCTCTGACTTTTTTGAAACAATTGTTGAGGTTTTCATGGATGATTTCTCCGTATATGGAACTTCTTTTGATGATTGCTTAAGCAACCTTGATAGAGTTTTGCAGAGATGTGAGGAAACTAATCTTGTCTTGAATTGGGAGAAGTGCCACTTTATGGTTAATGAAGGTATTGTCTTGGGGCATAAAATTTCTGAAAGAGGTATTGAAGTTGATAAAGCTAAAGTTGATGCTATTGAAAAGATGTCGTGTCCTAAGGACATCAATGGTATAAGAAGTTTCCTTGGTCATGCCAGTTTTTATAGAAGGTTCATTAAGGACTTCTCTAAAATCTCCAGGCCTCTGACTAATATCTTACAAAAAGATGTTCCTTTTGTCTTTGATGATGATTGTGTAGAAGCATTTGAAATACTTAAGAAAGCTCTGATTCCTGCACCTATTGACCAGCCTTCTGATTGGAATTTACCCTTTGAAAGTATGTGTGATGCTAGTGATTATGCTGTAGGGGCTGTTCTAGGACAAAGAGTTGATAAGAAATTAAATGTTATCCAATATGCTAGTAAAACTCTAGACAGTGCCCAGAGAAATTATGCTAGTACTGAAAACGAATTTTTAGCAATTGTATTTGCTTATGATAAGTTCAGACTTTATATTGTTGATTCTAAAGTGACTGTTCACACTGATCATGCTGCTATTAAATATCTTATGGAAAAGAAAGATGCTAAACCTAGACTTATTAGATGGGTTCTCTTGCTACAAGAATTTGATTTGCATATTATTTATAGAAAGGGAGCTAAGAACCCCGTTGTAGACAACTTGTCTAGGTTAGAGAATGTTCTTGATGACCCACTACCTATTGATGATAACTTTCCTGATGAACAATTGGCTGTCATAAATGCTTCTTGTGCTGCTCCATGGTATGCTGGTTATGCTAATTACATTGTTGCCAAATTTATACCACCTTGTTTCACATACCAAAAAAAGAAAAAGTTCTTCTATGATTTAAGACATTACTTCTGAGATGACCCACACCTTTATAAAGAAGGAGGAGATGGTGTTATTAGACGTTGTGTACCTGAGCTTGAACAGGAACAGATCCTACGCAACTGTCACTCTAAGGCTTATGGAGGACACCCTGCTGGAGATAGAACTGCACATAAGGTATTGCAATCCGGTTTTTATTGGCATACTCTTTTCAAGGATGCCCGTAAGTTTGTCTAGTCTTGTGATGAATGTCAAAGAATTGGCAATATTAGTAGACGTCAAGAAATGCCTATGAATTATTCACTTGTTATTGAACCATTTGATGTTTGGGGCTTTGATTATATGGGACCGTTTCCTTCCTCTAATGGGTATACACATATTTTAGTTGCTGTTGATTACGTTACTAAGTGGGTAGAAGCTATTCCAACTAGTAGTCCTGATCATAACACCTCTATTAAGACGCTTAAAGAAGTTATTTTTCTAAGGTTTGGAGTCCCTAGATACTTAATGACTGATGGTGGTTCACATTTTATTCATGGTGCCTTTCGTAAAATGCTTGCTAAGTATGATGTTAATCATAGAATTGCATCTCCATATCACCCACAGTCTAGTGGTCAAGTAGAATTGAGTAATAGAGAGCTTAAATTAATTTTGCAAAAGACTGTTAATAGATCTAGAAAGAATTGGTCCAAGAAACTTGATGATGCATTATGGGCCTATAGAACTGCATACAAAAATCCTATGGTATATCTCCATATAAAATGGTTTATGGAAAAGCATGTCACTTACCTCTTCAACTAGAACATAAGGCATATTCGGCCATTAAAGAGCTCAATTATGATTTCAAACTTGCCGGTGAGAAGAGGCTTTTTGACATTAGCTCACTTGATGAATGGAGAACCCATGCCTATGAGAATTCCAAACTGTTTAAAGAAGAAGTTAAAAGATGGCATGACAAAAGGATACAAAAACATGAGTTTAATGTAGGTGATTATCTTTTGCTACACAACTCCCATTTAAGATTTTTTGCAGGTAAGCTCCTTTCTAAATGGGAAGGGCCTTACGTTATCGAGGAGGTCTACCGTTCCGGTGCCATAAAAGTCAATAACTTCGAAGGCACAAATCTGCGGGTGGTGAACGGTCAAAGAATAAAACATTATATCTCAGGTAATCCTATAAATGTTGAAACTAATGTTATTGAAATCGTAACCCCAGAGGAATAAATAAAGGACACTTTCCAGAACGTTTCAGACTCCGAAAAGGAATAGGTATGAGGTACGGTAAGTAAACCGACTCCAAAACAGTTCTAATAGCAAAAAAAATTCCATTTTGGAATATTTAAGAAAATAGGAAAATAAGAAGTAGTCCGGGAAGGACACGAGGCGTCCATGAGGGTGGAGGGCGCGCCCTACCCCCTGGGCGCGCCCCCTGCCTTGTGGGCACCTCGTGTGCTCTCCGGACTCTGTTTTCTTGCATGATACTTCTTTTGGTCAGTAAAAATTCATTATATAATCTCCCGAAGGTTTTGACCACCGTACCACGCAAATATCCTTTGCCTTTGTTTTGAGCTGTTTTTGCTGTAGATTTAGAGAAAGATGTCATCTCAAGACTCCGATGGAGAGAGCTATGTCTCACATCTCATTGCTGACCCAAAGACCTACGTTGACCTATCTCCTTGTGGTTGAACTACGGATGATGAGGAGGATGCTCATTTGAGGATGATCAATGATTCAAGCTCGGAGGAGGAGGATGTTCCTTTACCTCAACCTGGGGATATGCACATGAAGTTCAAGAAGTCTAGTTTCCCTAAGAGGGTTAAATTATCTAACAACCGATCTATTCCTTCTCGTTTTTGGCCGAAAAGCAAAGGAGACTTATATGACAAAATCTTGAAGCTGGAATCGGAGGTCGATGATTTAAAGGAGGAGATCACTCTTCTCAATTACAACATGAAAAGGCTGAAGGCACAATTGTCACCATCACCACCTCCGAAGAAGGAGACATAAACACATGGGTATGCGCACTCCCCTTGGCAACTGCCAAGCTTGGGGAGTGCCCCAGTAACGTGTCACCATCACACTTTTATCTTTACTGTTTTTCTTAGTTCATTCCTTTTGGTTATATCATGATATAGTAGAATAAAGTTTTACTATGATCTAGTTTTGAGTTTTTGCTTTATAATCCTTCTATGTAATCGAGTCCGTGAGCTATATATAGTAAATATTAGTGTTGAGTCAAGGGCTTTGCCATCTTGCTAGGATCTTTAGGGAATAAAAATAAAAGAGAAGAGAAATAATAAAAAGAAATAAAGAGATCATATGGATCTTATGGAGAGTAATGACTTCACGTATAAAGACTATGATGAATAAAAGCTGTTGAGAGTTGACAAACATAGTTTTGGTCATCGTTGCAATTAATAGGAAGTAATAAAGAAAGAGAGGTCTTCACATATAAATATACTATCTTGGACATCTTTTATGATTGTGAGCACTCATTAAAATATGACATGCTAAAGAGTTGATGTTGGACAAGGAAGACAATGTAATGGGTTATGTTTTCTTACATCCAAAATAAATTATATTGTCATGGATCACCCAACATGTTGAGCTTGCCTTTACCTCTCATGCTAGCCAAATTCTTTGCACCAAGTAGAGATACTACTTGTGCTTCCAAATATCCTTCAACCCAGTTTTGCCATGAGAGTCCACCATACCTACCTATGGATTGAGTAAGATCCTTCAAGTAAGTTGTCATTGTTGCGAGCAATAAGAATTGCTCTCTAAATATGTATGATTTATTAGTGTGGAGAAAATAAGCTTTATACGATCTTGTGATGTGGAAGGAATAATAGCGACATACTTCATAATAAAGGTCCATATCACAAGTGGCAATATAAAGTGACGTTCTTTTGCATTAAGATTTCATGCATCCAACCAAAAAGCGCATGAAAACCTCTGCTTCCCTCTGCGAAGGGCCTATCTTTTATTCTTGTCTTATACTTCATATAAGAGTCTTGGTGATCTTCACCTTTCCTTTTTACATTTTATCCTTTGGAAAGCACAATGTGTTGGAAAGATCCTGATATATTTAGCTAATTGGATGTGAGTTTTCATGAATTATTATTGTTGACATTACCCTTGAGGTAAAAGGTTGGGAGGCAAAACTATAAGCCCCTATCTTTCTCTGTGTCCGATTAAAACTTCATACCCATAAGTATTGGGTGAGTGTTTGCAATTGTGAAAGACTAAATGATAGTTGAGTATGTGGACTTGCTGAAAAGCTCTTATATTGACTCTTTCCGATGTTATGATAAATTGCAATTGCTTCAATGACTGAGATTATAGTTTGTTAGTTTTCAATGAAGTTTATGATTCATACTTGAAACTGTGAATTAATTGTTACTTTAGCATAGGAGATCCTAGGACAATATATATCTATATCTATACCTACTATTAAAAGGAGGTGATATTCTTGGTTTGGTCCCGCTTCGTTTGGTCCCGCTTCAATTAATTTCACATATGCTATTTTGTTTAGTTAGTTGCCACCGGTTCTGGCCCAATGGAGGAAGCCACTTGTCGGCACACTATGGCCCAGGTCCGAAGAGCTGGCAAAAAATAAAATTGCCCATGGAAGAGTTCGATCTCATAACCTGCCAACCGGCCACGCACCCATCTAGCGATATGAGAGGATTTCTTTTCTCCCGTTGCAAAGCACGGGCCTTTTTGCTAGTGTGTGTATATATATATTGTTTTTCTAAGAATGATCATGATGCTCTCATGTTCGTATTTTATTTTTATCGACACCTCTATATCTAAACATGTGGTCATATTTTTCGATATCGGCTTCCGCTTGAGGACAATCAAGGTCTAAGCTTGGGGAGTTGATATGTCCATTTTGCATCATGCTTTTATATCGATATTTATTGCATTATGGGCTGTCATTACACAATATGTCACAATACTTGTGCCTATTCTCTCTTATTTTATAAGGTTTACATGAAGAGGGAGAATGCCGGCAGCTGGAAAAGGAGCAAATATTGGAGACCTATTCTGGGCAACTCCAAAAGTCCTGAAACTCCATGGGAATTATTTTCAGAATATATAAAAAATATTGGGCAAAGAAAGTGCAAGAGGGGGGCAACCCACCGTCCACGAGGGTGGGGGGCCGCCCTACCCCCTGGGCGCGCCCCCTGCCTCGTGGGCCCCCTGGCAGGCCTCCGGTGCCCATCTTATGCTATATGAGGTATTTTCCCTAGAAAAAATCATAAGCTAGCTCACGATACGAAACTCCGCTGCCACGAGGCGGAACCTTGGCGGAACCAATCTAGGGCTCAGGCAGAGCTGTTCTGCCGGGGAAACTTCCCTCCGGAAGGAGGAATTCATCACCATCGTCATCACCATTGATCCACTCATCGGGGGGGGGGGGTCAATCTCCATCAACATGTTCACCAGCACCATCTCATCTCAAACCCTAGTTCATCTCTTGTATCCAATCTTTGTCCCAAAGCCTCAGATTGGTACCTGTGGGTTGCTAGTAGTGTTGATTACTCCTTGTAGTTGATGCTAGTTGGTTTATTCGGTGGAAGATCATATGTTCAGATCCTTTATGTATATTAATACCCCTCTAATTATGAACATGAATATGATTTATGAGTAGTTACGTTTGTTCCTAAGGACATGGGAGAAGTCTTGCTATAAGTAGTCATGTGAATTTGGTATTCGTTTGATATTTTGATTAGATGTATGTTGTCTTTCCTCTAGTGGTGTCATGTGAACGTCAACTACATCACACTTCACCATTGTTAGGGCCTAGGGGAAGGCATTGGGAAGTAATAAGTAGATGATGGGTTGCTAGAGTGACAGAAGCTTATACCCTAGTTTATGAGTTGCTTCGTAAGGGGCTGATTTGGATCCATATGTTTCATGCTATGGTTAGGTTTACCTTAATACTTGTTTTGTAGTTGCGGATGCTTGCAAGAGGGGTTAATCATAAGTGGGATCCTTTTCCAAGGAAGGGCAGTACCCAAGCACCGGTCCACCCACATATCAAATTATCAAAGTACCGAACGCGAATCATATGAACCTGATGAAAACTAGCTTGGCGATAATTCCCATGTGTCCTCGGGAGTGTTTTCCTTTATATATGAGTTTGTCCAGGCTTGTCCTTTGGAACAAAAAGGATTAGGCCATCTTGCTGCACCTTATTTACTTTTACTATTTGTTACCTGTTACAAATTACCTTATCACAAAACTACCTGTTACCGATAATTTCAGTGCTTGCAGAGAATACCTTGTTGAAAACTTCTTATCATTTCCTTCTGCTCCTCATTGGGTTCGACACTCTTACTTATCGAAAGGACTACGATAGATCCCCTATACTTGTGGGACATCAGACATCTCTTGTGCTTCCGCTTCCATGCTCGCCTCTCCCTGGTAATAATCTCTCGACCCAGAACTCACGCTGGCCATGGCAGAAAAAAGGGAACAATGATGAATGACATGTTTGTCTTTGTGGATGAGGAGTTGAGGAGGAATGTGCAGTCATCTTGGAGTAGTAGTATTTATAACCGAGAACTAATACGCTCCTAAGTGGGAGACCATTTAGGTTTTGATCGGTGTGAACAGGTTTGCAATTAAATATAGCGTGATAGTAATTTGGAATGTGACGGGACGTAGGCTCAAAATTTATTGACGGTTCTATAATTTCTAAGTGCGGCACTATTCCGGGACAACGTAACGTGGGCGTGCTTTCTCGGCCGCATACGTGGCGTTTGCACCATAGGGTGCACCGCAATAGGCAATGTCAGCACACGTCTTGTTCCAACAACCATGCACAATCCTTATAACATCATGCACACTTTTTTTAATTAGAATGTGTGTCTGTCTAGCGCACACATGTTGATCTGTCTAACTATTTCCGCTGAAAGGGAAGAAGGTTCGTCGTCGATGTAGTCGATCACAGGAGCATCAGCAGCGGTCTCAGGGTCTATCGGAGAGAAGATGTGGAAGAAACAGTAAATACAAAGAACATAGATGCATTACTAATCATGACATGACGATATGCGGTGCTAGGGGTGTTCTAATGCAATGCTACACGATACCGGCGAAGGGGGGAAACATTTGGGAATGTTTTCCCGGAGTTTGCATGTTCGGACAGATGAAATGGAGGGCACGATTGCATTGATCGCTATGATAGGGGCATGTGACAGATGAACGGACCGCGCGTTTGGATTCGTCTCGTCGTTCTGAGCAACTTTCATGTGTGAAACTTTTTCATCCGAGTTACAGATTAATTTCTTTGATTTTTCGAAGTTTAGAACAATATTTTTGCAATTTAATTTAATTCGAAATAAATGACTAAATTGCTAGGAGCACCCAGCACAAGGTACACAGAAGTGCACCCGGTGGCTGACAAGTGGGTCAGGGGTCCCAGTTGACCAGTCAACGTTTGACTGGTCAATAGGGGGTGGGGCCCCTGTCATACACACATTAGCTAATTAGTTGTTTAATTAAGCTAACTACATTATTAGTTTAATTAAACCAATTTTGATTAAGTTAATTAACTAACTAATTAAATAATTAATTATATGTATATTATTTATTTATTTATTTATTTGAAATCTTTTTTTAACAGGAAAGGGGCTGGGATTGGCCCACTGGGGCCTTAGCGGGGCGGGCGTGGGGCTGGGCTCCTGGCCCGAACCAGCACGGCGGAGGAGGGCACCGGCGGCGGCCATGGCACCTGGGGCGGCGGCAGGTGCGGGGCGCGCGAGCTACGGCGGCGGCCCGCAGGGGCGAGCGGGGGGGGGGGGGGGGCAGTGAAGAGCGTGCGCGGCGATGGGCGGTGTGCAGCGGCGGTTGTCGAGCGGCGACAACAGGAAACAAGCATGACCGCATCAGCTCTAGGTGCGGGCGATGACGGGCGATGAGCGGGGAGTAGCAGGGGGCGAGCGCAGCAGGGCCGGTGAAGCTGCAAGTGGCGGGCTACGGCGAGCTGGGCGAACGGCACCGAGAGGAAAACAACGGCAGCAGGCGGGGCTGGCGGCCGCAGCGGGCAAGGCGAGGCGAGCAAGTGCAGCAGCAATAGTCAGCAGGGGAGCAAGGCCGTTGGCGGGTCAACAACGAGGCGAGGCTATGCGCGCGGAGCCATGGCCATGGGTGCGAGGGTGCATGGGCAGGGGCTTGGCGGCACGGGCAGGGCCTCGGCGTCCAGCCGGGTGGCGCACGAGCGACGCGGGCGCAGGGCAGGCAGTAGGCGTGCGCTGGGCGCGGCCAGGAATCGATGCGTGTGGTCGGACGCGGCCAGGGATGCAGCCACGAACGCCTACGAGCATGGATGTGGCCAAGAAACCCAGGCGACCATGGCGAGCGTGTATGAAGCGACTACGGCGGCAAATCGAGAATAAGCGAGGGGTAAACGAAGTGGTGCTCAATGGGGAAGATGATGACGAGCTCGGAAGGGGTCTGGGAGGATAAGGAGGACCTGAAGAGGTCGAACGGCGATGAATTGACGACAGACATCCGACGGGTCCGTGGAAGAGGATGACGGAGATCCGGCAATGCAGCGTCGCCCGACTTGCGCTGGTAGTCGGAGTCGGCGGAGAGGAAGTAGGCGAGGCTTCTGGCGCGGTGTTAGTTTGCGAGGTGCGCGGTGCCCACACAGACGAGGCCGTCCATGGCGATGGCTCTTAGGTGTAGCAAGGGAGAGAGAGAAGACGGATCTAGGAGGGGGCACCGAGGAGGAGTGAGGGCAGGGGAAGTGGAGCGGGGAGGCGAGGGGTCTGTTGGGGAGGGCGGCCTTATCCCGTCCCCATCAACACTGACGAGACGGTCGGGGACGACCCGCCCCCTGTAGCGACCTCAACACCGAAAACAGGGGGAGAAGGAGACCGGTGTGGGTTAGGTGGGCTAGGCCCGGGGAGGGGGGGTTAGGCCCATACACTACAAAAAGACACATCCGTGACATTTTGGGCCGAACGAAATTTTTTTCTGTCATACATATGACACTTCTATGACGATAATTGTGACTAACCCCGGTATCATCATAGATGTGGTGGGCTCCTACTTCTATGATAAAAAATCATGACAGAAAATGGGCTTTTCGTCCTGGGCAGGCCGGAGACGCAGCTGCATGACATTCTTTGGGCCGTCCATGACGGAAAAAAGCATGGTAGAAGCGAGGGCGAGGAAAATTTTGGGGGAGTTCCCAGTTACGGTGGGAGGTCGGGGGCCGAGCGATGCGCGTTTCTCTCATACACGTACACGCGTGTGTGCGAGGCGTCGGCTCTAACTGAACCCGAGCGAGGCGTTGGGCTCTAACTGAACCCGAGCGATTGCACTGCAGGCTACGCGTTACTGAACCCGAGCGATCGATCGATGGCTGTTAACTGAACCCGATCGAGCGATTCCTTCGCTACTGCTGCTAACTGAAGCCGATCGATGCTGCCTCTGGATGAACAGTGAGTGTTGCGGGGGGGGGGGGAGGTTTGGATGAATAGTTTCCAGTGGGGGTGGATGAACAGGACCCCGATCGATCGAGCCGGTTGGGGCTGGATGAACAGGACCCCGATCGATCGAGCCGGTTGGGGCTGGATGAACAGGACCCCAATCGATCGAGCCGGTTGGGGCTGGATGAACAGGACCACCCCGTGGAGGGAAGGATGAACAGTAGACGGTGGAGGGCAGGATGAACAGTAGCCCGTGGAGGGGTGGTTGAACAGGAGCCCGTGGAGAGGGCTGGTTGAACAGGAGCCGGTGGAGTAGCGCGCGGTGGAGGCTGGATGAACAGGAGCCCGTGGATGAACAGTCGCAGGTGGAGGCTGGAGGAGGTCGACGGTGGATGAACAATAGCTTGTGGAGGCTGGAGGGGGTCGATGGTGGAGATGAACAGTATCCCGTGGAGTCCCGTTTTGCGGTACACCACACCCCTCCCGATGAACAGGACCCCCGTTTTAACCGTAGCGCTCCAACAAGTCCGTTTCCTCCGTTTTGCGGTACGCCACAGCCCTCCCGGTCAACAGGACCCCTGTTTCGACCGTAGGAGGTCCGTTTCCTCCGATTTGCGGTATGCCACACCCCTCCCGATGAACAGGATCCCGTTTCAAACATGGTCGGTCGAACACAAGGTTGTTTCCTCCGTTCTGAGGTACGCGAGGCCTCGTTTCCATCGCCTGTTCCGTCCAAGCCCTCCCGATGAACACAACGCATTCCGTTGCCTCCCCATGAACATGACGACGACGCTGTTTCTCCGTTCCGACCCAGCCATGTACACGAGGCCTGGCCGTACGTATGCGCGAGTAGGCGTTCAAGACCCCGCCCGTATGTACACATATGTGGCCGTATTTTCTTTCTTGCACCCTGGCCGCCTCTACTATGACACGTGCGCGCCTCTACATCGACCAGTATATTTGTATGTACACGTACGCGACCAGAATGACAACGCTACGTACGCTTCGACCAGGTGGGTCCCGACTGTCATGTGGAGGAATAATTATTTTGCACGTAATAAGGAGGCACTTCCTTGCTGCGGCCGTGGACCCAGCTGTCAGCCTCTCCATGTACAGTCCATGTCCGATGGAAGCCGTTCCTTGACCATGTTGACCACGCCGCGCCGAGAGCACCAGGGCGGTGGACGACGGCGTGGCCTAGGAAGGGGACGACGCGGAGCCGGGGGAGACGCGGCAGTGGATGCCCACGCGTAGAGGAGTACGAGGGTTCACTGGTTCGCTGCGGTGTGAGGCTGCCGTCTCCGCAGAATAACAGGGGGTGTGGGTGAGTAGAGGGATGGCCTGGCCAGTGGTGGGAGTAGTAGGGGGCGGTGAGGCCTCAGCTGCATCGTAGCCGGCCATGGGAGGCAGGAGCACGAGGCACGACCGGTGCTGGTTTGGACGGCTGGAGCAAGAAGACCAGAGGTTGAAGAAGCACTATGGCTGTTGGATGGACATCGTATGGTCACTGGAGCTAGAATCGTGCTTATTGACTAAGTTGACAAAGCCCTCCGTCCCCGTCAACTTAGTAGGCCCACAAGTCATCCTGCCACTATACTGGGTCCCAACTAACAGGGGGAGTATTCATTTTTTGTGCGTAATAAGGAGGCACTTCCTTGCGTGTGAAGATATAGCTGGTGAGTCCGAGCTGTCAGCGGAGGTAACGTTTTTTTCGTGAAATACAGAGGCTCTTTTGGCCTGATGTCAGGTGTAGGAATCATTATTTTGCCCGTAATAAGGAGGCATTTCCTTCCATGCGGCCATGGACCCAGCTGTCGGCCTCTCCATGTAAAGTCCACTTCAGATGCATGTCGGTCGTTGACCATGTTGACCAGGCCGCGCTGAGAGCACCAGGGCGGTGGACGATGGGAGGCCTAGGAAGGGAACGACATGGAGGCAGGGAAGACTCGGCAGTTGTTTCCCACGCGGAGGGGAGTACGACTGTATGAGGGTTTACTGGTTCGTCTGCCGTCGCCGGAGAATAACAGCAGGTGTGGGTGAGTAGAGGGATGGCTAGGCCAGCGATGGGAGTACGGTGAAGCGGTGAGGCCTTCGCGGCAGCAGAGCCGACCGCGGGGAGGAGGGAGTAGGCAGTCCCGCCGGCGCCTATTTGAGCGGCTGGAGCAGGAAGAGCAGAGATTGAAAAAGCACGACGGCCGTTGGATGGCCATCCAACAGTCACTGCTTGTGCGCCAACCTTCTTTTAGGAAAGCCTCAAATATGTGGAAAACAGCATACATCCCATCTGCCATTATTTCTAATAATTTACAGCCCATTTGCTAATTATTAAGGTTTTTTGAGCCTATATTCTTTTTTTACATTACAGCCCATATTGTGGCCACGGTTAAAAAATTATACGAAATTTTGCATATTTCGGTGCGGTCTGAACTGTTTTTAATCCCGAAATTTCGACTCACATTCAAACTGATTTTAAAAATAAATGTATATCAATATAAAATCCAACAAATTCTCCACGCATAAAAATTAATGTAATTTCAAATCTCGAAATGAAAAAAGATATTTGAAACTAATTGCCGGTTTGATGTGTTTTAAAAATGCACATCCCATTTTCTCATTAATGATGGGCCATTTTCTCGGCCAGCCAAATGAAAGCTCTCCTCGTCTTGAAAGATTTGCAGCCCAACAGGCCTGACAAAGCGACTTACTTGGCAAATCACAAAAAAAACTGGCTGTGGCCGTGGACCCAGCTGTCAGCCTCTCCACGTGTAGTACTCTTCCGATGGAATGTCGTTGACCACGTTGACCACGCTGCGCCGAGAGCACCAAGGCGGTGGACGACGGTGAGGCCTAGGAAGGGGACGACGCGGAGCCGGGGAAGACGCGGCAGTGGATGCCCACGCGGAGAGGAGTACGAGGGTTCACTGGTTCGGCTGCGGTGTGAGGCTGCCATCGCCGCAGGGCCTGGCTAGCGGTGGGAGTAGTAGGGGGCGATGAGGCCTCATCGGCAGCACAGCCGGCCACTGGAGGCAGGAGCAGGCGGTCTCCCCAGCGCTGGTTTGGGCGGCGGGTGCAAGAAGAGCAGCGATTGAAGAAGCAGCAGGACCGTTCGATTCAAATCCAACGGTTATTGCTGCTAGAATCGTTTGTTGACTAAGTTGACAAGCCCTGCATACGCGTCAACTTAGTAGGCCCACAGGTCAGCCTCCCAACCGGTGCGCCCCAGATGTCAGTGGGAGGAATCATTTTTTTCGCGTAATAAGGAGGCAGTTGATTGCGTGCGGCCAGGCCAGCAGAGGGAGTAGGGTGGGCCGGGGAAGCGTGTGCGGCATCACAGCGGGCCACAAGAGGAGGGAGCAGGCAGTCCCACCGGTGCTAGTTTAGGCAGCTGGAGCAGGAAGATCAGAGATTGAAGAAGCACGTCGGCCGTTGGATGGACATCCAACACTAACTGCTGCTAGAATCGTGTGTTCACTAACAAAGCCTTGCGTAAACAAGTCAGCCTCGAAATATGTGGCGTGTACAACCCATTTGCTATTATTTTTATAATTTTTTACTCATTTTCTAATTCATATGGAATTTATTGCAGCCAGTTTTCCATTTTTAGAATTGCTGGCCATTTTCTGGTCAGTACAAGGGTCAAAAAATTAACTAAATATGTGGGAAATTTTGAAAATTCGCAAATTTTTGCTGGGGAACGAAATATTCTTAATCCAAAAATTAATAGCCATACTAAAACAAATTTAAAAATAAATTAGTACTATGTCATGTTCAAATCCAATGAAATACGTATAAGATATCAGTGAAGAACAAAAACAAAAAAAGAAACTTATATCCCATTTGCTATAATTTTTTTGGAATTTTCAACCTCTTTTGATATTACTTTTAACAGACATTGACCATACTCTTAAGCCAGGCCAAAATGCATCCCTCCTCGTCTTGAAAGATTTGCAGCCCAGTAATTCGGAGAAAACAAATAGGCCTAGCTTGGGTATTCTTCAAAAAGAAATATTGGGCTACCTATTTTCCCAAAGAACTGGTGCATGAGCATGTAGCTTTATTTATTTATTTACTTATTTATGTTTAGGGGACCATGAGCATGTACCTGGCCCGGATTCATGTGAGAGCCTTCCTTCCAGTTAATTATGGGCTTCTCTATTGGGCCTTCATCAGTGGGCTGCATGCTATCAACAAGTGGAAAATGTGTTCCGAGTTTCAAAAAAAAATGTGTTTCGTACAATTAATAGTATGAGCTACATACGGTACGGGGCACTAAAGGATCGAACCATGCAACGACTTCCAAAACATTGTGTTTGTCGTTCTAACAACACATTTATTCAACCAACAGACGAAATATACTACTGATTGTACATTGAAAACAGCAGCAGCAGCAACCAGGGCTGGGGGTGCAACAGAAGCAGTAAGCAGGCCAGAAGAGTGAAGACGCAACTCTCTCTTCCAAACCAAACATCAGCCATCATTACAAAAGGGCTACCAAAAAAGAACAAGTGTATGCATCAAACTAAATAAAGATCCTACTACACCAAGTGTACGCATCTAACTAACTGACTCAGTTAGACGTTACTATTTATTAAGCTGTGGAGATTGGCTGACGGCTTGAACCAGATGGGTGTCTGACGGGGGAAACTCCAGCCAGCAGGTCAAAATCTGATACTTGCGACCCTCTCTCCTACTTTGGGCTGCAGAGCGTGGCGGCACATATCAGGGTATGGTGCATGCAGAGACACATGGTACGCTATGTACACACAGTTTTGCCTGATGAACGAAACCGCGCTGCCATCATGATCCTTGCCGTCGGTTATCTCCTGATTAATTGGATAATTCAGTTCGACAAACAGAGAGCGTGTACCAAGGCTACTTACCAGCCTCCAGTCAAAAATTCCTGAAGGCCCAGAGAAGCTGGGATCCTACTCAAAGACCTTGCAGTGACTGTGATTGTATTCCGCGAAACAACACGTTCGGTACGTGCGAACGATCATCAATCTTTCGCCGTCGTCTGATCGAGCCAGGAACCACCTGCAACTGCCATGCCACTTTTCTTTGAAAGGTTCTGGGATTAGGAAGGGTAGGGACACCAGGCGGCCTACAACATCATATCAAGTTGGAGTCAAATAAAAAAGGGCTCTTGGTTTAGTCAATCTTAAGAACAGCATGTTATTAGCATGAATATTTTTTCAGCAAATGTTGACAGTAATATAAGCAAGCCATCATGATATCATAGGAAAGTAACATACTATTGTAACAGCCATTTGTAGTGATGACTGGAGTAGGCCAGCAATACGTCCAGCCATAGAAGGAGTCGACATCGTAAATGAAGCCCTTGTGTTCAATGGCATCAGAGAACCATGGAGGATGTATGATCCTGCGATGGACGTGTAGATTTATCCACTTACCGCAGTGACCTGTCAGATAGGCAAGACCGTGGTTGAAGAACACAATTAGCCTAAAGTCTTTATAATTCGTAGATCTTGTGGGCACTTGGCAGATTACAGCCTTGAGCAAATCAAACTTGGTATCATGTTGGCTACTGTAAGATTCCGAGTATTATGGGCCGCGGTGCCAAAGCAGTGCAGTGTTAATCGAAGGAACGGGGATCAATCGCCGGGTGTAGACCTCCACGAGCATCCAGCTGCCGAGACCGTCGACGAGCACCATCCAAGACGTGTTCATGCCGACCCAATACATACCGTTAATGTAGTTGAGGCTGACGGGGATCCGATCGCAGTCAAGGGGGTTGATGCTCGCCACCCTACGATCGTTATGCTGCGTGACACACCGTTTCTGAAGATTAGGCGGCATCAGCAAGCAAGGAGCTGGCTTAAAAAGCTCTAGCCTGAGGGCTTTGAGTAAACGGTACAGCCCCGACGAGCACACGGCGAGCGGCATGGTACTGAGATTGTCCACACGCAAAACAATGAGCTTGATTACCTCTGTGGGGAGCGAATTCCAGCCACTCTTTCGGCGGATGCTTCTCAGTTCTACCATTGTTAGTGCTTGGGTTTGGGACGAGGGCGGGAGGCGCCTTAGCGGGGATGGAAGATTGGACGAGATTATGTGCGGACAAAGATGGAGAAGCGAATATGTGCTGCGGGAAGTGGACAAGTGATGATGACTACAACATGCCGCTTGACTTACGAGACACATACCAGCAACGTAGGGTCATGTCGATGCCAGACAACTTGCTTGAGTGATCACAGTACTGGTACTCCCTACAATGCTATGCCCTAACTTGCTTGAGTAGAGTAGTAGAGTAGGACTCTGCTCTACTACTAGCACCGGAGGAGTAGTATATTCTAATCTAAAATAGTTACAAACTTCAATGCCCGAGCGTGGAACGACTACGAACCGTGCTCAAAGACCGTGTCTACGTGGTGTTTGGACATGGGCGACAACCTCAACGCCAACGGTGCTGCTCACGTTGCACCGTATGTCTTTCTGTCCTTCCTGTTCGAAATTGTGGTAGAATTCATGTTTCTACTCTGTATCCTACTACTATGCTAGTCCACATGATTAGTTTCATCTCTGTTATAGCCATCATGATTTATTTTGTGCTTATTCGCATTAAATCTCGTAGTAACTTGCTCATATATTCAACTGGCACAACATCCCCTATAGCCACTCTCATTTCATGGACGGCCTGGTCGATGTTGGAATTTTGCTAGTAGGCCTTTATAAGGTGAGCTCTTCTACCACCTATATGAGCATGAGAAGAGGAGACCTACACGGGCGCTCCTCCTCCTCGCTCGCCTCGCCACGCCACGCCTCGTCACGACGCGCCGCGGGTTGCGGGATTGAGCCGAGCCGAGGACAGAGCTATACTCTCATGACCTACCCGGCCCGCACTATATAGTTTCTCACCACCGTTCTAGATCATTGCACCGCCAAGCAAGTCTTCTCCATCCCTCCTTTCGGTGTGCACCGGGAGAAGGGACAGCAGGCCTCCGGAACACCGCCTCTCGTGATCCTGTACGAGAGAGGGGCGATCAGGTTTTTGGGGAGCGCACTCGCGCGACTGCTGGCAGCCACGACTTCGCGAATGACGACTTCTTCCCCGACCTCGGCAACCTCATCCTCGACATGGGAGACAACGTCAACGCCGGCAACCAGTGAGATACAGGGTGTAGGAAGCGGTTTGAGAATCTGCATGCCTTTCCAATCAGTGAGATACTCTGTACAAAGTATGACAGAGAAATAACCACAGAGAAGGAAGCTAAAAGTAAACAATCAAACGAGCATTTTTGCATTTGTTTTGCATTGAATCGTTTCACAAGCTTGACTAGTGCTGTTTTTCTACTTTTACAAAAACCGCATCGTAATGTTAAAACATGCATTTGCACGTACATAAGTAATAGTAGTACTCCCTCCGTCTAGGTGTATAAGTCTTCCCTCCTTCTTGGTCACGGTGCACAACCGAAGATGACTTATTGACCTGGACAGAGGGAGTAGCACAGTCTGCAAGCATATATCGAGAGAGACGTGTAGTGCGATAGTATATAGTAAAGTTTGTGCTATATGCACGTACTTGCAAAATGCGTATGAATACACAAGGTTTCCAAACTTTCCCTTTTACATACTTAATTAAGGACGCTAAAAATTCCTGAACGTTCGGGATTTATCATTTGCGTCCCAAAACTAATGAGATCGCCTTACGAAACAAAAATTATACTCCTCCTAAAAGCCACGACGCTCGGAGGAGCGCTTGCGGTGCGCCGCGAGTGCCCTGGTGCGCGGCCGTTTCCCAGTGCGCCGACACAACGCCTCTTCCTCAGCCTCGCGACTCACGAGGTGCTGATTGGCGGCTTGCCGGCAGGCGAGCGCGATCTCACCGGTGTGGTGATCCGGCGCCAACAGGTACTCCTCACTGGAAGCGTGCACCCGTTCCACGTACCGCCAAGCGTAGATGAGGCGCTCGGGCCTGACTGCACTTAGGGCGTCGGCACGGGCGTCCTCCGCCACCCTCACGGCCCTCGCACGAGCCTTCTGCCAAAGAGCCAATTGCCTGACTCTCTCGGACGCGACATAGGCCTCCCAGGCAGCTTGTTCCGTGGTGCGCTTCTCTTCCTCGGCCTTCTTCTCCGCCTCTATTTTGGCGCGCTCTGCTGGAGGCAAAGCCTCCCACAAGGCGACATCCATTTCTTTCCAAAGCTCCTCAAGGCTCGGGGGCTCGGCGGGCAGCGCGGCGTTCTCCTCGTAGCAGGGAGCCGACGCGTCCTCCGGCGCGCGTGCTGGCAAGATTGGGAACACCGACGCGTCCACCTCGAAGCGTCGTGGCGAGGAGCGGAACACCGGCGCGTCCTTCTCGACTAGTGGCGGCGAGGAACGGAACGGCGATGCATCGCATCGTGGCGAGGAGCGGAACGCCGATGCATCCTCCTCGACTAGTGGCGGCGAGGAACGGAACGGCGACGCGTCGCCTAGCGGCGAGGAGCGGAACACCGACGTGTCCTCCTTGACTAGTGGCGGCGAGGAACGGAACAACGACGCGTGACCGTCCGCTCGGTGCAGTGAGGGGCTCCTAGGGCTTGGGAGGGGCGATGCCATGGTGGTCGACGTGAGAGGGAGGGGGAGGAGATAGCGATGAACGTGAACGTGAGGGGGAGGAGATAGCGATGTCGTGGGAGGCGCAGTATTTATAGCGAGAAATGGCACACCTACGTAAGTTATGGACTGAGCTGCACTGACTTAACTGCCAGTCCAGTTGCGTCACTGACATGTGGGCCAGACCCTTGTTGGGCCCATATGTCAGTGACCGAATGCACCTGCAGTTAAGTAACAGCTACGTGGGCATATTTGTTGGAGTAAATTACGGGGGAGCGAAGGGGTGGAAATATTGCTGGTCACAACGGATTGGACGAGCGTGGGGGGAGGAGAGTCATGCATGCAGATTTTTTCACATGGGGTGGAGTGGTGGGACCGCCGGAGGGAGAAGGAGAGTTTGGCAGGCATATTGTTTCCACACATGGAGAGGAAAAGATTTGGAGACGAACGGACTGCCTGCAGGTATGGGGAACGGTGCATAATAAGTCCTCTTGCATGCCGGGCTAGGTATAGTCTCAAGTCATTAAAAACAAACATGCCCCACACATGTTCATATTTCAAGGTGCACTAAATTATTGCATGCGATGATTAAGGCTGGCCATAATGGTGGTATCTTAGCTGGTATCATGCACTCGGGAATAGCAAACATGTTGATGTGGCAAAAAATTAAAGAAGAGAGGGGGTAGAGTAACTAGTGTTCATGCATGCATTGGTAAACACTAGTTGAGTACTTTTGCAGACTTCAAAAACTATTCCACAATGTGTCAACATTCACAATGTCAAATCAATATTTTTACACTCATTATAAAACGTAGTTCTTGTACTCATTATAATTAGTACTCCCTCCGTCTAGGTGAGCAAGTCATCTTAGATTGTGCACTGTGACCAAGGAGGAGGGGAAAACGAGAGATCTTAATGTTTATTTGCTAATTAATAGCATTGCATGCAATGAACTAACAACTGCATGTCATGTTTGGTAGTCTCAAGTCATTAAAAGCATGCACACCCACATCTCCTATTGGTTGATATGTCAAGAAACAAGAAACGAGGTAGAAGTTAATGAACCACGCCTAAGTGTTTTGGGAGTATTGTAGATATTGATATTTTTAGTATAAATTTGGTCATGGGATTTCATTGATGCCCGTCAAAGCATTGACACGTCTGCTATGCGTGACCTGAATATGAAAGCGTTGAGCATCTCGAAGTTGATCAACAATCTTCAATTGTCAAAGATTAGCCGTTCGGCCAATAAGGTGGCACACTTAATCGCTAAGTATAGGTTTGACAATAGATCAGATGGTATTCTTGTAAATAACGTACCGCCCTGTGTGGTGAATATTGTATCGAATGAGTGTACTGGTGCGGCTGGTTAATTAATATAAGGTGGTGTTCAAAAAAAAGTATAAATTTGGTCAAACACTTTGCAAATGGTTGACGGGAGTAAAAAGGACCAGAGGGAGTATCATGCATGCGGAGTAGGCAAAAAAATTGCTTGTCTAAAAAAAGGCAAAAAAATTGCTCATTTATAGCCAATCGAAGTCTCAAAGGGCGCGACCGCGCGAGGGAGGCGAAGGTCGTGGGAGGCGCGACATTTAACGGAATTAAGTGAAGTTACATCCATGCGCCGGCATGGCGTGCGAACAGGCAGAAGCTATACCTTCAAGCCTACGATATGGGTCTAGTAGACATGACATCTAGTGGGTCTCGCATAGTTCTCGAGAACTCTTTGGGGGCTTGCAGCCGTTTATCCACCGGGCAAGCCAGCAACCCCACGCCGTTCACACGCCCTACTCGTCCCTGTCTTCTACCTTACAACAGTTCGCAACCAGTCGTCCCGTCCTTTCACATTAGTTCACTCCCAGTTTTTTTTGTGGGGTACAACAGTTCAACTTCTCCTAACCCTCCTCCAAAATCCATGGCCTCCCAAATCTCCATGGTCGGCGCTGAGTACCAGGTTAGAGCCATCACCGGTGATCATTTCATCGTCATCTACACACGTGGATCCGAGACGGTGAAAGCATGGCTTGCTCGCTTCCTACGCATGTTCAACAGTTCAACGGATGAGTGGGTCGCTGGGCTAGATGTTGAGTACACCACAGTCCTGGGACGAGAGAAGGATCTAAAGGACGAAGAGAGGAAGAAGCCCACCGTGATCCAGGTTTGCGTACATAAGGTTTGCTTGGTCTACCACATATGCCATGCCTACGTTGAGTGCCAGGATTTTAAGAACTTCCTCAAGGACAAAAGAGTGAAATTCGTTATTGTAGGCTTTAAGAACGATAGTGATGTCCTGCGTCGGATAGGTCTCGTTGTAGGCCAGCCCTTCGATCTCCAGAAGGCAAGCCTGGTGTCCTCCTCTCAACCTTCAATGCTGACCCTGGCAGCAGCCATGATTGATCCTTCGTACGCTAAACTGAAGAAACCTCATCACGAGTTTCAGCATGCATGGGAGTCGAAGACATTAGATGAAGATCACATCCTGTACGTAGCAATGGATGCCTACCTTTGTTTAAATATCTACAAGGGTTGGATGAAGAAGCAGAGCCCAGTGTCCGATTCAAGCAAAGAAGCGTCGGCGAAGAGGAAGAGGAAGAGGGACGAGGACGAAGTCGAGGACGTGGACTCAGACTCCAAGTAGGTGGCAGTGTCGTCGCTCATGCTGGTTCTACTGCAGCGTCAAGCGGACTAGTTGCGTATTAGTTTATTTTCAAGGATGTGTTGTGCTGAGGCCTCAGCAGAACTATGTTTATGTTCTTTCTTGTTATTTGAACTCTTTAGTACGTACAGTAGTACTAGTACTATGTCTTACTACTATTATTCTTGCAGTTGGTACTACTGCTCGTATCTTCGTGTTCCTACTGTACTTAATACGTTCGTACTAGTAGTATAATTTGGGTCAGTCAATTTGTGAAAGAAGTTCGACGGAGCGAAGAAAGACGACGGCAGAAGAGGTGGAAGAATCCCTTCTAGCCATCCATGTTGCATTAAATGGCTCACATGAGTCGACTGACCCAAATTGCTCCTTCAGATTGCAGGATCCATGTGGCATTCAAGGTCTCGAAGGTAGATTCCGCGTCCGCACCCGGTTTGCGGGCTCGACGCGCGCGCGACCGGCTTCCGCCGCGACATCCACCATGCATGCCTCCTACGCGCGGGTGGAGATGACAATGACACACTAGTTCCTCCTCGCCGGCATGCTGGAGCACGCGCTCATCCTCCTCTTCGTACGCTGCGTGCATAGACGCGGCTCCACCAGCTGCTCGTGTGCTTGGCAGCACGGCGGCATCGCGAGGAGGGACTATAGACGACGTGAGCGGGCGAGCCTTCGGCTTCATGGCACAGGGATGGCGGCAACATGGCGGTGATGGGCGAGAAATGGTTGGCCGGAGCAGGGAGGCGCCGGCATGCGCAACGGCGGCGACAGCATATTGATGAGTGCGCGTGTGGGAGCTTACTTTAGTTTTATATATAAGGTTGGTCAAACTTAAAAGAAAACCGTACTAGTACACGTAAACATTAGACTTAGGCAGCGCTTTTATTAGTTACTAGCTTATGTTCTTGCCCATTGTGACCAGCCTTAGTACCATGACCACGATACGGAATCATGTGCAAGCGCGTGAACCGCGGCCGCGCGGTCGCTCGAACGGTGCGTCACCGTGTCACGCTCGAAGGACATCCACCGAACCTTTTTGTTTGTGTGAAAACAATCCTCGAATATTACTCAACTTTTTTTCCTGTGAAAGTTCTTGACGCTGCAATATTTCCATATATTTGAATTTAGCTCCAGTTCGTGTTTATTGGGATTTGGACGTTTTAGGTGCGCCCTAGTTTTTTTAATACTGATTTTGTGTGTGTGACTGAGAGAGAATGTGTGTATGTGTCCATATGTGTGTTGTGGCGGAAGGGCAATGTGGAGACGGTGTGCCTGTGATACAAACATAGAGAGGTGTGAATGTGCAAATGATCGTGCATGAGTGAGACATAGACAGATGCCGATACGTTGTGTATACATGAGAGAACGGTCTTCTAGTTTACTTGTGTGTGTGTGAGAGAGAGAGGGAGGGAGAGAGAGACAGAGAGAGGAGCATCCGTAACACAACAACCATCTCTCTCGATTCGTCCGTCCCTTGCACGGTCGCATGCAACACATGCACCAACGCGCACATTTTGACACCCTCACCCGGCCCCTGCCCACCTCAAGGCCCGCACAACCTCTTCGTGAATACCCATTTCTCTCCTTATGTTTGTTTTCTCTCAATATCACACACACACACACACACACACACACACACACACACAGAGACACACGCAGCACAACACACACACACACACACACTCCCCCGAGCACACAATTCATCCCCATCCAAGGTTATACGGCGACCACTCTCGCTTGTGCTTCTTTGCACCCCAACATGCACAACACCTCAATCTTCAAAGAGGGCAACGAGCAGATCGAAGACGGCGACCACACCACGCTAGAGAATGCGGGGTCACTTGGAAGCAGGGTGATGTGACGACGGATGACTCACTCCTCCCCCCACCCTCTCTCTCTCTCTCTCTTGCACAAAATTACCGAAACCTCTCTCCCGCACACAAAATTGTCAATCCCTCAACCCACGAGATCCTTCCCCTCTCGTCCATGTTTTTCCTGCTCTCTCATCAAACATGTTGTCTCTTCTCCTTCCACATATACAGAATCCATATGTACACGCATCTCATGTATATTACATGTATGCATCTTTCTCACAGACCTAACTTCTTCCTCTCTCTTTCTCTCTCTATCCCTCTCTCTCTGTCTCGTTAGGTTTGTCTCCTACTCTCTTGTCCACAAACATACAATCTTTCCCGCCCTATCTGCTCCATCTTCAAAAGCTCTCTCTACACGTTTCATTCACACATTGGGATATGTCAAAATGTTGCTTCTATAATGGCTGATGTAGAGTTATGGTTGTTCTTGTTGCATCCTACAAAGTAATAACTATGAAATGCATTTAGATTCTCATTTGACTGGGATTATGTGAGTTTGAGCATGTTGTGAAGTACTATAGACCTTGTATACATCTTGGGATTCGACAATGATTGTAACTATTGAATTGTATAGACCATTACCTTCGAAGTCAATAGCCTAATATATTTATTTCACAATTTCAACAAATGATTAGTTCACTACAAACTAAGAAAACAAATGTGTACTCCCTCCGTTTTTATTTAAGTCCGCGTATTAGCATTGGTCAAAGTCAAGTTTTTAAACTCTCAGAAAGCTTATAACAAAAAATATTAACATATACAATAACAAATAAATACCATTAGATTCATTATTGAATGTACTTTCACATCATACATATTTTTTATGGTAAATGTTTATATTTTTCTATAAACTTGGTCAAACTTTAGGAAGTTTGACCTCGGTCAAACCTAATATGCAGAGTTTACTACTACTACTCGCTAGTTGCTTAGCTGAATCACTCAACACGCCACACGGGGAGTCCAGTGTCACAACATTTTGAGGTCGGCGGGAAAATCTCCCGCGACCCTGATTCGAGCAGTGGGAAGTTACCATCAAAGCCTTCGGAATAGGCCTACGGATGACGCTTAGTAGGGGGCTGTTTTCGTAACTTCAGGTTCACCCTACCCAGCCAACCCCACCCCGGCACCTTGAGTAGTACACCTGAATACTCCCCAATTTCTATCCCCACCGCAAAATAGACTTCTCCACGGCACCGCAGCCTTCGTGCTCCTCCCCTTTACATCGGCGCACTCGTCCATCGCAGTGCATCTGCCTCAACGATGACCTCGTACGCCGCACTGGCGTCGGTCCACCGTCGTCGTCGTACACGGAGCCTCTTCCCCGGCATCGTCTTCCACGGTCTCGGATCTGCTTCCCGGAAGCCGACGCCAAGCGCAGAAGTACCACCATCGTGGACAATGAACTGACTCCCGTTGCCGGCCATGACTCACAGAGGCCGCCGCGACCATCGTTCTCCTCCTCGATTGGTAATGTGTGTATTGAATCACTTAGCAGTACATGTGCAGTTCCAATTTTGTTCATACCTACCCTTCAAATTTCCTGGGTGCTATTGTTCCCGTAAAAGTAATTGGTTATAGCCTCCATTGTCCAACAGAATATCAGCTTGTAATTGTGCGTCGCTCCTGTATCGCACTGTGCTTGGGTAGGTTTTTCATCTGCAACTAGTAGTGTGGCAAATGATGGAAAGGTTTTTAGAACTAGCAAAATGCCCATGCATTGCATGCATCAAGATGCATTTGTATGAGTAGTTTATCTTGTTGGAGATGCTCTAACATGGCAGACGAGTGCTTTCATGTTGCCCACAAGATGCGTGAGTATTACTAGTAGTATATTTTTCTTGCCATGTTGAGATTTTAAAACCACGAGTGCGAACATGCAGAGGAGCAATGAAGACCAAACACGGGATATTCGGGACATCTTCAAGGAGCGTGGCAAGTTAAAGAGGAGCTACACCGAACCTGTAAAACGAGCTTTGGTAAGTAACACCCTTTCAATTACTTTCGTGTAGCCTCATGTTCTTCGATGTGTATATGTTGTAGTTTCTGTTTCTCTTAAGCATGGTGTTCTTCGATGTGTAATAAGAAGAGTCGTAATCGTCCTAATGCTTTCGTTTTTAGCTTGATGTAGGAAGTGGGTGCTCTCACCTTGTAGTCTGTTTTTATTTATTTTTTCCTTTTGAATTAACTTCTCCGAGTTCTGTTTATCTGGCTTCTACTAAATGGATCTAGGTTGCTCTGAGTATTGATCTAAAAAAGAAGTAATTTCATGTCAGGATGCAGTTCCTGCGAGGAGGGAAGTATGGTCAACCTCGAGATCATGTTTCCAAAATGAGGCTGGATTACACACAAGGAGCCAGTTCCCTAATGATGCTGGATTAGACACAAGGTGCAAATTCCCAGATGATGCTGGATTACACACAAGCCAGGTGGAGTCGTTAGTTGTTCGTGTCCTTGTGGCATTAGTAAAGGCTGAAAGAAAGCGTGCAGCAGCCCTTGAGAATGTAGCTGAGTTCCTAAAGAAGCGAAAAGAGCAATCAGATGCTCTCTTCACCCAAGCCAAAGAAGAGATGGAAGAAGCCAGAAATAAGCTAGCAGAGGTCGAGCAGGCTAGGCGTCTCCTGCTATCTAAAACTGTTGTCAATACAAAATTTCCTTCATAATAGCTAGGTTCAAATGTTTATCCAGTCAGCATGCATGTTGTGATGTCTGTGCATCTACTGATGTGGCACAAAAATGTTTTTTTCGGGTCATGTAATAACAACAATTACTTTCCAAACAATAACAGACGAAACATTGGACATGGTATAGTTCACGCGCAAGCCCGACATTCCAAGTTCAACTTCCACATCAAACTCACGTTCACAGATATCTGCACATTCATACATAATGTCCACAACCATGATTCACTTCAAAGCCAAAAAAATGTGAGGAGAGTTATAAATAAAGAAAATACTCTACTAGTTCCTGCTACCAGTGCGAGCACAACAAGTCAAGACCATGCGTAAATTAATTATATTTTAGTCATTTTTTGTGTTCTAAAATGCCTGCCGGCTCGCGGAAGGACGTGTTGCCGGCACACGCGCGGATTCAATGAAGGCAGCCGGGGCAGTCTTAAGTTGGTTACACGCGCCGAGGAGGCGTGCTCAGCCAGGCCTGCAGCGAGTGCGGCCCTCTTGGCCGGCACGCCGGTTCAATGCCTGCGCTATGAGAGGTCATGTCCGTGTCAGCGCAATCACTCCCTCTAGTCCTTTTTTGTTTGGGTATAACAAAATCTCGTTTTCCATTCACATCTTAGTGGTAGGAGTTGTGCGTGTGTGTCTGTGAGAGAGAGAGAGGAGACGGTAGTCGGGGTTGTCTGATCGGTAAACAACTGAATAATGTCAGTCTGGGATGGAGACGAAAAGGAGACCGCAACAAATGTTGTGTCTACAGGAGAGATAGAGAGAGTAATTTTAGTGGTACGAGTCATATGTAGAGACATATAGGGTGTGTGACAGAATCCCATAGAGAGAAAGACAAAGTGAAAGGCGAGTGGAGACTGTGTGTTTGGCAGTGAAAAAGAAAGCTTAGGTACCGAGTGATACCAGAGAACAGTAGAGATGTGAGAGATAATGAAAACCGTGTAATTTATAATGATAGGGAGAGTGTGACATTTCTCAAGGGAGACGTCGAGAGACCATGTTTGCGAGGATAGGAGCAACATGAAGTGAGCGTGTGGGTGAGCAGGAGAAAAGAGAGTGATAGCTACCTGAAGGAGCATGCATGCGAGAGAGATGGGCGTGAAAGGAGTGAACAAAAAAGGGATTCAAATATTTGAATTCGAGATGATGATACATGTAATCCATACTCGAACCAAAATTGATCTATCAAACATGCATACTCATATGAATTCACGCACATCTATGTTATTTAATATGTAGATATTACTGATCCATACATTTTAGTAGAACATAATTTGGTTAATTTTTTTTCGAATTCAACCTTAAGATTTCGATATCGTGTATTTGTAAATCATATTATACATATAAAGGAGCAGAATTCTTTGTTGTGCTTTTGAAAGTATATATATAAAAAATGATGTATATAGAATGTAATTCCAATTGAAAATGGATCCCGCCCGAAAAAATAGAATAGAAACGGGATTCAAATTGAGTTGGCACGGTAAATGTGCACTCTGCAAAATTTGAACGAAGCGGGGAAAGTCGTAGTAACCGCCCGAAACCAAAATCTGCGAGATGGAAATCACTACTGCCTATCCCTGCCACGCAAAGCCTATATGCTGGATTTCTATAGGTTTCGATAGGGGTAGGTTTGTAATTTCATCCAAACGTGACGTAACCGCCTCTCACCCGGATTCATACACGGTGGGCACCAAAACACAGTGTGTCCTCGGCCGAAATTGACTCCCTCCCCGATTCATATTCATACACGGTGGGCGCCAAAAACAAACTCTCGTCGGCAAATATTCGGTGTATGCGAGATTACTGTCCTATCCCCAACTGACTAGTGTTGCTGTGATGTAGTAGAAAATTGAAACTGGGGCTAAGTTTGTAAATTTCCTCGCATTTGAGACAAGCGTGCCCTGAATACATGGTTCCCCCCTTCCTCTCTACCTCCCCTTTCCCCATTCGTACTCCGTGGGCGCCAAAACACCCTCTCCACCCCACCCTCCTCCGTCCGCCGCCGTCCGCCACCCCATCCACCGCCGTCCTCCACCACCATGCCGGAGCTGATACCCCGACGCCGCCGTCCATTACAAGAGATCGACCTCTCTCATCCATGGCTTCGGACCGGGATCCTTGCATCCCGTCCTCTCGCTTCATCCCCGCCGCCGTCCACCTTGCCGGCGCCGCTCCTACGACCGTCTCGTCCACCGTGCCCCGCCGCCACCGTCTACCCTCCTAGATCTGCTTCCACGCCGCTGACAGCCATCGCTACCGCAACACCGTCAAATTCTCAGTAGATGCATACACGGCGCCGCAACAGAGGCGGTACTCTTTAGTATCTTCTCAACTTATTTATCGGAGCAAGAAAATAGATCGCCACTGCTTTACTCTGATTTCTTGTCTTGGTTGCGAAGTTGCCTTTGTCCGGTTTGCACCTTCAGATCCGCCATGGCACGCTCAACACCATACTCGCAATGCTTATGGTTTTCCCCTTTTATATTCCACACTAGTTAAATCACAGTATACTAAATTTCAAAATTGCGTCAGTCGATTTTTCAGAGCTCGCCGGAGTTCCCCGGTGCGATCGAAGGGGCTCGGGTGGGGACGGTGGTTGTGGGGGCGGTGGTGGGGCCTCGTCGAATGAAGAAAACTCGATGCGGGTGGGGGCGAGGGTGGGGGTGGCGGAGGAACACAGGCGGTGGGGCCAGTGGTTCGGCCGGCGGCCCGTGCGGTGTTCTGTATGGGAAGCATAGTATGTTCCTTGTTAGGAAGGGGAGCAGGGACATCTGTAGTCAACAGCTGAAAGAGATGGCCTGTACGTGATCGACATGCTTTCAATTACTAGCGGCAATACAACACCATAATTTCCAGCCAGTTCCACTTTCCCGATTTATATATCCTGGTTATGGTGTGCCCCTGTGATGTACACTATGATCTGCCTAGTTGCTGTGTGCTCTTGTTATCATGGTTTGGCAATAAACTCTCTATATAGTATATTATGAACCTATGATCTGCCAGCTGTCCTTACTTCTGGAGCCTATTTTTTGTGTACTTGTGCCAGATTATATAAATGCACGCACCATATTACAGCACACATGAGCTCTCTCATCAGAATCCAGTGATAGCACACAAGTGTTTACAGGGGCGCCCCTATATTAGAATATCATCTGCATTACAAAGATAATCTCACAACTATTTATGTTTTCATGGTTCTTAGATATTATACGCAATTACAGTGAATATCAGAATCCGCGCATCAGAAGAATATTGTGGAACACTGCAATGACTTACAAAATTGGCAGCAAGGCATTGAGTGCCATTCTGGAAGCAATAAAACTCGTACGCTCCCCACCTGTTGATTCTTGTTCAGAATATCATTCTAATGACTATTCTAACCTCGAGGAGTCAAAGGCAGATGGCCTGTCCTATTCACCCATCAAGGTGCATGTTCTATTTGTCAAGGTTTTATTGATTGCGCGTATCTTGCATATGTTGTCTTGCATTTCTTCTACTTTGTTGCACCACCATCTGCTTAGTTTACTCATCATATATGTCGAGATGCCATGCCCATCCATTATCAATACATATTCCATCTGTCATCATACCATGTTTTTCCACTCAAATGTTGTTCTTGTGCATCAGACATCAAAAAGGAAGAGGGTGATTGCCGAACCTGAAGGAGCACCAGCAAAGTCCTTGAAAAACGTGGTGGTGCCGGAGAAATCAGACAACACCCCACTTATATTGGCTGTACAACTAGTGACACAAAATGTAGGACCGACTCCAGCAGACTGTACCCATACTTCACCGGCCACACCACTAGTCCCACCACACAGGACCTGCACTCCAGCAAAAGGTATACCGATTTCATTTTCCATAGCACCAGCTGTACCACAGAAAAATCCCACTCCAGCAAAAAGTACAGCAAGTCCACCGGCCGAAGACCTATCCCAACTGCAGAGACGGCCAATTCCTGCAGATTGGAACCCCATTCATTTATTCCCAGTTTAAAACACAATGCTTTCAATGTTGTTAGGGACTACGTGCATATATTCCCATCATGGGAAGATTATTGTGAAGACAAACACCATTTTCACATCTTCCTGTCCAACGTACGTGTAAGTGCTATTATTCATGGTTATTATTTTCCTGTTTTCTGCTGATTGAACACAACAATGATTTACATTACATTGTTGTAACTAGGCGAGGGTCAATCTGGATAGTCATGACGAGCAAAGCTTGCTTGTGCTTTTCAAGGAAGCATTGCAGCAGTATCGGTGTTACCTGAGGAAATCACACTTTGATGGCAAGTCTATAAATGAATTTCCGATGAAGTCTCCTGTGCTAAATTTAGAAGACATTGAATGGAAAAACCTTGTTATGCACTGGTCTCGTTCCCAGGATGAGGTACTGTCTATGAAATCACATGACAATTTGAACTTCTACTTTTCCGCATGTGCCTTACAGATCTTTTTTGCAGGAAATCTGCTCGAAGAAGAATTCTGGTTTGACAAGAACGACAAGATATCGCAAATATGCTGCCCGCTGCTTTGCTCTTGTTAGTACCCGTTGTCCTGTATCACTGTACTTGCATACATACCTGGTTCATTATGTGACAGCAGTATGCATGATAGCTTGCTTATCAATTGTTCGCTCCAAATTATCTGATCTGTATGAATGGTTACATTAGTGTAGAATATATCCAATGCCAATGTTTTTTTAGCTCTGCATTGTTTTTGTAAGTACATGTTGTCCTTTATCAGTGTACTTATAATGACAGGTAGTTGTTCATGTACCATCACTCTGCATCTTATTTTCCTTTTCCCTCCATTTTCTACACATCTGATCTATGTTTACTCTTACCATAAGGTTGGTACTGAAGAAGTTTAGCTGTGCATTGCTCTTGGTTGTACCTTTTGCCCGTATCGCTGCACTTACATTTATAGCTACTTGGTTATGTAGCATCACTCTTCATCTTATCTTAAATATTCTACATTTTTCATATATTATCACATCTATATTTACTCCTAACAAAATGTAAAACAAAGGCAATGCTTTTGAAGAAGATTCTGTGGTAAACTTCTTGAATTGCCCCCCCATCAGCATGGACAAGGCCTTTATAGAGCCTGTCTTCACCAATAATGTAAGTTTGCCCATCTCAAGCCTTCAAACTTTGTTATATATATTTGGTTAGGCATGACTTCAACAGCTGTTTATTTTTGGTGTTTGCATCAAATTGCTTGTTTAAAGTTTATTATATGTAGTTCATAAACAAAAGTTCGTCCTTTCTCAATTTAAGATTTCAGTTGTACAACCAAGTTCCTTCTTCATATCATGTAAATTAAACTATACATAGCAAGTGATCTTCTTTTGCACTACATGTATGCTTCTGTTCTTCATCTGTAATCCAGTGGTGTGGTGAACCTACCCACTACAACACAATGTCATATTCTGCAATGTCTTAACTATGAAAAATGTCATATCATTCTACTATTATTTAAACCGTCTCTTTATTTGCCAATCTGAAATGGTATAAATTGACACCACACTAACCATTGATACTTATGAGTTCTCGATCTATAATCCAGTGGTGTCGTGAAGCTGCCAACTTCTTCACAATGTCATTTCCTGCCATGTCTTGACCTGAACAATACCATATTGTGTTAATGCAAATTTAAATTGTGTCACTTTATTCGTCAGTAAGAAATGTGATGAATTGTCAGCACTGATACTTTTATGTGCAAAACCTGTCATTTGTCTGCTTGTTTATCTTTCAGAGTGAGGAAGATATAAGTGTTGAACATGTGCAGTCTCATCATCTTGCTCAGCTGCTTGCGCTGCAGCTCCCCAGCAGGGCTAACCTTTCTTGAACTCTATTGAAGTGTTGTCGGTTTTGTATATTATTTTGTCGGCGTGTTTATTTGCACTGGTGGCGATCTTTGATGCCCAGTGTATGTAATCTGCTGTCTGCTTGTGCTTTATTATCATAGTGGTGAACTTTGATGCCCAATAGATGTAATATGTCGTAATTTCTTTATTGTATAGTATAGGTTTTTTCTTATTCACGATGTTGCAGTTATTTTACTGTATATATATCCCGTCTTTGCAGTAAACCGGCCAAACAATAAAATTACGGTATATAATCGAGCCGTCATGCAAGCACGATGTAGGTTGGCCCTGAAACGTGTCGATCAGCTCACGGGCCGACAGCAGCCCGAAATGAACCCCGGCCCATGATTGTGCGAATCAAATCACGTGCTTTTAACAGGCCAGAAAATTGTCGCTGTCCTTGTTTGGCCCAATCAGATATCGGCTGCGAGCAGGGCGGATGCAAACCGGGCCGTAGTTAGGCCCAACTATATGACGGGCTTTTAATAGGCTGAAATTAATATAGGGCCGAAATGTTAAACGGGCCCTTAACAGGCCAAAACTAATATCAGGCCAAATTACTAAGTGGGCCTTTAGCAAGTGGGCCCAAAAGCATAGTGTCCAGTTGACGGGCCGAATCTGATATGGGCCATAATTAGGCCCAAAACCTCTTAAAGGGACGGACCTGATCTGGGCCGTAATTTGGCCCAGAATGTGGTAGGCTTTTAACGGGCCAGATGTCATATGGGCCACTATTAGGCCCAGAGCGTGGCAGGCCATTAATAGACCGTATCAAATATGGGCCGGCATTTGGCCCAAAACATGGCAGCTAGTTAACGGACCGGCTTACTAGGGTCCTCAAAATCTTGTGGGCCTACAGCTGGGCCGACCCATTAATGTCGGCGAAATCTCGTGGGCCTTTAGCTAGGCCGGCCCATTATGATTCGCAAGAATTTTGTGGGCCTATACCTGGGCCGGCCTATTATGGCACACAAAAATCTTGTGGGCCTTTACCTGGGCCGACCCATTATGGCTAGCGAAATCTTGTGGGCCTTTAGCTGGGCCAGCCCATTATGGTCCGCAAAATCTCATGGGCCTTTAGCTGGGCCGACCCATTATGGTCCGCAAAATCTTGTGGGCCTTTATTTGGGCCGACCCATTTAAACTTGTTGGGCCGTGCCACATGTCGACGTATCATAGGCGCCTTCTGTCCAGTGAGTGGCTGACATCTGTCCCGACGATGAGCCGACACGTGTTTCCTCTAGTCAATGATGATTTTACATGTGGAAAATCCCCATTGGTCGGGGCTGTTAATGGGCTATCGGATCCAAAACCCGACCCGATAGCTTAACGGCGTTCCGTTACGGTGGATGCCATGTGTCGGTCACCCTTGACAAAAGCACTTATGTGATGCGCGATTTATCGTCATGGAAGTGGACACTTCCGTGATGATAATTTTGGTAATGTTATGGAACACTTCTACGACAGCACAGGTATGACTATCTTGATTCTGTCATAAATTTGTCATGGATGTACATGCATGACAAAAAAGGGACCTACTGTGAGAAACACGTATCATCACGGAAGTGTATTTTTTTGTAGTGATAGGAAAAACATAGGGAGGGCTTTTCTCCTTTTCTCTTGTTTTCTTCTTAAACTTTTCTATTTTAGTTTTTAGCTCCCGTTTTGCATTTAGTTGACCCACCAAACAATTTTTGTAAATTGTGAAACATGTCATATAAATACTAGACAATATTCTTAGATGGCATGAAAAGTTTGGGCTCAAATTGAATCCACTTGAATTTAACCTTAAATTTAAATGAGCTAACACGCGTTGTTTGATGCTGTTTTGAATATTTTCGGGGCATTTAAATATTTTGAAACATGTTAATTCTTATATGAAAATTAGCTAGTGAATAATTACAACCATACGAACATTTTTTGTTTTGACATTCGAAAACTTTATTTGTTTGAATTTATTCTAAAATTTGAAATTTGAACTGGATTTGAACCGACGCGAGTTTATCAACAGTAACGAGGTGATGTGGCATCATTAGCAGAGGTTCACTGTAGCTTGATTATCCGGGCATCATGATAGCAAGGCCGGTCAGAGTATCTCATGTCTGTTATGTCAGCAACAACGTCGGTACCAACGGCGAGGGATGAAGAGAACCATTTTCCTACTTGTTGAACGAGGCAGACCAATAGGCAAAGTTCTCGTCCATCGGTGCCTACCGGAATGTCATCAACAATAGTAACAAGGTCTTACTGACAGAGTTTGTACATCGAGGTGTTTACATATGCAGGGAAATACCACTGCTCAGATATGTTAGGTTACAAGAAAGGTTAAACAAAACAATGGAAAGGAAAGTGTCGAGTCGAATAAGTTATCGGCGTTCTCGAGTGTCTAACAACTCAGAACCCGTGGAAACTTGGAACGATGAGAAATAATAGTTGTTGAAGAATTCATAAGAAGTTATGTAGTTCTGTGATATTCTCGTGATACCAGACGGTAATAATCGAAGGTAGATCATGTAGAGAAATGATCTGAAGAAGACAGGTACTTTAACTTGTCTGAGAAATTGGATCAAAGAAGAACAATATGGTCGAAACCACGGTTGCAAAGGACCAAAAATAGATACCAGATGAACTTATCACAAGGGGGTTGTTATTATAACAAGAAGTTTACACGATAAGTTCCGCATCGGGTCCATGGGCATGAACACAAAGGCTCAAGGTCGACTCCCACTTCTTCAACGCCTAACCTTTCATTCGCTTCTCATCTTTGATGAAGTTGTAGAATTGAAAATTTATCTAAAGAAACGCCTGTAGATATAACCCGCATAGTCTTCGGGTTCACAGAGATTAGGGAGGGTATAGGTTCAACCCTCTGGTCATCTTAGGAACATACTCCACAAACTTTAGGAATAGATAACTCAAGCCCGGAAGAAGAGTATGATTGACAAGAGCAGGGGATACAATTTACCAAAGTCATTATGTATCCGAGGAAAGGCTCACAAGGTTAATGAATATGAAGGACGCTGTCGGATAAAACCCAATAAAAGATCTAGTGGTCCACAGGTGATCTGATGTGAGCAACGGTACTTAACCAGAATAAGAAAGAATGCAAGGAGATCAGATTATAGAAATAACTGACTAATTCAAAGCTCGAATGCAAACGAATTACGATTTCCAAAACAAGGGATCAGAGGTATACGCTCTGATTAAGGATGGATAAGTTGAATAAACTTAGAATGATAATCAATCAAGGCTTGATTCGTGGAACACCAGCTCATGTCAGGAGTGACATCTGAACCAAGGGAAGAATTTTAAATAGGACTGGTGATCGTGAGCATTCACAAACAAATTGAATCAAATGCTTGAAATTACGATGACAAAGGATGTTAATAAGTATTGCTAGACATATGGAAGTAACCATAATGTAAGAAGATAAGTATTTGCAGAGTAATAGTTGGAGAGGATTATCGAAAGATCGGATAGTACTTCAAAGTGTCTTGTGAATCAGTTGATCAACTAGGAATGAAAAAATCCTCGGAAAGTGTGAGGAATTATTCATAGGAGTATTCATGCGGCAAGGAACTGTAGGGCATTAAGCAAAAAGGATTCTTGGAACATCAGAGAGTATTTCAAGACATCTTGTAATAACAAGAGCAACTAGGGATGAAGGTATGAACGACAATGTAGGTAGTTACCTAGAAGGATTTATCGGTGGTAGGCATCGCAACGGCGAAGGGTACCAGGGTCTCGGGAAAACATCAGAGAGTATCTTCAGAATCTTCTGGTGCACCAAGCAATCATCTAGAGTGAAGGGCTCTTCGGGAGAAATTATTTACATGAACCTAGAGTTAGAGTTAACAAAATTATTTAACCCAAATAGAAGAGAGGTCAGGGCAGAGTCTCAGAGTATAGACGAGGAATAAAAGATCCTAATACCACCTAATGGCGACGTGGGCCCGTAAGCCACACGGCCATGTTAACAAAACAATTTTTCATGACTAGACTCAACTTCGGCCAAGGAGTTGGAAGGGAGGGGGGTTCCTAATGGCAGTCAGCTCTGATACCAACTTGTCACGCCCCCGGTTCAACCATACAGTAATCATACACGCAAATGTGTACGATCAAGATCGGGGACTCACAGGGAGATATCACAACACAACTCTAGACACAAATAAAAAATAATACAAGCTTCATATGACAAGTCAGGGGCCTCGAGGGCTGGAATACAGAAGATCAAAAGCACAAGAGTCAGCGGAAGCAACAATATCCGAGTACATACATCAAGTTAAATAAGGCTGCCTTAAGAAGGCAAACACAAAAGCAACACTGATCGAAGAGGCAAGGCCTCCTGCCCGGGCCCTCCTAACTACTCCTGGCCGTCGGCGGTCTCCATGTAGTAGTAGTCGATGGGGTGGCATCTGGCTCCTGAGATCCACCATCCGATTGCATCAACCAGAAAGAAAAAAGGGGGAAAAGAGGTAGCAAAGCAACCGTGAGCACTCATCCAAAGTACTCGCAAGCATCAGATCTATACTAAGTATGCATCAGTATCAAATGGAAGGGTTGTATCTGTGGACTGAACTGCAGAATGCCAGAATAGAGGGGAAAAGCCTAGCCTATCGAAGACTAGCATCTTCAAGCAACTCCATGAATCTTGCAACATTCAGAAGAGTATAGAATAACAGTTTATAATTAACAAGCATGTTGTAATATTAATGCCCAGAGATCCTTCCTCGACTCCCTGCGAGAAAGCAATCCCGGGGCCACATATCTCAAGTATCCATTTCTAGTTTTAATAGATCAGGATACAAGTCTGAACGTCCGTTACCGTGGACACAACTATTCGAATAGATAATCTTCCCTACATGGGTGCACCACATTTTCCAACACACTTGATTACTCTTGCCGGACACACTTTTCTTGGTCAATGCCCGGCCTCGGAAGATCAACACGTCGTATCCCAACCTAGGCTCAGTAGAGAGGTCCCCGCCGGTCTACATCCTAAGCACTTCGGGGTCTTGGCCCATCGCTCGTTGCACTCCGGGTCGTTGCGAGCAGGGCGGGTCCAGGCTCCACCACTACAGGATGGTGCCAGCCCAGCCATGCTGCAATACTGAACTGGACGTCTGACAAAGCTTCGGCTCATACTACGTCGTCGAGGCCCATAACTATTCTCGCGTGGTGGTTAGTGCGTAAAGGCAAAAGGCCAACTCAGAACAAATACCCAAACCATTAGTGTATTAGTAGCTTGTGGAGACGAGTAGGGACTCACGATCGATGTGTCCCCGTCGCCTCGTCTCATGGACTTACGGCAAGGACCCAAAATTCCCGGTCGTGCTACGTAATTATCTTGTGGGTGCTCTCCGGGCCCGCCCGACTTTCACAAAGGTCTCAAGTAAAGTCAAGGTAACCGTGTGTCCAAACATCGAGGGGGAAACCTTGAGGAATCACCCTCGGGTGGATTCCACTCAATGTAATCATCACAGTGAATGTATGAGCAATCACCCTCGAGGTTCACACTTGAGGTGTTGCATGACAGATTCATATTGGGAGTGGTGTTGGAGGAATCACCCTCGATGACCACGACTGAATAGCTACACTATAGAGTTATCATCAGGAGTGTGTTACGAGGTATCACCCTCGACACTTGATAGTAACTATGCAGAGTCATACAACTAAGGGGGGTGAAGTGATGTGTCGATCTCTGGTCATCGATCACGTTGATCGAGTCATCGATGATGAAGCAGGGGCAAAAAGGACAAGGTGGGGGTCACTGATGGATCACCAACCAACCTATGATAAGCAGGTTAGGATAAGCAGGTAGGTAACAATAGCAGGTACAAAAGCAGGCTATGCATCATAATAGGAGCAATCAATTACAATAGCAAAATCTAATGCAAGAAAGAGAGAGAATGAAATGGGAGATATCAGGGTGATCAAAGGGGGGGCTTGCCTGGAAGCTCCGCTGAAAGGGAAGAAGGGTCGTCGTCGACGTAGTCGATCACAGGGGCATCAGCAGCGGTCTTGGGTTCTATCAGAGAGAAGAGGGGGAAGACATAGTAAATAAGAAGCACATATATGCATTACTAAGCATTACATGACGATATGCGGTGCTAGGGGTGTTCTAACGCAATGCTACACGATACCGGCGAAGGGGGAAAACATCCGGAAAAGTTTTCCTGAAGTTTGCATTTTCGGACAGATGAAACAGAGGGGGATGGTTGCATCTTCGCAATGATAGGGGCATGTGACAGATAACGGACCGCATGTTTGGATTCATCTCGTTGTTCTGAGCAACTTTCATGTATAAAACTTTTTCATCCGAGTTACGGATTAATTTCTATGATTTTTCAAAGTTTAAAAGAACATTCTATAATTTAATTTAATTCGAAATAAATGACTAAATTGCTAGGAGCACCCAACACAGGGTACAGTGATGACCCACAAGTATAGGGGATCTATCGTAGTCCTTTCGATAAGTAAGAGTGTCGAACCCAACGAGGAGCAGAAGGAAATGACAAGCAGTTTTCAGAAAGGTATTCTCTGCAAGCACTGAAATTATCGGTAACAGATAGTTGTGTGTTAAGGTAATTCATAACAGGTAACAAATAACAAAAGTAAACAAGGTGCAGCAAGGTGGCCTAATCATTTTTTAGCAAAGGACAAGCCTAGACAAACTCTTATATAAAGGAAAGCGCTCCCGAGGACACATGGGAATTATCGTCAAGCTAGTTTTCATCATGCTCATATGATTCGTGTTCGTTACTTTGATAATTTGATATGTGGGTGGACCGATGCTTGGGTACAGCCCTTCCTTGGACAAGAATCCCACTTATGATTAACCCCCCTCGCAAGCATCCACAACCACGAAAGAAGAATTAAGGTAAACCTAACCATAGCATGAAACATATGGATCCAAATCAGCCCCTTACGAAGCAACGCATAAACTAGGGTTTAAGCTTCTGTCACTCTAGCAACCATCATGTACTTATTACTTCCCAATGCCTTCCCCTCGGCCCAAACAATGGTGAAGTGTCATGTAGTCGATGTTCACATAACACCACTAGAGGAAAGACAACATACATCTCATCAAAATATCGAACGAGTACCAAATTCACATGACTACTTGTAACAAGACTTCTCCCATGTCCTCAGGAACAAACATAACTACTCACGAATCATATTCATGTTCATAATAAGAGGGGTATCAATGTGCATTAAGGATCTCAACATATAATCTTCCACCGAATAAACAAACTAGCATCAACTACAAGGAGTAATCAACACTACTAGCAACCCATAGGTACCAATCTGAGGTTTCGAGACAAAGATCGCATACAAGAGACGAACTAGGGTTTGAGAGGAGATGGTGCTGGTGAAGATGTTGATGGAGATTGACCCCCTCCCGATGAGAGGATCGATGGTGATGACGATGGTGACGATTTCCCCCTCCTGGAGGGATGTTTCCCGGCAGAACAGCTCCGCCGGAGCCCTAGATTGGTTCCTCCAAGGTTTCGCCTCGAGACGGCGGCGCTTTGTCCTGAAAGCTTCCTTGTGTTTTTTTTCAGGGCTAAAAACACCTTATACCAGAAGATGGGCATCAGAGGGCTTCCAGGTGGCCCACGAGGCAGGGGGCGCGCCCAGGGGGGTAGGGCGCGCCATCCACCCTTGTGGACAGTGGGTGGCCCCCCTCTGGTGCTTTCTTTGCCCAATAATTTTCATATATTCCAAAACTGAATTTCCTGGAGTTTCAGGACTTTTGGAGTTGTGCAGTATAGGTCTCTAATATTTGCTCCTTTTCCAGCCCAGGATTCCAACTGCCGGCATTCTCCCTCTTCATGTAAGCCTTGTAAAATAAGAGAGAAAAGGCATAAGTATTGTGACATAATGTTTAATAACAACCCATAATGCAATAAATATCGATATAAAAGCATGATGCAAAATGGACGTAGCAACTCCCCCAAGCTTAGACCTCACTTGTCCTCAAGCGAAAGCCGATATCGAAAAATATGTCGACACGTTTAGAGATAGAGATGTCGATAAAATGAAATACGGGCATGGGGCATCATGATCATTCTTAGAATAGCAACATATATATATATATATACATAAACACTATTCTGATCACGGGATCAGAATAATATTCTGATCACAACATGAACTTACCGAGTAACGCGCCTGACCTTCCCCGAGTACTAGGTTGAACTTAAGCTAAAAGGTGTCCAAATGGGGCTTGCGATATACCGTTGGATAGCTATGGACATCAGTATCATGACCCAAGTTAAATTTTTGGCAAAATGTAAGCGGTTTAAGAGCAGTTTTGAAAACCGTTTTTTCTTCATACAAAAAACGTGAATCATATTTTCGATCGCATTTTTAAACCGTTTATCGGAATGAGGCAAATAATATGGCGTTGGAAAGCTGCTGCAAAACCGCTCCTTCCATATGTTGAAAGTTTTCTCTAATTCCCTACGGTTAAAGAGTAATTCGGAAAATCGTAAAATTTCGCAAACCGAACAGCCGAGTTCGTATTTTTGACGCCATTTCTAAACGGCTAATCCAATTGAGGCAAATAATATGGCGTTGGAAAGCTTATGAAAATGTGCTACTTTTTTCTGTTAAAAGTTTTTTCTAATTTTGAATGGTTTAAAAGTAATTTAAAAAATGGTACAAGTTCCACTGAGTTTGTATTTTCGAGCTAATTTTTTAACCGTACGTCCAAAGGCAGCAAATGATATGGCGTTGGAAAGCTTGAAGAAATGTGAAACTTTTTTGTATATATTGTTTCTCCTAATTCATTATGGTTTTCTGTCAGTTTTGAAAATGGTTAAAAACGTATTTGTGCCGTAATTTCTACAAACTTTATCGAAATGGGGCAAATAATATACCGCTGAAAAGCTACGGAAAATGCGAAACTTTTTCATGTTGATGGTTTTCTCTGAATCCTGGCCGTTTTCAAGTAATTTCGAAAATGGCGAAATCATTCGTTCTGCTTTTATCGCGAAACAGATTCTTCGAAAATGCACCACGTGAAGAACCTGGACTTCTCGGCGCGTGTACCTGAACTTCACTCTGTTTTTCACGTGCTTTTTTTTTGCTCGTGGATCTCCATCCACTGCTCGTAGCTCTTCATCCACTCACCGAAATTGAGCAAGTGATACACCAATGGAAAGCTGTTGTAAACACGCAACTTTCCCGTGTTGATCATTTTTTTCATACTCGCGACGATTTTAAAAGTTTTTCATCTGATATTCATTCAGTGTAGTAGGTGAACTTCTTGCTGTTTTCACGTTGAACTTCTGTGACGTATTTTTTCATTTGTAATTTCCTCATCCATTCGTCAAGTGTTACACAAATGGTATTTCTTTTGTATAAACTTCTCTCATAATATTTTTTTAACTTTCTCCGATGGAGGACTTCAACTTATATCAACAAACTTTTAGTCTTTGCTTTTTTTATTCTTTTTAATACAGAATGCACATCGTGTAGTACGTGAACTTCTGGCAGTTATCAAGCTGAACTTCTCTCGGGTACATGAAAATATCTGAGTTTTTTATGAATATTAATCTGAATTTTCTTATTCTTTTTTATGAAATTTTGAAGCGCTCTATTTTTAAAAGTTGAACTTCTTGTTATTTAACTTTTTAACTTCTTGTTTCCATTCTTTAATATCGAGGAAAATCTGAGTTTTCTACAATCATTGAACTTCTCCATATTTTTAATTTGGACTTCTTGGTTTTATTTCTTAATCTTTTTAATGAAATTTTAAGCGCTCTATTTTTAAAAGTTGAACTTCTTGTTATTTTATTTTTGAACTTCTTGTTTCCATTTCTTTAATAATGAGGAAAATTTGAGGTTTTTTATAATCATCGAACTTCTCCATCTTTTTAATATGGACTTCCTGTTTTGTAGTCTTATTCTTTTTTATGAAATTTTCAAGCGCTCTGTTTTTCAAAGTTGAACTTCTTGTTATTTTATTTTTCAACTTCTTATTTTTCAAAATTGTTTGTCACTTCAAGTTCTAAAAAATCACAACTCTTCGATGTTTAACCTTGCCTCTTTAAATTTATTTTTGAACTTGCTGAGATAACACACTTGACCTTCTCGAACACAACATTTTGAACTTCGCAAAACATAAATTGAAAGCCAAATTTTTGACCTACAGAGCATGTACATGTACATATCTAATTTTTTCTTTACACATGACCCATTGGGACTATCATTTTTATAGGCAATGTAGTTTTGAGGCTAAGGGAGGCCATCTCAGGAATACATAGGATGTGAGATCGCATACCCATGTTAATTTGCACCCCAAAAAATACACAGAAATCACACACCCCGTTCCTGAACTCTAACAATCTTCCTGCAACTTATGTGACCTTCTCCCCTCCTCTATGGTGACCTTTAAGAAACCAGAAAAAATTGTTTTTTATAAAACATTGAGCTTTTGTCTTTTTTCTTTAATTCAAACTTCTTGAATTGCCAAAGTTTTAATTTGTTGGTGTTTCTTTTTGTGAGACCTTCCTCGGATTTAAGATTTTAGTTTTTCATTTTTTGCGTACTTTTTCACACGTGTTTTGAAAGAACTACCGTTCCTGTAAGAATTTTTTTTGCTTTTTTCTTTTGATTCTGAACTTCTACGTTTGATGTGAATTATGTTTGTTTTTGCCAAAAGAAACCTTTTCTGTGTGACATTATTTAACAAAACATGAGCTTCCACCCAAATTATAAGTACTTTTTTCTCCTAAGCGGATTAGAAGTGCTCAACGTAGAGGGATTCACATAAGGAAGAGGTGCGAAAAGAAACATAACACATTGGACTTGAACATGGAATGAAGAAGATCAACACACTGGACCGCAGCCATACTAATTATTGTAGAAATTTGTTTTTTCCATTTTTTTCACGTACTAGATAGTTCCAATACATGACCTTTCCACACAATAATATGTGAACTTCTCGGAAGATAAATTTCATTGACCACTTTTCTACACACAGAACGTACATGAAGGAGGTTGAAGATGTGCACGTGGGATGCATCAACATGTGGGAAAGTTTATTATTACTAAATAGCACACGGAAATCAAACCCATTGGAAAGAGTTTTTGACCAAACTCAGAAGATACTTCAAGCATTCCTAGTATGGCCTTCGAACATGATTACAATAGTCAGCGGCTTGGTGATTTGCACTTCTGAAGAACAAAAAATAGAAATGATGTATCTGAAATACTACAACAAGTGTTAATTTTTTCCAACGGTAATAAAGGTGAACTTCATGCTTTTTCGTTCTGAACTTGTCTTATGGTTTTTAGCACCTAATTGAACTCCTACGATTCATCATCTTGTATGTACTTGTTTTACTATAAAAGCTGAGAGAGATTTGATGTGTAGTACAGTGATGTATAGCAGTAGTAGAACTTGTCATATAGTACTGGTAGAACTTCACGGTGACCGACGTATAGCTATAGTAGAACTGGGCATACAACGGTAGTGAAACCAAAATGTCTTCCTTTATGTTGCATCAACAAGTTGATTAGAGAGAGAAGAGAGCAACTTCTGTGCGAAAAAGAAAACATCACCAGCGAGTAGCAGGTGCTGCGTGCACGTGAGGTTAGTAGCAACAGAGAGAGTGGTGAACATGCGTCCCAGGGGACACACACGCACCCAGCACACCACACTGAAACACGCACGAACGAACCATAGAAGAACTTCGGCAAAGGATTCTGAAATCTGAACTTGGCACAAAATCATAGTAGAAAGTCACAAAAATGTTTCTAAAATCTTAACTTGGCATGTAGGCTGTAGCCATACTATAATTTCCTCAACATCTGCACATATCTAAAGCCATAGTAAAACATATCTCAAGTCTGAACCAAAGAGAGATTGCATTTTCCTGCTGCATCTGCACAAAAATTCGAACACATGGTTGAGAGCAATCAGAGAGCGGGCCACATAGCTCCACTGCCAGTATAATATGGCATCTATTTTTTGGAGCCTCTAATATGAGCAAGAAGGCGTAGGGGTTGTGTAGTTCAGATCTGCTCCATGGGGAAGAAATACATTGATAGAACAAGTAGTACAGGAGGATCCTATCCCTCTGCCTGCGTCCAGCCCGTCTCCCTCGCGTGTGTGCCTGATGGAGTCTAGGAGTAGCGCGAGAGAAGGCGAGCGTGGCCACCCCCGACCACCACCAACTTCTACTGCTGCTACCGTGAGCAGTTTTTCATGCTCGACGCAGACGGAGAGGGCCGCAGTAGCAGGTCCGCCATGGTGAAGGTCATCTGCGGGGCTCCATGGAAATGGGGATCTTCTCCCCATCGCATCAGGAAGGAGAGACGGGACCTGTTGCCGGCGGCGAAGCGCGGGTGGAAGGCGGGGGGTGGCGGCGGGATGCGATCTTGGGAGGGAGGGTGATGGCGGCAGGCGCGCAGGGTATGGGGAGGAAGGCGATGGCGGGAGGCGCACCGGGGCTGGAGGTGCGGCGGTGGGAGGCGTGCCAGAGTAGGACGCGGCCGCGCATGCTGATGGTGGATCTGGTCGCGGGGGCGGCACGGTGGCCAGAACCAGATGCGGGGGCGGCGCGGCGGCAAGACCCGGGCGCGGGTGGCACCAAGGCTAGATCCAGGTGATGGGGTGGTGCGACGAAGCCAGGGGGCGGCGGGGATGGGGCAGAGGTGGTGCGGAAGGTGGGGGAGGTTGGGAAGGTCGTGGTGGGCTGGTCGAACGCGTCTGATGGACCGGCCAGGTTTATTCTAGTTTCTATTTTCAGGAGTTCAGGAAGAGCAGTCAGGCCCTTATAGGGCCGACTATGATCAGAATAACTATTCTAATCCTGGGATTAGAATAGTGCTGTCCTATATATATATAGTGTTACTAATCATCATCCAGGGTGCAGAATAAGTTATTCTTCACCCGAGGTAATATTATGATCATTTCATAATTAAATTACGTTTGGAATTCAAATAGTTACATTCTTATTGTTTCACTACGTAAAATTTGGCATAAGAAAATAAAAATAAGGTCATAAAAGAAGAAAATTTCCAGTTTATGTGTATTTTACACTATAATTTTACGTTTGTAATTTTACATAACATAAAATATTTTTTACAATGATTATATATTTTCTTATGGTCTTTTTTACGTTGAAAATAAGATAAAACTTATGGAACGTAAAATTACGGTGCATTGATGGTAAAATTACGGCGCGACCATATATATATATAAACATTATTCTGATCACGGGGTCAGAATAATTATTCTGATCACAACCTGAACTGCCTGAGTAACGCGCCTGGACTTCTCTCTATACGAACCCGACCTTCGGGCTATCTTCGCAACCGTGGCTTCCCCCGCGAATTATTCTGTTTAGTCGTGTTCTATATAATGTTAGTGTAATCTAGAAACGTTTTTAGCAACTAAATACCAGTTTTAAATAGGAATCTCGCTCGTTGGCGGGTTTTTCCTCTCGGGTCGTGATGAAATTGTGTTTTTCGTAAATTTACTGCCTGAGTTGTTCGACCTAAACTTCACCCAGTGCTAGGTTGAACTTCCGCCAACATTGCCCAAATGGGGCTTGTGATATACTGTTGGAAAGCTATGGACACCAGTATCATGACCCAAATTAAATTTTTGGCAAAATATAAGCGGTCTAAGAGCAGTTTTGAAAATCGTTTTTTCTTCATACAAAAAACGTGAATCATATTTTTGATCGCATTTCTCAACTGTTTATCGGAATGAGGCAAATAATATGGCGTTGGAAAGCTGCTGCAAAACCGCTCCTTTCACATGTTGAAAGTTTTCTCTAATTCCCTATGGATAAAGAATAATTTGGAAAATCGTAGAATTTTGCAAACTGGACACCAGAGTTCGTATTTTCGATGCCATTTCTAAATGGCTAATCCAATTGAGGCAAATAATATGGCGTTGCAAAGCCTATGAAAATGCGCTACTTTTCATGTTAAAAGTTTTTTCTAATTTTGAACGGTTTAAAAGTAATTTAGAAAATGATACAAGTTATACCGAGTTCGTATTTTCGAGCTAATGTTGTAACCGTACGTCCGAATGCAGCAAATGATATGGTGTTGGAAAGCTTGAACAAATGCAAAACTATTTTGTATATATAGTTCCTCCCAATTCCTTACGGTTTTAATTCAACTTTGAAAATGGCTAAAACGCATTTTCCCCATAATTTCTACAAACTTTATCGGAATGAGGCAAATAATATACCGCTGAAAAGCTACGGAAAATGCGAAACTTTTTCATGTTGATAGTTATTTCTGATTCCTAGCCGTTTTCATGTAATTTTGAAAAGGACGAGATCACTCGTTCAACCTTTATTGCGAAACAGATTCTTCGAAAATGCACCACGTGAAGAATCTAAACTTCTCGGCGCATGTACCTGAACTTCACTCTGTTTTTCACGTGATTTTTTTGCCCGCAGCTCTCCATTCACTCACCGGAATTGAGCAAATGATATACCGATGGAAAGCTGCTGTAAACAAGCAACTTTCACGTGTTGATCATTTTTTCATACTCACGACAATTTTAAGAGTTTTCCATCTGAAATTCATTCTGTGTAGTAGGTGAACCTCCTGCTGTTTTCATGTTGAACTTCTGTGACATATTTTCATTTCTATTTTTCTCATCCATTCGTCAGTATTACACAAATGATTTTGCTTTTTTACAAACCTCTCACAATAATTTTTTAAATTTCTCCGACCGAGGACTTGAACTTATAACAACAACAAAATTGGAGCTTTCCTTTTAATTCATTTTTCTCATATCAAACACACACCATGTTGCACCTGAAATTTTTCCATTTTTATAATTCGAAATTTTTATTTTCCTTTTGAAATCAAATTGCTCCCAAATAATAACTGAACTTCTTTGTGGACTAAAAGAATTATTTTAAAATGCTAAAAAAATAATTTTCTTTTGTGTTTTCGAACATGAAAATACAAGGTGAACCTCTCTCGCACGAATTTTTGAACTTCCCCGGATAGAGCACTTGAACTTGTTTCAACAAACCTTTTAAACTTTTATTTTTGTGTACTTTTATTCTCACTTGAAATGTATTCCTTCTAGTACTTGAACTTCTTGTTGTTTTCACCATGAACTTCTGTCGCATTTTTGTGTATACGTTGAATTACATGCAATTGAAGGTCGGACGTCATTTCTTGTCATTTTAAAACATGTAATTGGAGGCCCGACATCCCGCGATAAAAAAATGAACTTATCCCTTTTTTTTAGTAAAATGTAGAACCATTTTTTATAAACCATTTTATAAACATGATTTTAATACATAAAAATGTGTTTTAAACGGTATACATGAATATTTTAAACCGCTCAACGGAATGTAGCATATAATATACGGTTGGAAAGCTTACGAAGTTCGGAGTCTTGCAATATATTTTTGAACCATTTAGGGTGGTTTGTATTCTTTTATTCTCATCCGAAACGCATTTCGTATAGTAGTTGAACTGCTCGATGTTTTCATATTGAACTTCAACCATGTATTTTTTGATTGTAATCTCTCACCCGTTCCCCGGAATTCCACAAATGGTAAATAAAAACTTGTTGAAAAGACACAACTTTTTTAATATGGTTAAACTTTTCTTTTAGAATAAGATACACCAATTTATTTTAACCATTTATTTTTCGAATAGAGCATACAATATACCTCTTGGAAAGTTGTTGAATAGAAAAAAAACTTTTTTCATCTAGACTATATTTGTTCCAAACTTGCAATGGATTGAGAGAATTATTTTAAAATATGAGGCTCAACATCTTTTTTGTGTTTTTTGAACATGTAAACACATGTTGAACCTCTCTAACAAGATTTTTTAAACTTCCGAGGGAGGAGCACTTGAAGTTGTAGCAACAAATTTTTAAACTTTGCCTTTTTTCTTTTTTTTTCTCATACGAAATGCACACCATGCAATACGTGAACTTTCGGCAGTTATCAATTTGGACTTCTGTGTGTTTTGGTTTTAAAAAAACAAGAAATTCTTTTAAAACTTTTTTTAGATTTTCCTTTTTTTATTTGAACTTCTTCATTTTATTATTTAGTAACGATAAAACATTAAGTTTTTTTACCTTCAAACTTCTCTCTTTTTTTACTTTGAACTTCTTAGAAAAATATGGTTTTACATAAGCAAACAATTTTCTAGGTTTTTAAATTTGAACTTCTAGTTTTTTTACTTTCTCGGTTATTTGAAATTAAACTTCTAGGGTTGTCAAAATTGAAATTCTACATTTTTTACCTTCTCGGTTATTTCATTTTTTCAGGTTTTTTTGAAAATCCATTTTCTTAAACTTTTTTTTGGACTGCTTTGTTATTTTGAGTTGGACTTCTCTCTTATTTTTCTAGAAACGAGGAAAGTCTAACTTTTAAAAAAATTGGTTATCTTTTAGAAACAAGAAATTCCAGCTTTTTTAATGAGCATTGAACCACTCTGTTATTTTAATTTGACCTTCTTGATTGTACTTTTTAGAAATAGGAAAAATTTATTTCTTTATATAGACATCGAACTAATGTGTTATTTCTTTTATAAAAGGAAAATTAGAGTACTATTAAATTTATTTATTTTCACATTGTAAATATTGTTTGCAGTTATAAAAAACTACTTAATATATTCACTTTTTCGGTTCTGCATGTTACATGATATTTGGTTGTAACAGTATCATGTGCGTGCACTTTCTTGCGGTCTAGTTGTGGCCAAATGGGAAGTTCAGAGAAATATGCCACTGTCGTTCTTCTTCTCAGTGAAACTGGAGAATTAAAACTCCACGACGTCGATGCATTTTGGAAATAAACTTGGAAGAAAACCGACTTGTCAAACTGAAACAAATGGACCAAAACACCTATTTTGTTGCTCCTGCAGGTATAGTTGAACTTCAGACATCAAAAATCACTTAGAGATGGCAGAGGCAGGCGCTCGGTGTTTGGAGCACGTCCATGGCCAAGGCCGTTATTGAGGGCCAGTGAAGGATGGTAGGCAGTGTAGAAGCTCATGCTGGTGGGTGCCGCTGTCGGCGGCGGCATCGCATCGGCGAGGATGGTGCGCTTTTTTCAGATTAAACTTTTGTATTTGTAAATGTTATTTTTAGTTCATGGTTTTTATTTTGACCATTAGATCTTTCTTTTTTACTTTTTTCCACCTTGCATTTAATATATGAACTTCAGGTGTTCACTAAGAAAAGTAGAAATTTGATTTCTCGGTATTTTCCTAAAATGAATAAATTGGACTTATGCTATTTTTTCTACTACGCTCCTATTAACTTTATTTTTGTTATGAACAACAGATTTGACAGATATAAGTTTTAGAGCTAATCCGTGACCACTTGATAATAAAAGATTTCTCTTTTCTCTGAACCACAAGTTCTTTAATTCACCGTGTAGTAACATATGTACTTACCCTCGTACACCACACACTTCTTATCCACACCACAAGGCCTAATCCCCTCTGGCCTTTTTCTTCTTATTCTTTTTCTCCCTTTTGCCTTCTTCTCTGTACGCCCAAATCGGCAGTAAGTTCAAAGAGGCAGCCAACCGTGTTGGGTGCCATAGCCTTACATCGGGAGAGCCACCAAAGTGACTATTGGGACAGGCGCCAGGGAAGTCGCCGAGCGCCGTGCGCGGGTGTAGGAGAGACTCTTTGAAGAGAGGAGCCATGGAAGGTCGCCTGTGGAGAGAGTAGGGAAGCTTTGTTTCTAATTTGCCCGTCCGCTGAACCTGCAAGTCGACAGAGAATTCCTCCACATTGGGCAAGTACCCGATAGGTAACGCACATCAGCCGCTTGCATACGCACCATGTACACACAATTGTTGTGGTGCATGAGCCACGAGAGGGTAGGCGCGTTGTTTTTACAGGAAGGTTAGGACGTCAGGTTGGGTGATTTTTGCAAGCAACGCGAAGTGAACTCGTGCATCAGTTCAAGGGGAGTGCGTGCGGCCGTCCAAGGTTGCTTGTCGGCAGTGCGGCAACTGAGTGGTGCCGGATGGATCACGGCGGTGCAAAAGATGGTCAGCAGCAGGGGGAATTCCATACTCTGTAGCTCGAGAGTCAGGGGATCCAGGCGGCATGGAGATTTGCTAGATGGGGCGCGCCGGGATCCCGCACGACAGCGGGGCACGGGGAGCCTATGGAGCCGATGGATTCGTCAGCGAGGATCATACATGGTTGGCGGCGCACTGCCAGAGTCGGTGGCAGTGGGAATTCTGGAAAGCGGATGTGCACACGGCATCAGCGGGGACGAAGGAGGAGGTCGGGTGGAAAGGAGGGGTGGGCACAGCGGCATCTGGCGGGAGTTTTTCTGGCTGAGGGCGGCAGTGTGCAGGTGCGGAAGTGGGCCGGCGGTGGCGGGGCATGGTCGTGGCGGTTCTTAGCCGAGCTCAGTGAAGCTGGACACGGGCCGTGGGGCGCGACGGCAGCATGCTGGGAGGCGGGTAGGTGGGCCGCCGTGGGTGGGGCAGCAGCGCACCGGGAGGCGGTGCGGCGTGGGTGGGGCGGTGCGCGCCGCGGGTTGGGGCGATGACGTGGTCGGGGTAGAAGGTGGAGTAGGATTGGGGGAGGGAGAGTTTTCTTTCAGAGTTCAGAAACGTCACCACGTTCATAGTTCAGAGTTTTCTTTCAGAGACCAGAATAGTGCTACTCTCTCTCTATATATACATATATATTGTCATGTGATTTCGTATGCTGAAGTAACAATCTATTCACAATGTAAAGTATGAATCAAAAACTTCATTGAAAAACTAGCAAACTTCAATCTCAGTCATTGAAGCAATTGCAATTTATCATAACATCGGAAAGAGTCAATATAAGAGCTTTTCAGCAAGTCCACATACTCAACTATCATTTAGTCTTTCACAATTGCTAACACTCACGCAATACTTGTGGGTATGAAGTTTTAACCGAACACAGAGAAAGATATGGGCTTATAGTTTTGCCTCCCAACCTTTTAAATCAAGGGTAACGTCAACAATAATGCTTTATGAAAACTGACATCCAATTGGATATATATATATATATATCAGAATCTTTCCAACACATAGTTCTTGCCAAAGGATAAAGTGTAAAAAGGAAAGGTGAAGATCACCATGACTCTTGTATAAGGTATAAGACAAAAATAAAAGATAGCCCTTCGTAGAGGGAAGCAGAGGTTGTCATGTGCTTTTATGGTTGGATGTACAAAATCTTAATGCAAAAGAACGTCACTTTATATTGCCACTTGTAATAGGGACCTTTATTATGCAGTCCGTCGCTTTTATTTCTTCCATATCACAAGCTCGTATAAAGCTTATTTTCTCCACACTAATAGATCATACATATTTAGAGAGTAATTTTTATTGCTTGCAACAATGACAACTTACTTGAAGGATCTTATTCAATCCATAGGTAGATATGATGGACTCTAATGGCAAAACTGGGTTTAAGGATATTTGGAAGCACAAGTAGTATCTCTACTTGGTGCAAAGAATTTGGCTAGCACGAGGGGGAAAGGCAAGCTCAACATGTTGGATGATCCATGACAATATAATTTATTTCGAATATAAGAAAACATAACCCATTACGTTGTCTTCCTTGTCCAACATCAACTTTTTAGCATGTCATATTTTAATGAGTGCTCACAATCATAAAAGATGTCCAAGATAGTATATTTATATGTGAAAACCTCTCTTTCTTAATTACTTCCTGTTAATTGCAACGATGACCAAAACTATGTTTGTCAACTCTCAACAACTTTTATTCATCATACTCTTTATATGTGAAGTCATTACTCTCCACAAGATAAATATGATCTCTTTATTTCTTTTTATTCTTTCTTTTTTTCTTTTATTCCCTCAAGATCATAGCAAGATAACCAAGCCCTCGACTCAACACTAATCTTTATTATATATAGCTCACAGACTCAATTACATAGATAAGGATCAACACAAAAACTCAAAGCAAGATCATACTAAACTTTATTCTACTAGATCAAGATATAACCAAAAGGATCGAACTAAGAAAAACGGTAAAGATAGAAGTGTGATGGTGATACGATACCGGGGCACCTCCCCCAAGCTTGGCAGTTGCCAAGGGGAGTGCCCATACCCATGTATGTATGTTTCTTTCTTCGAAGGTAGTGATGATGGAGTTGTTGATGATGTAGGCTTGTCGTCCATCTTCCAAGGCATAGGCTCACCATCATAGAAGGATGATCGAGTCTCTGAGATCCTCAAATATGCAGCAAAACACATCCTCTTGAATCTATATTCATACTCACAGTTTTGGTTTTGCAGGTCATAGATCTGGGCTTGGAGGTACTCGATTTTCTCGTGAAGCTTGAAGATGGTCTCCCCAATGTTCTTGGCATCTAGCTTGTGGTTGTTGGTGAACTCCGCGATCATCATGTGGTTGGCATTGAGTTCGCGTTCCACCATCCCCCGGCACTTGAAATCTTGTTGCTCCATTGCTTCGAGTCTTGTCTCCATGCTTTCGGTCCTCGTTGGTGCCTCAATGATAACCCACAAGTATAGGGGATCGCAACAGTTTTCGAGGGTAGAGTATTCAACCCAAATTTATTGATTCGACACAAGGGGAGCCAAAGAATATTCTCAAGTATTAGCAGCTGAGTTGTCAATTCAACCACACCTGGAAACTTAATATCTGCAGCAAAGTGTTTAGTAGCAAAGTAATATGATAGTAGTGGTAACGGTAGCAAAAGTAATATTTTTGGGTTTTATAGTGATTGTAGCAGTAGAAATGGAAAAGTAAATAAGCGAAGAACAATATATGAAAAGCTCGTAGGCATTGGATCGGTGATGGAGAATTATGTCAGATGCGATCGATCATGCAACAATTATAGTATAGGGTGACACAGAACTAGCTCTAGTTCATCAATGTAATGTAGGCATGTATTTCGAATATAGTCATACGTGCTTATGGAAAAGAACTTGCATGGCATCTTTTGTCCTACCCTCCCGTGGCAGCGGGGTACTATTGGAAACTAAGGGATATTAAGGCCTCCTTTTAATAGAGTACCGGACCAAAGCATTAACACATAGTGAATACAGGAACTCCTCAAACTACGGTCATCACCGGTAATGGTCCCGATTATTGTCACTACGGGGTTAACGGATCATAACACATAATATGTGACTACAGACTTGCAAGATAGGATCAAGAACTCACACATATTCATGAAAACATAATAGGTTCATATCTGAAATCATGGCACTTGGGCCCTAGTGACAAGCATTAAGCATAGCAAAGTCATAGCAACATCAATCTCAGAACATAGTGGATACTAGGGATCAAACCCTAACATAACTAACTCGATTACATGATAAATCTCATCCAACCCATCACCGTCCAGCTAGCCTACGATGGAATTACTCACGCACGGTAGTGAGGATCATGAAATTGGTGATGGAGGAAGGTTGATGATGACGATGGCGACAGATTCCCCTCTCCGGAGCCCCGAACGGACTCCAGATCAGCCCTCCCGAGAGAGTTTAGGGCTTGGCGGCGGCTCCGTATCGTAAAAAGCGATGAATCCTTCTCTCCAATTTTTTTCTCCCCGAACACGAATATATTGAGTTGGAGTTGAGGTCGGTGGAGCATCATGGGGCCCACGAGGCAGGGGGCATGCCCAGGGGGTAGGCGCGCCCCCACCCTCGTGGACAGGGTGTGGGCCCCCTGACGTGGATTCTTCTTCCAGCATTTTTTATATATTCCAAAAATAATCTCCGTTGATTTTCAGGTCATTCCAAGAACTTTTGTTTCTGCACAAAAATAACACCATGGCAATTTTGCTGAAAACAACGTCAGTCCGGGTTAGTTCCATTCAAATCATGCAAGTTAGAGTCCAAAACAAGGACAAACGTGTTTGGAAAAGTAGATATGACAGAGACGTATCAACTCCCCCAAGCTTAATCCTTTGCTTGTCCTCAAGCAATTTAGTTGATAAACTGAAAGTGATAAAGAAAAACTTTTACAAACTCTGTTTGCTCTTGTTGTTGTAAATATGTAAAGCCGGTATTCAAGTTTTCAGCAAATATTATGAACTAACCATATTCACAATAACACTTAGGTCTCATGTTTACTCATATCAATGGCATAATCAGCTAGCGAGCAATAATAACAAATCTTGGATGACAACACTTTCTCAAAACAATCATGAAATGATATAACAAGATGGTATCTCGCTAGCCCTTTCTGAGACCGCAAAACATAAATGCAGAGAACCTTTAAAGATCAAGGACTGACTAGACATTGTAATTCATGGTAAAAGAGATCCAGTCACAGTCATACTCAATGTAAACTAACAGTAATGGATGCAAATGACAACGGTGCTCTCCAACTGATGCTTTTTAATAAGAGGATGATGACTCAACATAAAATTAAATAGATAAGCCCTTCGCAGAGGGAAGCAGGGATTTGTAGAGGTGCCAGAGCTCGGTTTTGAAACAGATATGAATAATATTTTGAGCGGTATACTTTCATTGTCAACATAACAACCGGGAGATCTCAATATCCTCTATGCTACACACATTATGGGCGGTTCCCAAGCAGAATGGTAAAGTTTATACTCCCCCACCACCAACAAGCATAGATCCATGGCTCGCCCGAAACAACGGGTGCCTCCAACTAACAATAATCCTGGGGGAGTTTTGTTGCAATTATTTTTATTTGATTTAAGCATGGGACTGGGCATCCCGGTGACCAGCCATTTTCTCGTGAATGAGGAGCGGAGTCCACTCCTCTTGAGAATAACCCGCCCAGGATGGAGGATACAGACAGCCCTAGTTGATACATGAGCTATTCGAGCATACAAAACAGAATGTTTATTTGAAGGTTTAGAGTTTGGCACATACAAATTTACTTGGAACGGCAGGTAGATACCGTATATAGGTAGGTATGGTGGACTCATATGGAATAACTTTGGGGTTCATGGAATTGGATGCACAATAATTATTCCCGCTTAGTACAAGTGAAGGCTAGAAAAAGACTGGGAAGCGACCAGCTAGAGAGCGACAACAGTCATGAACATGCATTAAAATTAATCAACACTGAATGCAAGCATGAGTAGGATATAATGCACCATGAACACAAATATTGTGGAGGCTATGTTGATTTTGCTTCAACTACATGCGTGAACATGTGCCAAGTCAAGCCACTCGAATCGTTCAAAGGAGGATACCACCCCATCACACCACATCACAACCATTTTAATAGCATGTTGGCACACAAGGTAAACCATTATAAACTCCTAGCCAATTAAGCATGGCATAGGCAACTATAATCTCTAATTTTCATTGCAAATATGTTTCTTTCATAATAGGCTGAATCAGGAACGATGAACTAATCATATTTACAAAAACAAGAGAGGTCGAGTTCATACCAGCTTTTCTTATCTTAATAAGTTCATCATATATCGTCATTATTGCCTTTCACTTGCACGACCGAACAGTGTGGATATTAATAATAGTGCACGTGCATTGGACTAAGCTGGAATCTGCAAGCATTCAATTCAAGAGAGAAGACAAGGTAATATGGGCTCTTTGTTAGATTAACAATAATGCATATAAGAGCCACTCAACATTTTCATCATGGTCTCCTCCTCTCGAACCCAAAGGAAAGAAAAGAAACAAAGCTATTTACACGGGAAAGCTCCCAACAAGCAAAAGAAGAACGAGAAATCTTTTTGGTTTTCTTTTAATTGCTACTACTACAGGCATGGAAAGTAAACTAACTAAAAGCTACAACTAATTTTTTTCTTATGGTTTTTCAAACACACAAGAAGAAAGCGAGAAAATGAAAATAAACTAGCATGGATGATATAATGAAAAAGTATGAGCACCGACAACTGGCATGAGTGTGTGAACATGAATGTAATGTCGGTGAGAAATACATACTCCTCCAAGCTTAGGCTTTTGGCCAAAGTTGGTCTATGCCCGTGGATCAAAACTGTAGTTGGGGTCGTACTGAGAAGGGTCCTCAGATTGCCACTGGCTGGCGATCTCCTCTGGGTTCCACTGATAAATAGACTAACGGTGAGGGTTAGATTGTGGCTCCGGCTCTGCAGCTGACATCTGGTTTCGGTAGGCAAGAATGTCCTCCGGCGGAACAAGGTACTTGCCTAAAAATATGTCAAACAAAGAAGGTGCAGGAAAGGTAATAAACTCACAATAATTTTTGTTAAATATCAATTTGTATTTGAGTGTCTTATTCCTATCCTTAACAATAAACTCATGTGCTACCATACTTTTATAACCTAGAGCAATAGGAGGCATCAACTTTTCCTCTTTCTCATAATGCCTGATAGGTATGTTAAAGTGTGTAGCAAGGCGCGAGGCAAAGATGCCTCCGAGGACGGGGCCCTTAGTACGGTTCAGATTTAACCGTCTAGCAACAATAGCGCCTAAGCTGAAAATAGTATCATTAAACAAGGCATGGTGCAAAATAGCAATATCCGGAGCATTGAGGTTCCCACAGTTCCCGCGACCAATTAAGCATCTACTAGCAAATATTGCGAAATAACGTAAAACAGGAAAATGTATGCTAGTTATTCTCGCATCGGAAACTTTCCTCATTTCCCCTACAACAATCATATCAATAAATTCCTCCACATCATTACGATGTGGTTTCTCTATGCTGCCCTCAAAGGGTATCAAACAGACCCGGGAAAAATCATAAGGTGACATCTCCTTATGCACATCATATAAATAAAATTCCACCAAAGGTGGTGATCTCCTAGCATGGAAATGAAAATTTGGCACAAAGATATTGGTGAGTAAGAGATACTGTTCACGCTGGTCGTGGAGGAAGGCGGTGAGTCCTGCATTCTCAGCCAAATGATAAAAATCTTCATGAATCCCGACCTCTTTCAAGAACTCATCAAAAGGCCATTCACATGACCAAACCTCCGCAGTACGAGGGAGATTATACTTGGGATTCTTGTTCTCTTCATCTTGCTTATCCTTCGAGCTTCGGCTCGATGAGCCCCTCAAAAATCTCTTCATCTTTTTCTGAAAATTTCTGAAATTTTTAGTAACTTAAAATAGAAGTGAACCAAACTCAACAAAGTTGATAGCAACTACTCCTACAAGTGCCTAGAGGCCATATCATGCATTAAAACTACTTTTGACCATACAAATTTGACATGCAAGCTCAAGAACATGGTCACCTAAGAAACAAAATTTTGCAATAAATAAAGCACTAGAACAAAAACTATTTGGACCATTGGAGGGGTCACATACCAAAGAACAATCCCCCAAAGTAGTTTGTGAATGGAGCTTTGAGCAAGGAGATCGAAAATGGCAGCAAGATGAGCAAGAACTCGGGTTTGAGCTGGCTAGTGATTTTTTTGGGAGGAAGAAGGAGTGTGTGGTGGCTGGAATAAGTGGAGGGGACCCACGTGGGGTCCACGAGGCAAGGGGGCGCGCCCAGGGGGTGGGCGTGACCCAAGTAATATTTTTGGGTTTTATAATGATTGTAACAGTAGCAACGGAAAAGTAAATAAGCGAAGAACAATATATGAAAAGCTCGTAGGCATTGGATCGGTGATGGAGAATTATGTCGGATGCGATCGATCATGCAACAATTATAACATAGGGTGACACAGAACTAGCTCCAGTTCATCAATGTAATGTATGCATGTATTCCGAATATAGTCATACGTGCTTATGGAAAAGAACTTGCATGACATCTTTTGTCCTACCCTCCCGTGGCAGCGGGGTCCTATTGGAAACTAAGGGATATTAAGGCCTCCTTTTAATAGAGTACCGGACCAAAGCATTAACACACAGTGAATACATGAACTCCTCAAACTATGGTCATCACCGGTAATGGTCCTGATTATTGTCACTTCGGGGTTAACGGATCATAACACATAATAGGTGACTATAAACTTGCAAGATAGGATCAAGAACTCACATATATTCATGAAAACATAATAGGTTCAGACCTGAAATCATGACACTTGGGCCCTAGTGACAAGTATTAAGCATAGCAAAGTCATAGCAACATCAATCTCAGAACATAGTGCATACTAGGGATAAACCCTAACAAAACTAACTCGATTACATGATAAATCTCATCCAACCCATCACCGTCCAGCAAGCCTACAATGGAATTACTCATGCACAGTGGTGAGCATCATGAAATTGGTGATGGAGGAAGGTTGATGATGATGATGATGGCGATGGATTCCCCTCTCCGGAGCCCCGAACAGACTCCAGATCATCCCTCCCGAGAGATTTTAGGGCTTGGCAGCAGCTCCGTATCGTAAAACATGATGAATCCTTCTCTCTGATTTTTTTCTCCCCGAACACGAATATATGTAGTTGTAGTTGAGGTCTGTGGAGCGTTAGGGGGCCCACGAGGCAGGGGGGCGCGCCCCCACCATCGTGGACAAGGTGTGGGCCCCCTGACGTGGATTCTTCTTCTAGTATTTTTTATATATTCCAAAAATAATCTCCGTTGATCTTCAGGTCATTCCGAGAACTTCCATTTCCGCACAAAAATAACACCATGGCAATTATGCTAAAAACAACGTTAGTCCGGGTTAGTTCCATTCTAATCATGCAAGTTAGAGTCCAAAACAAGGGCAAACGTGTTTGGAAAAGTAGATACGACGGGGACGTATCACTCAACATCGCGGATGTGCAGCACCCCTCACGCATCTCAATGGTTTGAGGGTGTTGGAGCACCTCCGCGAGGTAGGGGTTGATGAACTTCTTGAAACATTTGTCCTTGGGGGCGCTTGAAGACGTCATGGTGATCTAGATATGTCAGAAAAACAGCTCAAAACAAAAGAAGAGGATTTTGTCGTGGTAGCGTGGTCAAAACCTTCGGGAGATTATATAATGAATTTTTACCGACCAAAAGAAGTATCATGCAAGAAAACGGAGCCGGAGGGCACACGAGGTGCCCACGAGGCAGGGGGCGCGTCCAGGGGGTTAGGGTGCGCCCTCCACCCTCATGGATGCCTCGTGTCCCTTTCGGACTACTTCTTATTTTCCTTTTTTTAAAATTTTCCAAAACGGAGAAAAACTGCTATTAGAACTGTTTTGGAGTCGGTTTACTTACTTTACCACATACCTATTCCTTTTCGGAGTCTGAAACGTTCTGGAAAGTGTCCCTTATGTACTCCTCCGGGGTTACAGTGTCAATAACATTGGTTTCAACATTTTTGGGATTACCTGAGATATAATGTTTGATCCTTTGACCATTCACCACCTTCGGATTTGTGCCTTCGAAGTTGTTGATTTTTATGGCACCGGAACGACACACCTCCTCGATAACGTAAGGACCTTCCCATTTAGAGAGGAGTTTTACTACAAAAAATCTTAAACGAGAGTTGCATAATAGAACATAATCACCTACATTAAACTGATGCTTTTGTATCCTTTTGTCATGCCATGTTTTAACTTTTTCTTTAAACAGTTTGGCATTCTCATAGGCCTGGGTTCTCCACTCATCAAGTGAGCTAATGTCAAATAGTCTCTTCTCACCGGCAAGTTTGAAATCATAATTGAGCTCTTCAATGGCCAATATGCCTTATGTTCTAGTTCGAGAGGTAAGTGAAATGCTTTTCCATAAACCATTTTATACGGAGACATACCCATAGAATTTTTATATGCAGTTCTATAGGCCCATAATGCATCATCAAGTTTCTTTGACCAATTCTTTCTAGATCTATTAACAGTCTTCTGCAAAATTAATTTAATCTCTCTATTAGTCAGTTCTACTTGACCACTAGACTATGGGTGGTATGGAGATGCAATTCTATGATTAACATCATACTTAGCAAGCATTTTACGAAAAGCACCATGAATAAAATGTGAACCCCACCATTAGTCATTAAGTATCTAGGGACTCCAAACCTCAGAAAAATAACTTCTTTAAGCATCTTAATAGAGGTGTTATGATCAGCACTACTAGTTGGAGTAGCTTCTACCCACTTAGTAACGTAATCAACAGCAACTAAAATATGTGTATACCCATTATATGAAGGAAACGGTCCCATATAATCAAATCCCCAAACATCAAATGGTTCAATAACAAGTCAATAGTTCATAGGCATTTCTTGACGTCTACTAATATTACCAATTCTTTGACATTCATCACAAGACAATACAAACTTACGGGCATCTTTGAAAAGAGTAGGCCAATAAAAACCGGATTGCAATACCTTATGTGCAGTTCTATCTCCAGTGTGGTGTCCTCCATAAGCCTCGGATTAACACTTGCATAGGATCTGTTCCTGTTCATGCTCAGGTACACAATGTCTAATAACACCATCTACTCCTTCTTTATAAAGGTGTGGGTCATCCCAAAAGTAATGTCTCAAATCATCGAAAACAATTTTTTTGCTGGTATGTGGAACTAGGTGGTATAAATTTAGCAACAATGTAATTAGCATAATCAGCATACCATGGAGCAGTATGAGAAGCATTTATGACAGCTAATTGTTCATCAGGAAAACTATCATCAATAGGGAGTGGGTCATCAAGAACATTTTCTAACCTAGACAAGTTGTCTGCAACGGGGTTCTCAGCTCCCTTCCTATGAGTAATATGCAAATCAAATTCTTGTAGCAAGAGAACCCATGTAATAAGTCTAGGTTTAGCATCTTCCTTTTCCATTAGGTATTTAATAGCAGCATGATCAGTGTGAACAGTTACTTTAGAATCAACAATATAAGTCTGAACTTATCACAAGCAAATACAACTGCTAAAAATTCTTTTTCAGTAGTAGCATAATTTCTCTAGGCATTATCTAGAGTTTTACTAGCATATTGGATAACATTTAATTTCTTATCAACTCTTTGTCCTAGGATAACACCTACAACATAATCACTAGCATCACACATAATTTCAAAGGGTAAATTCCAATTAGGTGGCTGGACAATAGGTGCAGAAATCAAGGCTTTCTTAAGTATTTCAAATGCTTCTACACAATCATCATCAAAGACCAAAGGAACATCTTTTTGTAAGAGATTAGTCAGAGGCCTATAATTTTTTTAGAAGTCTTTAATGAACCTCCTATAAAAACTGGCATGACCAAGGAAACTTCTTATACTTTTAATGTCCTTAGGACATGACATCTTTTCAATAGAATCAACTTTAGCTTTATCAACTTCAATACCTCTTTCAGTAATTTTATGCCCCAAGACAATACCTTTATTAATCATAAAGTGACACTTCTCCCAATTCAAGATAAGATTAGTTTCTTCACATCTCTGCAAAACTCGATCAAGATTAGTTTCTTCACATCTCATCAAAAGAAGTTCCATACACGAAGAAATCATCCATGAAAACCTCAACAATATTTCCACAAAAATCAGAGAATATAGTAGTCATACATCTTTGAAAGGTAGTAGGTGCATTACATAAACCAAAAGGATACGTCTATAAGCAAAGGTACCAAAAGGGCAAGTAAAAGTGGTCTTTTCCTGATCCTCTTTCGACACAGGTATTTGAGAGAAACCAGAATAACCATCTAGAAGGCAAAAATGTGTATGTTTGGATAATATTTCTAGCATTTGATCAATAAAAGGTAAAGGGTAGTGATCCTTTCTAGTAGCTTTATTTAATTTCCAGAAATCAATTACCATTCTATAACCTATAACAATTCTTTGTGGGGTCAATTCGTCTTTACCATTAGGAACAACAGTAATACCTCCCTTCTTAGGGACACAATGGACAGGACTTACCCACTGACTTCAGCAACAGGATAAATTATAACTGCCTCCAGAAGCTTTAGTATTTCTTTTCTTACCACTTATTTCATCTTAGGATTTATCCGTCGTTGGTGATCAACAACCGATTTAGCGTCTTTCTCCAATTTTATTTTGTGCTGGCATAGAGTGTCTAATGCCCTTAAGATCATCAAGAGTATATCCAATAGCAGCACAATGCTTCTTCAGAGTTTTCAATAATTTCTCTTCTTCCTGCTCTGAAAGGTTAGCAATAATAATAATAATAGGATATATCTTCTTTTCATCAAGATAAGCATATTTAAGAGTATCAGGTAAAGGTTTAAGATCAAACACGGGATCACCCTTGGGTGGAGGAGGATCCCCTAGAATTTCAACAGGCAGGTTGTGTTTCAAAATAGGTCCCTATTTAAAGAATACTTCATCTATTTCCCTTCTTTAATTCATAAACATATCATTTTCATGGTCTAGCAAATATTGTTCTAAATGATCATTAGGAGGCACGACAATAGAAGAAAGACCAATAATTTTGTCTTTACTAGGCAATTCTTTATCATGGGGTTGTCTATGAAATTTAGCAAAATTAAAATCATGAGACATATCCCCTAAACCAACAGTAACAATATCCGTTTTGGAGTCTATCTTAGCATTAACAGTATTCAAGAAGGGTCTACCAAATATAATGGGACAAAAGTCATCTTGTGGGGAAGCAAGAACAAGAAAATCAGTAGGATATTTAATTTTCCCACACAAGACTTCAACATCTCTAACAATCCCAACTGGTGAAATAGTATCTCTATTGGCAAGCTTAATAGTAACATCAATATCTTCTATCTCAGCAGGTGCAATATCATGCATAATTTATTTATATAAAGTATAAGGTATTGCACTAACACTAGAACCCTTATCACATAAGCCATGATAACATTGATCTCCTATTTTAACAGAAACAACAGGCATGCCAACAACACGTCTATGTTTATTTTTAGTATCCGGTCTAGCAATTCTAGCAGCTTCATCACAAAAGTAAATAACATTCCCATCAATATTATCGACCATGAGATCCTTAACCATAGCAATACTAGGCTCAACTTTAATTTTCTCAGAGGGTGTAGGTGTTCTAGCATTACTCTTAGGAACCACATTTGAAGCTTTAGCATGATCCTTTATTCTAACAGGGAAAGGTGGTTTCTCAATATAAGCGGTAGGAACAATAGGATCAACATTATAAGTGATAGTTTTTTCTTAAACTTTAATAGGTTCAACTACTTTTACTTCAATGGGAGGATGATATTTAAACCACTTATCCTTAGGGAAATCAACATGAGTAGCAAATGATTCACAGAAAGAAGCTACTATCTCAGAGTCAAGTCCATATTTAGTGCTAAATTCACGAAAAGCATCAGTATCCATAAAAGATTTAACACAATCGAACTTAGGTGTTATACCTGACTCCTTACCTTCGCCGAGTTCCCAATCTTCAGAGTTGCATTTAATTCTTTCCAATAAATTCCATCTGAATTCAATAGTCTTCATCATAAAACCGGCAGATCTCGTGGTAGGGGGTCCCGAGCTGTGGATTCTCGGATCAATGGTAACGGGAACGAAAGAGATTATGTTTTACCCTGGTTTGGACCCTCTTGATGGAGGTAAAACCCTACATCCTGCTCTTGTTTATATTGACGGAGTATCAAGTGCAGAGTTGATCTACCGCGAGATCATATGTTGTGGTCTAAAACCTGAGGGTATGATGAATATGTCGTAATAATCTATCGACTAGCCTGGCCTTGGCTTATATAATGTACCAGAGGCCTAGGATAACAAGAGTCCTAGTCGAATATGTTGGTGGAGATGAGTCCTTGTCTTGATCAACAAGTCTTGTGGAATATTCCTTGAATGCGGCATGGGCGGCCCGAAGTGGCCCATGAGTAAACCGCCATGGGGGTCCTCGGCCCGATCCACCTAGTCGGGAGACGACGTGGTGAGTACCCCCTAGTCCAGGACACCGTCAGTAGACCCCCTGAACCGGTCTTCAAGTTGGGGACGATCCTCGATTCTTCCAAACTTCTCTTTCATCTTCGGTCGGCGGTCTTGAAAACTGGTTCAACAAATCTTCCCATCTTCGATCTTGAGGATCGCCGAAGTGAGTCTGAAGAGTTTACATGTCGGGTATCCAAGGAGCCCCTTTAAGTTATCGGTCATTATCAATGCCTTGTTATTTTTACTCCCACCTCGGGTTTGAATTGTTTCCCGTGCGGTGGTGTCCTCTCGCGTTCGAGCTCCAACGCCAGACTGCATTCGAGGTATCTTTTGCAGCCGAGCACCAACACTGGACCGCTTCCGAGCTTCAATGTCGGAATGTATCCGAGCTCCAATGCCATACTGTATCCGTGGTGCCATAGATTACCTTGGTCTTGAAAAAGTTAAAAGGGTTCAAACGAGTTTTTATGCCGGAGATGCCCTCTATGGAGCTAGCCACTTGCAGCCGACTGTCGGTGTCAAAACCGATGGATCTCGGGTAGGGGATCCCGAACTGTGCGTCTAGGCGGATGGTAACAGGAGACAAGGGACACGATGTTTTTACCCAGGTTCGGGCCCTCTCGATGGAGGTAAAACCCTACTCCTGCTTGATTAATATTGATGATATGGGTAGTACAAGAGTAGATCTACCACGAGATCAAGGAGGCTAAACCCTAGAAGCTAGCCTATGGTATGATTGTTGTATGATGAAGTTGTCCTACGGACTAGAACCCTCCGGTTTATATAGACACCGGATAGGGTTAGGGTTACACAGAGTCAGTTACAATGGTAGGAGATCTTGAATATCCGCATCGCCAAGCTTGCCTTCCACGCCAAGGAACGTCCCATCCGGACACGGGACGAAGTCTTCAATCTTGTATCTTCATAGTCCTGGAGTCCGGCTGAAGGTATAGTCCGGCTACCCGAACACCCCTAATCCAGGACTCCCTCAGTAGCCCCTGAACCAGGCTTCAATGACGACGAGTCCGGCGCGCAGATTGTCTTCGGCATTGCAAGGCGGGTTCCTCTTCCAAATCCTTCAAGAAGATTTTAGACACCAAGGATAGTGTCCGGCTCTGCAAAATAAGTTTCCACATATTGCCATAGAGAGAAGAATATCAACACAAATCTAATCTGCTGACGTATTCTGCAGCATGACATCACACTACGGCCAAGTCCTTTACTCGAATCGTTTTTACTTTTCCACCTCAGCACGTTTAGCGAGGCGGTTTCCTTGGCACGTCTTGTCAAAGCAGAGATCGTGTCCCCCCTTTTACGGGATTCTCATCAATACGGACATGGGTAACCCAATCGTGCCCGTTAGCATGTCTTCTCGATTAAAGGCGGGTCCCAAACGGTTACGAGGAGGGCTCCTGGTATTCAACCTCTTATAAAGAGACCAGGGCCTTACTCCTTTTCCCCAATCTCAAAACAAGTTCGCCCGTCGCCTTGAGTTCCAACACCCTAGGCTCCAGATTCCAGGCGCTTCGGACCTTCGACAATGTCCGGTTCCGACCTTCAAGGCCGATGGATGCCCTCCTCCGTCACGGAGGAGGACGTGCTAAAGTTGAGAGAGGCTAAGTTCTTGACCGCCGAAATTTCGCATAGGCTGCCTGCTCAAAGGCAGGCTATTCCCAGTCCCCAGCCCGGTGAGAGCATAGTGTTCATGTCTCACTTCCTTCGGGGGTTAGGCTTCCCGATGGATCCCTTCGTGAGGGGGCTGCTGTTTTATTACGGGCTGAAATTTCATGACTTAGCTCCGGAGTCCATCCTCCACATTTCCTTATTCATCATTGTGTGCGAAGCGTTCCTCCATGTTACTCCTCACTTCAGATTAAGGCTCAAGACTTTTGGAGTGGAGCCGAAGATGATCGAGGGACGGCACGCAGAGTGCGGAGGCGCTGTCATAAGTAAGAATGCTGATGCTCCATGGCCCGAGGGCTCCTTTCAAGAGGAGCTCGGCTTGTGGCAACGAGAATGGTTCTATATCACCGCTCCCAGGAGCGCTAAGTGGGAGGCGCCTCCTGCCTTTCGCTCGGGTCCCCCATCACGGCTAGCATCATGGGTCAACAAAGGATTAGATTGGGGGTTATCCAAAGACGTGCCCTTGTTGCAGGGCCGCATCAGGGATCTCTTAGAAACAGACCTCAAGCTGGTCAAGGTGACGCAGGTCATGCTGATTCGCCGAACACTTCCCAGCAAACGTCGCTCCCTTCGTCTGTGGGAGTTTAATCCGGAGGGACCACGAGCTCTCCAGCATTTTATGGGCACAACGCCCGTGGAGATGTATAAACGGTTCTTCGGATCACAAATGATGTGTCCGGATTTGACCAAGGACACAGGCCTAAGCTGCAATCGCCCGGATACCCAAGTAAGTAACCTTGTGCCCGGACCTACTACCCATATAATCGCCATAAACTTGCCCCTAAAAGAGCTGTCGTTTTAAACAGGAGTGGATAGCGAAGGCAAAGCTGATCAGGTGTCCGGCTCCCCTTCCCGAAACCAGGCCGGATCCCGTGCTTGTCAGGATGTTGAAGATAATGCCTTTGGAGGGAAGTAAGGGGAAGGACAAGGGAACTATGGCCTCCTCGAAGGAGGCTGCTCCGAAGGGAGGAACCGACAATTCCTCTCCCAAGGGGAAGAAGAGGGCCGCCTCTGACGACCCGGAGACCATGGCCCCGAAGCGGGGGAGAAAATCCTCGTCAGAGGATCCGACGCCGGGGAGTTCCTCGGCCGAACTACGCCCTCAAAGGGATCAGCCCTCCAGCGAGCCGTAAGTAGAGAGAGGTTTTCCTTTTGAGGGATGAAAGAAATCCTTGATTTATATCTGAGAAGATTAACCGAAATTTTACCTTGTAGCTCGGACCTCAGCCCTTCTCAGCAGAACTCGTCTTCGGGGGATCTTCTTCCGGAGATGATGGAGAGCGGGACGCCTCCCCCTGCCGTACCGCCTAGCGAGGCGGGCGACCCTGAGGTGTCGTCGTGGAGGGTTTCTCTAAATCCGGCAGGGGCAGAAGATAGCTATGTGGCCCCCAAGGCTCTCCGCATCCGGCCTTCGAAAGAGGCCATAGGACAAGTCTGGCACCGTCTGGTGCTCGGCCGGAGGAGCTAAAGATTCTGCTGGGGCGAGCTTCTATGTCAGAGGAGCACCGTGCATTGATGGGCACGGTGATTGAAAGGATTTCATCCGCAGAAAGCGGATTGCATGAGGCCGTCAAAAGTTTACTGACGGGTTTTGAGGTACGTTAGATAATGTACACTCTTGTTAGTTGCGCATAAGTAAGATGCGCCCTGTGTAGATAGTAGCCCCTTAGATCTTCTTCCGGAGATGATGGAGAGTGGAACGCCTCCCCCTACCGTACCGCCTGGCGAGGCGGGCGACCCTGAGGTGTCGTCGTGGAGGGTTTCTCCGAATCCAGCAGGGGTGGAAGGTAGCCATATGTCCCCCCAAGGTTCTCTATGTCCGGCCTTCGATGGAGGTCATAGGACGAGCCCGACACCGTCCGGTGCGCGGTCGGAGGAGCTGATGATTCTGCTGGGGCGAGCTTCTATCTCAGAGGAGCACCGTGCATCGATGGGTATGGTGATTGGAAGGATTTCGTCCGCGGAAAGCGGATTGCATGAGGCCGTCAGAAGTTTGCTGACGGGTTTTGAGGTACGTTTGATAATGTACTTCTTCGTCAGTTGCGCATAAAACAAGATGCGCCCTGTGTAGATAGTAGCCCCTGAGACTCTGCGCGTTGTCAAGAAATGATGGCACACAGAGGATCATAATCCCAGGTCTAAGATGTCGCCTTTGAATGTAGGTGGCGAGGTGTCCGGAATCAAGCCCAACTGATGATTTGGCCGAACTAAAGCGGCAACTGGACGTGGCAGATGCCGACATCGTGCTTGTCAACAAGCGGCTTGATGAGGCTCAAGGTATGTAATTCCTCGGGCGGCATCAGGTAAGAGGAGCTTCATGCCAGTGTCTTACAATGTGTGTGCTTGACGCAGATGGTACGACCGCCGTGGAGAATCTTAGGGAAGAACTGGCCCGAGCTAAGGAGCAAGCCAGAAAAAGCGATGCGGCTGCCGAGAAGGCCCTTGAAGAGCTGAGAGCCGAACAGGCTGCTCACTGCCGAAGCACAGAAGAGATGGCCGAGATGGCCGAGAAGTTAAAGAGCGATGCAGACCGTTGCAAACTTCTTGAGAAAGAAGACCGGGCGAGACAGACGGACTTAGAGAAGGCCGTTGCCGATGCCAAGGACGCTCGCTCTACGGTGAGAGCTGTGAAGGAGGAGCTGCGTCAGGCCGAACAGATTGCGGCTGGAAAGCCCTTTATGCTGCGGAGGAAGTTTTGTGATCCGAAGTTTGCTCTGTTGGACCGGATGTGGAGTGTGGAGGACACCTATCTGGATTTGGCAGCAAGTGCTACTGATGCGACCGAACACTTTCGAGATCTAAAAGATCGTGAAGTGGAAAAGCTTTTCTGGTCACAGTTCCACAATCCAGAGCGTCCACTGGCAGTGGATGATCGCCTGGCTCAATGGGCCGAACTGAATAGATTGTCCGGACTCGCCATGAAGTACGTCATGGGTCATCTGTGGCCTGGGAGATCGGAGCCGAAGAGTTATTTCAGCTTGGTGCAGCAATTCCTTGACGCGGTGCCGCGTATCAATGCGATGAAGAGGTCAGCATGCATAGAGGGCGCACGGATGTCTCTTGCCCGTGTCAAGACATACTGGGCAGAGATGGAGACCATCGTTGTTGCGTCCCGAGATTCGGATAAAAGCCGAGTACCCTCCGAGCACTATTTTCAGGAAGTCCTTGAAGGCACTCGTGTAATAGAGATGCAGTGCTCAAAGGATGCTATGTTACGATAGCATATGTAATTATAAAGCAATACTTTGATAAATTGTAGTGGCCTTTTATACTTGTGCCTTCAAGTATTGGGAACACCTCCTGTGCAGCCGTTTTAAGATATATATATATATAATCTGAAAGATGGCAGTCGTTGGCTTCATCCCCCACGCACATAGTGTGGGGGTGCTCGCAAAAGACGCATTTTCACACTTAACCCAACGTCTTGGTCCTACAAAGGAGGTGATAGCGCAGCGGGCCAGGCAACCGGACTATAATGCTTTAACACTTTCACTTAGCCATAGGAGCTTGACAGTGGGACTATTTAGGTAGCCCCTTTGTGGCGACTGCGCTCGCCCGAGTTCGGGGCGCGTATGTGCCTAGTCGGGAAACGGCCCTTCGTTAAAACAGAGGAATCCTATAGATTCCGATAGGTCATCGGGTGGCTGACCAGTCTCACGCCACATCATGACAGTCAGTTTTTGGCTTTCTCTACTGAGGCGCTCGCCCGGCCTAACCGCGGCACAATCGCAGTAGTTCTCCTGGTGCTACCTTAGCCGATAGAGCGGAACGTAAGGTGGCCGAACTCAGGAGCCGGGCAACCCAACATTTGACCAAAGACATGATTCGGAGCTGATGCATATAATGCCAAAACCTGCGACGCCGAACACTCCCTAAGGTGTTCGGTCTTTATGAGTGTGGGCAAAACAACACTATTTATTAAAAAGCCCCTAGTGTCCAGGTATGCGCAAAAATTCTGATGTGGCCACATGCCAAGACGCCAACCTCCTCCTTGGTTATATCAGAGAATACCAAGAGATATGTAGCAACAAGAGACAGTAAAAAAGGTTTACGCAGGGTCTTAATCTAAAAAGAATCCTTAGGACGGGTCCCTACTGCACGTCTACGCCTGTGTCTCCGTTGTGCCATATCCTGGACGGGCGCCGCACGACATTCATATGCGAAAGAGAGGAACTGAGCTGAAAATGGGTCGTGCCAAAGAAAAGTTTGAAATAAGCAAAGTATAAAGTAAAATATATAGAACTGAGCTTTATTGTCTCTTATTGTATATGTACGGAGCCCCTAGTGCGGGGGTATATGGCCACTAAGCCCGCATCAATGATGATTTTGTACCGAACTTGTCTATCCGCGTTCGTGGTCTTTAATGACCTATTCCGAAATTTTTGGCCGGTGAAGCCATTTTACTGTGGGGCTGTCAAAGCGGTCGCACAGTCCTCCGCTTGGGGGAGGGGCACATCAATGCTTCCCCTTTAAAGAGATGATGCCTTGTGGACCGAGCATCTTAAGCATTAGAGATGCATAATGCGGTATTGCGTTAAAGCGGGCGAAAGCTTCGCGTCCCAGTAGTGCTTGATAGCGACTGGAGAATGGTACGATGTGGAAGGTCAGCTTTTCACGGCGGAAGTTATCAGTAGAGCCGAATATAACTTCGAGCCGGAGAAAACCCATGCAATGGGTGTCCGGACCAGGCGTGACCCCTTGAAAGGCGGTTTTGCTGCAGTAGATTCTTGCTGGGTCTATCCCCATGTGGCGGATTGTGTCCTGATATATCAGGTTTAGTCCACTGCCGCCGTCCATAAGGACATTTGAAAACTGGAGTCCACCAATTATTGGATCGAGTACCAAGGCAGTCCATCCCGCGTTCCTGATACTTCTAGAATAATCCAGCTGATCGAAGATGATTGGTTTTGACAACCAATGGCGGGACCCCTTTGGGATAGGTCGTGTGGTGCGTACCTTTATGGGCGCCGCACATTTTGTTATGTGAAGTAAGTTTACTGTTTTTACTTCTTGTGGGAAGTTCTTTTGTTTCCTGGTGCTCTGCTTTTGGGGTTCGTCCTCGTCTTCGCTTGGTGTGTCGAGCCCCTTGTGTTCGGCGTTGAGTCTGCCGGATTGTTTGAAAACCCAACAATCTCTGTGGGTATGGTTAGCAGGCTTACTGGGAGTACTGTGCATTTGACATATCCTGTCCAGGATTTTGTTTAAGTTGGATGGATCATCCCTGTTATCCTGGAGGGGTGGCTTTGTCTGATTCTGTCGTGAGCTCTTGAATCCGGCGTTGACTTCCGTGCTCTTCAGACTTTTTCCCTTAGTCCAGCGATGGTCCTTGTTGCGTCGCAGTTTTCCATTTCCATCCCTAGTTTTGGATGTACTTGGGTCGCTGGGGCTGCATCTTGCCAACTAGCTGTCCTCTCCTGCACAAAAGCGGGTCATGAGGCTTGTTAGTGCCGCCATTGTTCTTGGCTTTTCTTGACCGAGGTGTCTGGCAAGCCATTCGTCTCAGACGTTATGCCTGAAAGCTGCTAAGGCTTCGGCGTCCGGACAGTCGACTATCTGATTCTTTTTAGTGAGGAATCTATTCCAGAATTGCCGAGCTGATTCTCCGAGCTGTTGAGTTATGTGACTAAGATCGTCTGCATCTGGAGGGTGGACATAGGTCCCTTGAAATTTGCTGGGAAAGCATCCTCGAGTTCTTCCCAACTTCCGATTGTGTTTTCAGGAAGGCTTTTAAGCCAATGCTAGGCTGGCCTTTTAAGCTTAAGGGGTAAGTATTTTATGGCGTGGAGGTCATCTCCTCTAGCCATATGTATGTGGAGGATATAATCCTCGATCCAGACTCCAGGGTCTGTTGTTCCATCATATGCCTCTATGTTTACGGGTTTGAATCCCTCTGGAAATTCATGGTCTAGGACCTCATCGGTGAAACATAGGGGGTGTGCGGCGCCCCTGTATTTGGGTGTGCTGGATTCTGATGATGGCTTTATTGCATTGCTTACGAGAGCTTGCTTTCTTGGCCCGTAAATGGACCTGACTGGGCCCTGATGCGAATCCTTAAGTGGGTCGCATGCCGATTTAAGTGCGGCGCCGCTTGCCGCTTTGTGCTGGCCATGGGGTCATCTATCCGACCGTGTGGCTTTCTTATTTTTTGAATGCGAGGGCTCTAGGGCCTCTTCGTCGAATTCGGGCAGTAGCCTTCTCTTCGGATAGCTTTTAATGCGGCGATTGTCGCTGTATTTATCTGCGGTATTGATTACTTTGCTCCATCGGATCTTGAGTGCATCTTCCGCCGTTTTTAGCTTCCGCTTCTGCTTTTTCAGGCTGCGTGCTGTTGCAACGAGCCTCTTGTGGAGATTCTTCTGCTTCGTGGGTTTATCCGGCGTAAGGTCGTCCGGAGTGCCGTTTTCGCCGGGGGAGGGATGTTCGGTTTCTCTATCCGTGTTGCCCTGTTCGGACGGTTGCTCTAAGGCCTGCTCGTCGTCTACCGGCTCATCCTGCTCTATGGCTGGGTCTTTGTCGAGGCGGGGCTTGGGTCGGCGTTTACACCGACGCTTTGATTGCTTTTCGAGGGACCGGTCCCCCGTTCCATCCCCTTTTTCCTCGTTGTCGTTTCCTTTAGGGGTATCCACCATGTACACATCGTGAGATGGGGTGGCTGTCCAATGCCCTATGGGCGTTGGCTCATCTGTATCTCCTGCATCGTCGTCCATGCTGTCGATGTCTGCGGAGTCGAAGTTGAGCACATCGTTTGAATTGTCGATAGTGGCTACCAAGTGGGTGGTGGGTGGCCTTTGAATTTCTTCATCGTTCGTATCCCATCCTCACTGACCGTAGTCCGGCCAGGGCTCTCCTGATAAAGAGAGAGACTTTAGAGAATTCAGGATGTCGCCAAAAGGCGAGTGCTGAAAGATGTCCGCGGCGGTGAACTCCATTATCGGCGCCCAATTGGATTCGATCGGCAGGGGCACGGGGGGTTCGGAGTTCGGAGAGGAATCCGGCTCCTTGGAGTCACGGGCCGTGCGGAACGCGGGGCTGACGTTCGGCTCGATCGCCTTTGAGATCGTAGCCCCCAAGGTGACGTCCAACCGTTCATCCTCGATTGGTGCAATAGGCTCCGAATAAAGGGTCAGAACCGGTGCTTGTGCGGCCTCCAGGGCACTGTTCGGCGGCAGAGCTAGATCATGCCTCTCGACACAGTGTGGCGCGCTCAGCTGTGGCTTGAACCCGTCGAAGATCGAATCCCCGCGGGTGTCTGCCGTGTAGTTTAAGCTTCCAAACCTGACCTGATGGCCAGGGGCATAGCTTTTGATCTGCTCCAGGTGGCCAAGCGAATTGGCCCGCAGTGCGAAGCCGCCGAAGATGAAGATCCGTCTGGGGAGAAAAGTCTCACCCTGGACCGCATCGTCGTTGATGATCAAAGGAGCCATCGAGCCCAAAAGTGATGACACAGAGGAACTCTCAATGAAAGCACCAATGTCGGTGTCAAAACCGGCGGATCTCGGGTAGGGGGTCCCGAACTGTGCGTCTAGGCGGATGGTAACAGGAGACAAGGGACACGATGTTTTTACCCAGGTTCGGGCCCTCTCGATGGAGGTAAAACCCTACTCCTGCTTGATTAATATTGATGATATGGGTAGTACAAGAGTAGATCTACCACGAGATCAAGGAGGCTAAACCCTAGAAGCTAGCCTATGGTATGATTGTTGTATGATGAAGTTGTCCTACGGACTAGAACCCTCTGGTTTATATAAACAACAGATAGGGTTAGGGTTACACAGAGTCGGTTAAAATGGTAGGAGATCTTGAATATCCGCATCGCCAAGCTTGCCTTCCATGCCAAGGAAAGTCCCATCCGGACACGGGACGAAGTCTTCAATCTTGTATCTTCATAGTCCTGGAGTCAGGCTGAAGGTATAGTCCGGCTACCCGAAGACCCCCTAATCCAGGACTCCCTCACCGACCTTTATGCTGGACTTCTTCTGAGGTATCTTTTACGGTCAAGCACCAACGCTGGACTGTATCCGAGGTGGTGCACCACCCCGGCCATGGGCTGATTGTTATGAATTTGATTCCGAATTGTTCAATGTATTCTCTACCGAGATGTATAGCCAGTGGCCCTCAAGGTGTGTGTTGGCCTAATATTCGGGATACACCTGAGGAATAAAATCAAACCGCAGACCCTAGTAGCCCCTGAGACTCAGGTCGATTCGTAAAATCATCCTGAGGATCAATTCCCAGCTCGGCAGCATACTTAGGAATAGAAACGCGGTGTAATATATTAGAGGAAATAGTGATCGGTGAACAGGCCCTTGAGAGAGGGTTTTGAGAAGTCGCCATAGTATTTTAGCTTGATGCCGGATAAGTCCCAGATGGTACCTATTGTTGTCCGAAGACGCGTTTGCACATAGTCTGGTCCAGCCAAATACTGAGCACTTTGAATTTTCTGCATTGAATAGGCAATGCAGTAGCCCCGAGACACTGGTCGGGTGGCAACACTGGATCGGGGGATCGCTGTGCCCCTTTAATATCAGTGAGTGATAAGCTCGAAGCCCAGTAGCCCCTAAGCCTTTATGCAAGCACGGGTGGCCTAATTAACGATAGATATCCAGAGTAAAATCACAAATTATGTGTAATGATTCTATGTATTCAAGTACTTTACATCATTAATGCTCGGATCCGCACTGTACAAAACTTTGTTGACCGACCATCGGCTTCAACCTCCTCGGCCAGAAGCCGGGGAGTGTTGGTGCTACTTTATTAAGCCAGTATAATGGCAAAGATTTATGGGAAATAAGGCAATCCGGCCATACGGTTTTATAAACAAAGGTACGCAGAGAGATATGAAACATCTACCAAAGAAAATAATCCCGCTATCGGTTCCTTTCTTTGGGTTGTCATGCTGATCATGATCATGAAACCTCACCCCCAATCAACATGGGAGGAAAATATTGAGGATTTAGTTCGGGGAAAGTTCCCGAACTCTATGGTATTAATGAACCAAAATTTTCACTTCCGTCATTGCCGACCAATTATATCCTTTAATATCGCTAGCTTTCGGCTTCACCTAGTCTGAGGTACTAACTCGGATGACCCGGTAGTAACAATTGCAGAGGTGCTCCCTTTACCACCTAGCCGAACAATGGGAATGTAGGGGTAAGCACAGGAGCCAGGCAACCCATCTTGGACAAAATCTTAAGTCAAATTGATGCATATTTATGGCTTTATAACAATGATTGCGAAAGGCAGCCCTCGTATATTAAATACAAACACCGATGATATGTTTATTTTGACTCCATTGAGACCGTTTATCAGTTCAAAGTGGCCCATCATCGGCTTTCCACCCCTTGTAGATGCTACGCAGGGTGTTTTCGCGATAACAAAACAACCTTTAGCCGACATCTCAGTGCCCGAAGGTGGTTGTGTTAGCGGAAACGAGGCAATCAGATATGCGGGCCTTACAACTTTCACTTAGTCATAGGAGCTTAAAGTTGGGAGGCCAGTAAGCCCCCGGTTAGTGTTCAGCGACAGTCGAGGTCAAGCCATAAACACTTCGCCCAATGTTATAAACGCTGTCATTTAACATTGGGTGACCTATATCGATCTTATAGTTTAATACAGTCATCGGATCATTGACCGGTTTATGCTTATTGTGACAGTCAGTTTTTGACTTTCTCTACTGAGGCGCTTGACCATGCTAGCTGGAAGCACAATCACAGTGGTTCTCCCTTTGCGCACCTAGCCAAACAAAGTGGAACGTAGGAGGCAAGCACAGGAGCCGGGCAACCCAACTATTGACCGAAGACACAATTCGAAATAGATGCATATAAAGCAATATCCGAGAACAATTTGCCGACGACTCCTCAGAGTACCTTGGCTTTTGGTGGGTTCGGCTCAAGTCGCAGACCACTGTTGATATTGTCGATGCTTAAAAAGTGTCCAACAGTGTACTGCGGGATTTATGCTCGGACCCAACACCGAGGTGCAGGTTGGCAGAAAAAATGTTAAACTATGGGTCAAAAAAGATTCCCCAAGCTGGATTATTACGCAGGGTACCTCGGTCAAGAGGATGTCCTGCCTCATAAAAAAGCACCCAAATAGATCAAAAAGTGCATTAAGCTTAAAAACCAAAAAACTTATGCAGAAACTCTACGTCTGAACTAAATCAAGTTTTTTTTGTGCCAATCCGAAAATTGGTCTTAAAATTAGTTCATGCTTCCGTCGTGCTTTAACATGACACATCCGATCTCAAGACGTCGAGTGGGTTAGCCTTCGGCTTCAACCTCCTATCCCAAAGGCGGAGTACTTCTCATTAGTCCAGTTTAGCGAACTAAACTCGAGCAGTCATTAGAGAGAAAATGGTCTATCCAGCCATTGACCACACGCTCGCAACGAAAAAAGGAGTGATAGAAAAAGATTTTGCAACGACTAGGAAGAAAACACATTTAGTATAAAATAGCTCATAGAAATTTAAGAGTCCCCAGTTAACTTGGGTAAGAGGAGTGTTTTTAACAAATAACGTATGTGAGCATGGTCGAATCGAACAAAGATTAAAAATTTAAAACTTTGAGCATAAAAGCGACTTAGCTGGTTAATGTGTTCGACATTGCTGATGCGGTCCGAGCTTACGACGGAACAAGGTCCCAGCCCCCAAGCAAGCCCCGAGGTGGTAGAGCGAAGAGCTCGACGCTCCGAAGTGACGACATAGCACGACCGATGCAGGCCGGCAACGTGACGCCGAAGTACCTGGCGTGGGTTAATGAAGTGATGACGAAGCCCCTGGTCCAGCCAAGGTGACGTGGTATGTCAATACGCCAAGGTGACAACACTGCCCAATCCGGATCATTTACCTGTGCACAGAGGATAGTGCAAGCTGGAGATAATAGTAATAGTAATAATAATAAAATTTAATAAAAGTTGCATGATTAATAATTTATGCAAAGTGAGTAATAAAAGAAATATGGCCCGTCGTCGAACAACCGACGAGGTAGGCCCCCCTTGATGATGCCGAAGTCCCTGAGGCAACCGAACATGTCGATATGGCAATTCAATCAACAATGTGATCGTGCGAGCCGATTTATGCCAATTGGCACGACAACGTTGGCTTGCCGAAGTGACCGCATGACGTAGTCGAAGTCGATCACCTACACACATAAAATAGTGCGGTCCAAAAAGAATAATATAAATATATATAAAATCGTTGCATAATTGCTTTTCGCAAAAATAATTTATTTAAAGAGATGTGGCATGGCGCCGAAGTCAATGTTGATGCAGGGCGTTGGCGTGACGCGGTGAAGGCGTGGCAAAGCCTAAATTCAAAGGCCGGTCCGAGTTCCGGATTCGGCACTCGTCGAACTATATACGGAAACTGTCCGAACCGCCACACGACCGTCGTTAATGCGACCACCATTTGACAAATCTGTGTACAGATGATGGAACAAACCAGAGTAATAATTCTCAAAAAAAATCCCAAGCAAGAAAAAATTACTAGGATTAATATCACCTGGTTTATCTGTTGTAGCAACATGAAGAAGGATTACTCCCAAAATTGGGACTCGATCCGCACACCCATTGCCTAATGGGCGATGAAGCGATAGCATGGCAATGTTGGCAAAGGTTGGCTCGCCGAGGCAAAGCCCCTGGTCCAGCTAACGTAACGAAGCTGGTCGGTTGGTGACGCCGAAGTCTCCAGAGTAGGCTGATGAAAAGGTGGCGAAGGCCCCAGTCTAGGCTGAGGTAACGGAGCGGGTCGGTAAGGAGACATTGTAGCTACCATGTTAGCCGAGGTATTGAAGCAGTTCGGCGTGATGGACATCAACTTGAAGAAGCAACAGTGTGGCCATGTCGACGCTGGTCATAACTTGTGACACGGTCAAAGCCTGATTGATGAAGTGACCGAGCGGCGATGTCGGCGCGCCTGACCCATGCAATCTGCGAGGGGATGGTGTTGGTGATAATTTAGTATTCGTGATGCCGAACTCTTGTTCGACTTGCCGAGCTGATGATCCGATAAGGTTGGGCTCGGCTCAATGAAGCGACGATCTGTCTAGCGCAGGTCGGCGGACGTGGAGTAAAGGATGGTTTGACACCGGCGTGACGATGAAGATTATCTCCAAAAGGAGCAAAATTTGTGAGCATGTGTTCGTAAACAAAACACAATACCCTACAAAGAGATTCTTCCAAAAAGGTTGTACAATATCACGTTCATGAAGAAAGATGAACTCGGGTCGGATTCGTATTCGCACAAAAAGCAGATCCGAAAAGTAATGCACTAATCAGAAGGTTCCCGGAGTTTGGACGGTCGGATCGAGCTGAAATATTGAGAGGTGGTAGATATAGGAATTCCACAGCTGATCAATGGTTGGATCTTCCAAAGGACGTCCGAGCTAGATGCTGGACACCACGCTCCAAACTCGTCCAGATTCCCGTCCAGATTCTACAGGGCTCCGGTATATTGGAGATCGGTGGAGATTGCTCCATCATAACGCGACAACATTTTACAGTGTTGTTGTAGACTCAATTCCGCACAATTCCACCTAAGGAATCATCAAAGCGGTGCTCGAGGAGGTGGTGGTAGCGGATACAAGTTCGCAGTTTGGAAAGACAGCACGGTCGCCCGAGGGAAATGTTGATGTTGAGCCCCCGAGCTCCATGGATGATTACTCCATGATCATGATAGAGATCGGAGTTGATGTTGATGAAGGCCCTCGTCCGAACATGACGATTGGAGGCAGGGCACAGTCCTTAGTCAAGCCAAGGTGACCAGGCGATCCGGTGACGAAGACGCTGACGTCGCAGTTGATCTGCAGGCGAGCCATTGATCTTTTGTCGATCACACAACGGAACTCTCAATGAAAGCACCATTGTCGGTGTCAAAACCGACAGATCTCAGGGTAGGCGGTCCCGAGCTGTGGATTCTTGGATCAATGGTAACAGGAACAAAAGAGATGATGTTTTACCTAGGCTCGGACCCTCTTGATCGAGGTAAAACCCTACGTCCTTCTCTTGTTTATATTGACAGAGTATCAAGTACAGAGTTGATCTACCGCAAGATCATATGTTGTGGTCTAAAACCTGAGGGTATGCCGAACAAGTCATAATAATCTATCAACTAGCCTGGCCTTGGCTTATATAATGTACCGGAGGCCTAGGATAACAAGAGTCCTAGTCAAATACATTGGTGTAGAGGAGTCCTTGTCTTGATCATCAAGTCTCGTGGAATATTCCTTGAATGCGGCATGGGCTGCCCAAAGTGGCCCATGAGTAAACCGCCATGGGGGTCCTCGGCCCGATCCACCTGGTCGGGAGACGACGTGGTGAGTACCCCCTAGTCCAAGACACCGTCACCCCTCGCAAGCATCCGCAACTACGAAAGAAGAATTAAGGTAAACCTAACCATAGCATGAAACATATGGATCCAAATCAGCCCCTTAAGAAGCAACGCATAAACTAGGGTTTAAGCTTCTATCACTCTAGCAACCCATCATCTACTTATTACTTCCCAATGCCTTCCCCTAGACCCAAACAATGGTGAAGTGTCATGTAGTCGATGTTCACATAACACCACTAGAGGAAAGACAACATACATCTCATCAAAATATCGAATGAATACAAAATTCACATGACTACTTATAATAGGACTTCTCCCATGTCCTCATGAACAAACATAATTTCTCAAAAATCATATTCATGTTCATTATTAGAGGGGTATTAATGTGCATAAAGGATCTAAACATATAATGTTCCACCGAATAAACCAACTAGCATCGACTACAAGGAGTAATCAACACTACTAGCAACCCATAGGTACCAATCTGAGGTTTCGAGACAAAGATCGGATACGAGAGATGAACTAGGGTTTGAGAGGAGATGGTGCTGGTGAAGATGTTGATGGAGATTGACCCCTTCCTGATGAGAGGATCGGTGGTGATGATTTCTCCCTCCCGGAGGGTTGTTTCCCCGGCAGAACAGCTCCGCCGGAGCCCTAGATTGGTTCCGCCTCGAGACGGCGGCGCTTCATACCAAAAGCTTCCTTGTGATTTTTTCCAGTGCAAAAGACACCTTATACCAGAAGATGGGCATCAGAGGGCTTCCAAATGGCCCACGAGGCAGGGGGCGCGCCCTCCACCCTCGTGGACAGTGGGTGGCCTCCCTCCGGTGCTTTCTTCGCCCAATATTTTTAATATATTCCAAAACTGAGTTTCGTGGAGTTTCACGACTTTTGGAGTTGTGCAGAATAGGTGTCTAATATTGGCTCCTTTTCCAGCCCTGGATTCCAACTGCTGGCATTCTCCCTCTTCATGTAAACCTTGTAAAATAAGAGAGAAAAGACATAAGTATTATGACACAATGTGTAATAACAGCCCATAATGCAATAAATATCAATATAAAAGCATGATGCAAAATGGACGTATCATACACAGAACTGCACCGAGTGGCTGAAAGGAGGGTCACGGGGTCCTAGTTGGCCAGTCAACGTTTGACTAGTCAACAGGCGGTGGGGCCCCCTATCATACACACATTAGCTAATTAGTTGTTTAAAGCTAACTACATAATTAGTTTAATTAAACCAATTTTGATTAAGTTAATTAACTAACTAATTAAATAATTAAATATTTTATTTATTTATTTATTTGAAATCTATTTTTTTAACAGGAAAGGGGCTAGGGCTGGCCGAGTGGGCGGGCGGCAAAACGAGCGCGGGCGTGGGGCAGGGCTCCTGGCCCGGACCAGCACGTCGCGGGAGGGCGCCGGCGGGCGCGGGGCGCATGAGGTACGATAGCGGCCCGCAGGGGCGAGCGGGGGGGGGGGTAGGGGAGAGCATGTGTGGTGATGGGTGGTGAGCAGCGGCAGCGGAGAACGAGGACGACCGCGACGGCTCAAGGTGCGGGCGACGACGGGCAGTGAGCGGGGAGCAGCAGGGGCAAGCGTAGCGGGGCCGGTGAAGCTGCAATTGGCAGCACGCTACGGTGAGCTCGACGAAGGGCGGATGAGCGCAGGCGGTAGCGGCAACTACAGCAGTAGCAGAGCAGGCCGCAGTGAGAGGAAAACATCGACAGCAGGCCGGGCTGGCGGCCGCAGCGGGCGAGGCGAGCAAGTGCATCAACAGCAGTCAGCAAGGGAGCAAGGCTGTGCGTGGGGTAATGGCGAGGCGAGGCGATGCGCGCGCGGAGGCACGACCGTGGGTGCGAGGGTGCACGGGCAGGGGCTCGGCGTTCGGCCGGCCGGCGCACAAGCAACGCAGGCGTAGGGTAGGTAGTAGGTGCGCGCTGGGCGCGGCCAAGAATTGGTGCGTGCGGCCGGACGCGGCCAGGGATGCTTCCACGGGCGCCCACGAGCATGGATGTGGCCACAAAGCCAAGGCGGCCATGGCGAGCGCGTATGAAGCGACTACAACGGCAAATCGAGAATAAGCGAGGGGTAAACAAAGTGTTGCTCGCTGGGGAAGATGATGACGAGCTCGGAAGGGGTCTGGGACGACCAGAAGAGGTCGAACGATGGTGAATTGACGGCGGACATCCGGCGGGTCCGAGGAAAAGGATGATGGAGATCCGACGATGCAGCGTCGCCCGGCTTGCGCTAGTAGTCGGAGTCGATGGAGAGGAGGTAGGCGAGGCTTTTGGCACGGTTTTAGTTGGCGAGGTGCGCGGTGGCCACGCAGTTCAGGCCGTCCATGACGATGGCACTTCGGTGTAGCAAGGGGGAGAGAGATGGATCTGGGTGGGGGCACCAAGGAGGAGTGAGGCCAGGGGGAAGTGGAGCGGGGAGGCGAGGGGACTGTGGGGAGGGCGGCCTTATCCCCTCCCCGTTGACTCCGGCGAGACAGTCGGGGGCGACCCACCCCCTGTAGTGACTGCGCCATGGGAAGAGGGGGAGAAGGAGACCGGTGGGGGTTTGGTGGGCTGGCTAGGGTGGGCTAGGCCGGGGGTAGGCCCATAGGGAAAACATAGGGGGGCTTTTCTCCTTTTCTCTTGTTTTCTTCTTAAACTTTTTTGTTTTTGTTTTTAGCTCCTGTTTTGCATTTAGTTGACCCACCAAACATTTTTTGTAAATTGTGAAACATGTCATATAAATACTAGACAATATTATTAGATGGCATGAAAAGTTTGGGCTCAAATTGAATCCACCTGAATTTAACCTTAAATTTAAATGAGTTAATAGGCTTTGTTTGATGTTGTTTTGAATATTTTTAGGGGCATTTAAATATTTTGAAACATGTTAATTCTTACATGAAAATTAGCTAGTGAATAATTGCAACCCAACGAACATTTTTGTGTTGAAATTTGATAACTTTATTTTTTTGACTTTATTTTAAAATTTGAAATTTGAACTTTTTTGAACCGACGCAAGTTTAACAACGGTAACGATGTGACGTGGCATCATTAGCAGAGGTTCACTGTAGCTTGATTATCCGGGCATCACAATTCTAAAAGTAGAGTCATAGCTACTATTACATGTAACTGATGTAGTTGTGGCGCATTATACCTATAACTGTCGTAGTTATGAGCATTAAGTGCCCCGGCGATGTGGAGCGGTGGAGGCTGTTGTGCACTCTATACAAGTCGCACTCCTCCTCCTGAGCTGGGGTTAGGCAATCACTGTAATCATACCCCTGAAGAAAAACCAAAGCCCCAGGGCACGAGACATAGGGTTATTACCCCTATTGTGGTGGGCGCACGCCAGATGCCATGGGGTGGCGAAAGAGAGGGATAGGCAAGAGGCAACCGGTGGGCTCTAGAGGCAAGGTCGGTACGAGCGAGTCCGGGACACAAGACGTACCCAGGTTCGGGGCTCTCCGGAGAGATAACATCCCTAGTCCTGCCAATGTGGTTTATATGTGGATGGTACAAGTTTGCTCCTAGAGCTGTTTCGGGAAGGAAGGAAGGCATGCCAGTGCATAGGCTGCTGCTTCTCTGTGTGGTGGATGTGTGTGTGTGTGTGATTCTACTAATGGTCGCCCCGTGCATGGAGGCCTCCTTGGGGGGTTTATAGGCCAACCCCCAGGGTTACAATGGTGAAGTTACATGGGCACGGGGCCGAATTGTAAGTGTCCTGAAGCCGGCAGCGGAGCGCCAGGTTCGTCGGGTCCGTCGGGTGCGGGTCTCGCCGGGCCCGTCGGGTGCGGGTCGTACCGGGACCGTCGGGTGCTGGTATGGCCGGCTGCTAGGTACTGTAGGCACGCCGTGTTGATCGTCATGGGATGGCTACGTCATCCTGCTATAGGATCGCGCCTCCAAGGCGCTGCCCGCCCCAAGCGGGGGCTTGGTCGGCACGGCAGCCGCGCCTGCCGGGGCCGGCGTAAAGGAGGGCGTACTGTAGCCATGCTGATTTGTTGGTGAAGGCTTGGCTTGATGGGGCCGGCCGGCATGCTCCTGCTGGCTTGGCCGGGTTGCGGGATTCTGCCGGGTTGCCCTGGGAATCTAGCCTAGGGCAAGCCGGGTTGAGGGGCATTGCTGGCCTCGATGTTTTTGAAAGGGATCCGGGTTTTGTTGCCTGCACAGGTCCATCGCCCCGACAGTAGTCCCCAAAGCTGCGAAGGCTCGCCGGCTTCAAGCATGGGGGCCCTTGCAATTTCACCCCCTGAGAAGGCGGCTGATGTTGGTGAGGCAAGTGACAGCCGGGTCCGGCAACACACACTGTGTGTCGGCTTCTAGAAGCCGGATCAGGGCATCCCGGCATGGGAGGGAAACCGAGGAGTCCGCTGAATATTGAAGGGGAAGGGACGCGACTCCCTTGGTTTGGCGCGAGCGCCATGTGGCGAGCAATAGCTAAAGAGACCCTGACAGGCCACGCGTGACAGGACATAACAGTGGGCTGGGGCCCGCCACGCCGCGCCCTCAACCCCCGTGCACAGATTTATTGTGGCCACCATGGGTGGTTGCACTTCTCAATGCAGTTAATGTGTGTGTGGATCGTGCCCGCACAATGCGGGGAAGTGGAAAAGCGGGTGTAGCCGATCCCACTCCCCCACGTTTGGTCGTGGTTATAAAACAAAGGGGGAGGGGGCGGCGGAAATGCTCACGCATGCACCCCTCGCCCCGTCCTTGTTCTCTCCGCCTAGTCTCTTGAGCTCGCCGCCCATCGGAGAGCCAGGGACCGCTCGAAACACCCACCGGCCGTGCTAGCTTCTTCTTCTCACCTCCACACCTCGCACCCTCGCTTAGTAGCGCAGATGGCGCCGCCGAAGGGCTCGTGAGAGGGTTCCATCTTCACTGATGCCGACATCCAACGCCTTCGCGAGACCCGGTGATTACCGTCGACAGCGGATGTCGTCACACGCGCGCCAGGAGGGGAGGTGGATTCGCAGCCGCAGAACAACGAGTGCGTGGTCTTCTACAGCGACTTCCACCGTGGGCTCGGCCTCCCCGCGAGCGACTATTTTCACGCCTTCCTCACCTTCTTCGGGCTGCAGCTGCACCATCTGGGTGTGAACGACGTGCTGCAGCATTCAGGCTTCGTCACCCTCCGCGGGGCTACTTCGGGGTGGAGCCAGACGTGGAGCTCTAGTGCCGCCTCTTCTTCCTCAAGCAGCAGGGGCCGAAGGCTGGGGCCATGTCCGACTACGGGGCCGCCATCATTTTGATTCGGCCGGGCGGGATATTCCCCAAGATGCCCCTCGAGGATTCCGCCAAGAAGTGGTAGAATACCTTCTTCTACCCACACAACATTGGCGGGAACACCAATGCCATCAAATTGCCCCCGTTCTTCAATGAGCAGCTGCTCGCGACGAAGAATTGGGGTCACATGCCCAGGAACCCGCCATAGGGGGTGCAGAACTTGTTCTACTGGATCCGGGAGATGACAGATCTCGTCACCTCCTTCATCGCGTGTCGGGTGTTGCCGCTACAACACCGAGCGCACATCATTGATCGGATGGGTGACCGCCGGGATGTCACCCAGATGTCGACCGGGAGGCTGGCGCCAGAGCAGGTGGCCGATCAGGTGAATTCCATCTTCAAGGACAGGTTGGCCTCTGACTGGCGCTTCGGCAAGGCACCCTACAATGCTGAGCCCTCGACACCCGAGGTGAGTCCTTGGTCCCCCTTTTTCTCAATGTCATAGCTCCTCCTACGCCCCGATGCGACACGGGAGGTGCTGCTGAACACAATCCGGTAGCCGCATGACGGGACGAGTGCACTGGTATTAGCCATCGAGCAGGCCCACTCGGAGGGGGCGGAGTCCTTTGCCTAGAACCCGGAGCCGGCCGGTGCTGAAGTCGACGAGATGCGCCGCGCGAGTAAGTCTCCACACCCAGATCTCTTGCAAGATTGGTCGGTCGACGACGTGGAGATCCCGATGAACGCCGGTGGTGCAGCGCCGTAGATGGGAGGGATGGCGACATCGACCCCCCAAGGCGGCTGAAGAAGATGGCCGATGCCAGGTCAACCCGCGTGTCGGCCGCGGGAAACCGACCGCATGAAAAGGACGATGCGGTGCTGAGGCCGGTCGCGAGGCACGCGGCGGAGGGCCCAACCGCAGGTGGCAAGCGCGCCGCCAAGAAGAGACGGCGCCTGCGAGACAGGCCATCCCGACGGTCACCTGGTAGGTTTCATTGTTGACTTAGGCGTGCTGCCGAGTTGTTCCTCTCTTATGCTTTTCTTGATGTGATCCAGGACGTCATTGGACTTGGCGCTAGCGGCGATGGAAGCCGCGTCCGGGGGCGGCTTCTCGTTTTGGACGACTTGGAGGAGCGTCATCGACCTGCCCGAGGGCCCGGCCGAGGAGGACCTCGGCCTGGACCCGAAGGATCCAGAGCGCTGCGCCCGGCAGGCCCTGAACAAGGCCGAGGAGGAGCTGGCAGCGGCCTCAGTCCAAGCCCGGGCCAGGGCCATGGAGGCGAGGGAAAGGGCTGCCACGGAGCCGGCATGGCCAGAGATGCCAGAGGGCATGGAGCCGGCAGAGACGATCGTCGAGCCTCCGACAAAGGAGGGGCGCGACCCGGAGCCGGCCGCCAATGGCCGGAGGTGGAGGTGATTATCGTAGACACTCCACCCCGGAATAGGGTGGCCGAGCGGGCAGAGGACGGGCGCATCGGGGATGCTGCCCCAGGAGGAGCGCCTGAGGGAACGTCGGCCGGAGCTTCGGATGGGACGCTGGCCGAAGCGCCGGAGGAAACGTTGGCCCGAGGGGAGCCGACGGGGAATGAGCATGCCTTGGTGGTTCCGCCACCAAGGGCGGGCGCAAGCCTGGAGCGGGCGCTGGGAGGCGGCCCGGATGCCGGATCGTTGCAAGTCCGAGCAGGACCCAGCGGGACCGTCTTCGAGCCGCACACAGGAGGAGGCGGCGATAGCCACCGTGCGCCAACAACTTCGTGGGCCTGCGGACCGGGTCTAGGCCTTCATCCAAGGTGAGCAGGAACAGGCGCAAGAGCTAGAGCGCTCGTTAGTCGTAAGTCTTCTTTTTTGTCCTTCAGGCTCGTTAGAGGGGGAGGGGGCGCGAGCGCACTGATACGTCTCCAATGTATCTACTTTTCATAACGTTTTCCTCTTGTTTTGGGCTCTAATTTGCATGATTTGAATGAAACTAACCCTGGACTGACACTGTTTTCAGTAGAACTACCAAGGTGTTGTTTTTGTGCAGAAATAAAAGTTCTCAGAATGGAAAGAAACTTTGGGAGGATTTTTTATACAATGAAAGAGAATTTCTGGAGCCAAGGGCCAGCTGAGGGGGTCACCTTGGTGGGCACAACCAACCAGGGCGCGCCTAGGTGGGTTGTCCCCACCTAGTGGCCGTACAGACCCTGAAACTGATGCTATAAAATCCTATTTTTCCAGAAAAAATTTAGGGAGAAAGAATTATCGCGATCCATGAGACGGAGCCACCGTCACCTCCTGTTCTTCATCGGGAGGCCAGATCTGGAGTCCGTTTGGGGCTCCAGAGAGGGGGATCTTCATTCTTCATCATCACCAACCGTTCTCCATCGCCAATTCAATGATGATCCCCACTGGGAGTGAGTAATTCCTTCATTGGCTCGCTGGTCTGCGGAGGAGTTGGATCATCATTACTGTTGCACTTGCTGCAAAATTACTGGTATCACTATTACCATTGCTATTGCTATTGCTATTGCTACTGATCACTTTGCTGCAGATAATTAATCTCCAGGTGTGACTGAATTGACAACTCAGTTTTTAATACTTACAAATATTCTTTGACTCCCCTTGTGTCGAATCTATAAATTTGGGTTGAATACTCTACCCTAGAAAACTGTTGTGATCCCCTATACTTGTGGGTTATCAAGACCTTTTTCTGGCACCGTTGCTGGGGAGCATAGCTACATTTGTTGAGTCACTTGAGATTATTATCAATTTATCACTATGACGAGGGGAGGTACGGAACTGCCATCTTGCTCTGTTTGAGATTCACCTTCTGTTATAAGTAAACTTGCAACACCACCACATGCTATTAATCCTGATATGTCGCAAGTTATTTATGATGCTACTTCTGCTATGAATTATACTTATGATGATGCTAGTACCTTGCTTGATGATAATGATGTGCCACTTGGTGATTTTCTTGGTGAACAAATTGCTAGAGTAAGACAACATGATGTTGTTGAATCTGATGAGCTTGAAACTAAAAATCTTGAAACACCTACTAGAACTAGCCCTCCTAGATATGAATTGCCTAAGGTACCAGAAGGCTATGTTATGAATGAAGAGACAACTAAAGACATTCTTTCTTGTAAGGATAGAGATGATCTAGAGAAATTATTATGCAAGTATAAAGAAAAATCCTTGAATGCTAGAATGTAATATGATTCTAAGTTTGCCGCTTCACCTATCTTTATTGATGATAAGGATTATGAATTCTCTGTCGACCTAGAGTTAATCACTTTGGTTGAATCTGATCCTTTCCATGATTATGAAATTGAAACTGTTGTGGCACATCTTACTAAGTTGAATGTCATAGCCACCCTTTTTACCCATGATGAGAAAACTCGCTATTACTATATTCTCAAATTATTTCTGTTCTCGTTAAAGGGTGATGCTAAAGCTTGGTACAATACTCTTGCTCCTTGTTGTGTGCGTAGTCCCTAGGATATGATTTATTACTTCTCTAAAAAATATTTCCCTGCCCATAAGACACAAGCCGCCTTGCAGGAAATATTTAACTTTGTGCAAATTAAAGAAGAGAGTCTCCCACAAGCTTGGGGGGAGGCTTTGCCAATTACTTAATGCTTTTCCTAATCATCCTCTTAAGAAAAATGAAATACTTGATATCTTCTATAATGGACTAACCGATGCTTCTAGGGATTTCCTAGATAGTTGTGCTGGTTGTATTTTCAAGGAATGAATTGTTGGGAAAGCTGAAGAATTATTGAATAACATATTGAAAAATTATGATGATTGGACTCTTCCTGAACCACCGCCTAAACCCACTCCTAAGAAGAGGGGTATATTATATCTCAGTCCTGAAGATATGCAAGAGGAAAAGAAATCTATGACAGAAAAAGGTATTAAAGCTGAGGATGTCAAAAATTTACCTCCTATTGAAGAAATACATTGGCTTAATACACCACCACTGCCTAAGTTCAATGATAATGACAATCCTCACAATATGCACCCTAGCCAATGTCTTTATGAGTTTGAAAACTATATTAGAAAACAAGATCACTTCAATGCAAATGTTATGAAACAATTGAAATACAACTCTAATATGATTGCTCGCTTGAGTGACTTGTTATTTAGAATCTCAAATGATGTTAGAGGTGTTGGAAAGCATGATTCTATGGTTCAAACCCAATCAGAACAAGTTGCTAAATCTCAAAGAGAGTTGCTAGATGAAATGAATAACAATATACATGACTTTGCTGTTAGAGTTGCAACTAGAGGACGTAAAATGACTTAGGAACCACTTTATCCTGAGGGACATGCAAAAGAATTGAACATGATTCACAAAGGAACAACACCACTGCACCTAGTCCTTCTAAAAAGAAGAAGTAGAAAAATGATAGGACTTTGCATGCCACTAGTGAACCTGAAGTGGAAAAACCTCCTGATAATGAAGTCTCTATCTCTAATGCTGAAACGCAACCTGGTAGTGAACACTCACCTTCTGATAATGAAAAAGATAATGATGAGGTTCATGAAGATAGTCAACCAAATAATGAAGAACCAGAAAATGATGTTGAGATAGAACCTCCAGTTGATCTTCATAACCCACAAGCTAAAAATAAAAGGTATGATAAAAGAGACTTGGTTGCTAGAAAACACGGTAAAGAAAGAGAAGCGTGGGTTCGAAAACCTATGCCCTTTCCACCTAAGTCAACTAAAAAGAAAGAGGACGAAGAATTTGAATGCTTTGCTGAAATGCTGAGACCGATCTTTTTGCATACTCATTTGACTGATATCCTTAAAATGCCTCCTTATGCAAAGTATATGGAAGACATCATCACCAATAAGAGAAAAATACCAGAAGCTAAAATATCCACTATGCTTGCTAATTATACTTTAAAGATGGAGTGCCTAAAAAACTTGGAGATCCGGGAATACCAGCTATACCTTGCTCCATCAAAAAGAATTATGTGAAAACTGCTTTGTGTGATTTGGGAGCTGGTGTTAATGTTATGCCTTTCTCTTCATATAAATGACTTGATTTGAATAAACTCACACCTACTGAAATATCTTTGCAAATGTCTGACAAATCTACTGCCATACCTATCGGTATCTATGAGCATGTGCATGTCCTTGTTGCTAATGTTACTATTTTGCCTGACTTTGTTATACTTGAGATGCCCGAGGATGACAACATGTAGATTATCCTTGGTAGACCCTTTTTGAATACCGTAGGGGCTGTTATTAATTGCAATAAAAGCTGATACATCCATTTTCCATCATGTTTTCTTACTGTTATTTATGATTTTTTATCCATAATAAACCTTATTGGAGTAATTCTAATGCCTTTTCTCTCATAAGATGCAAGGTATACACCAAGAGGGAGAATTCTGGCAGCTGGAAATCTGGACCTGAAGAAGCTACGTCAGGCTACCTGTTCTATACAACTCCAAATGAGTTGAAACTTCACGAGGATTTTTTATGGTATATATGAGGAATATTGGAGCCAATAAGTACCAGAGGGGCCCCACCAGGTGGGCACAACCCACCTGGGTGCGCCAGGGAGCCCAGGCGCGCCCTGGTGGGTTGTGCTCTCCTCGGCCCACCTCCGGTGCCCATCTTCTGGTATATAAGTCATTTTGACCTAAAAAAATAAGGAGAGGAATTTCCAGACGGACCGCCGCTGCCTCGAGGCGGAACTTGGGCAGGAGCAATTTTGCTCTCCGGCCGAGCGATTCCGCCGGGGGAACTTCCCTCCCGGAGGGGGAAATCATCGCCATCATCATCACCAACAACTCTCCCATCTTGGGGAGGGTAATCTCCATCAACATCTTCAACATCACCATCTCATCTCAAACCCTAGTTCATCTCTTGTGTTCAATGTTGTTACCCGAACTATAGATTGGTGCTTGTGGGTGACTAGTAGTGTTGATTACATCTTGTAGTTGATTACTATATGGTTTATTTGGTGGAAGATTATATGTTCAGATCCAATATGCTATTTAATACCCTCTGATCTTGAGCATGTTTATCATTTCTGAGTAGTTCCTTCTGTTCATGGGGTCACGGGAGAAATCATGTTGCAAGTAATCATGCGAACTTGATATGTGTTCGATATTTTGATAGTATGTATGTTGTGATTCCCTTAGTGGTGTCATGTGAACATCCACTACATGACACTTCACCATATTTGGGCCTAAGGGAATGCATTGTGGAGTAGCAATTAGATGATGGGTTGTGAGAGTGACAGAAGCTTAAACCCCAGTTTATGCGCTATTCTGTAAGGGACTGATTGGATCCAAAAGTTTAATGTTATGGTTAGAATTTATTCTTAATACTTTTCTCGTGGTTGCGGATTCTTGCGGGAGGGTTAATCATAAGTAGGATGTTTGTTCAAGTAAGAATGACACCTAAGCACCGGTCCACCCACATATCAAATTATCAAAGTAGCAAACACAAATTGAACCAACATGATGAAAGTGACTAGAGGAAATTCCTGTGTACCCTCAAGAAAGCTTTGCTTATCACAAGAGACCGTTTTGGCCTGTACTTTTGTTGGAAATATGCCCTAGAGGCAGTAATAAAAGGATTATTATTATATTTCCTTGTTCATGATAATTCTCTTTTATTCATGCTATAATTGTGTTATCCGGAAATCGTAATACATGTGTGAATACATAGACACCAACATGTCCCTAGTAAGCCTCGAGTTGACTAGCTCGTTGATCAACAGATAGTCATGGTTTCCTGACTATGGACATTGGATGTCATTGATAATGAGATCACATCATTAGGAGAATGATGTGATGGACAAGACCCAATCCTAAACATAGCACAAGATCGTATAGTTCGTTTGCTAGAGTTTTTCCAATGTCAAGTATCTTTTCCTTAGACCATGAGATCGTGTAACTCCCAGATACCGTAGGAGTGATTTGGGTGTACCAAACGTCACAACGTAACTGGGTGACTATAAAGGTACACTACGGGTATCTTCAAAAGTGTCTGTTGGGTTGACATGGATCAAGACTGGGATTTGTCACTCCGTATGACAGAGAGGTATCTCTGGGCCCACTCGGTAATGCATCATCATAATGAGCTCAAAGTGACGAAGTGTCTGGTCACGGGATCATGCATTACGGTACGAGTAAAGTGACTTGCCGGTAACGAGATTGAACGAGGTATTGGGATACCGACGATCAAATCTCGGGCAAGTAACGTACCGATTGACAAAGGGAAATGTATACGGGGTTGCTTGAATCCTTGACATCGTGGTTCATCCGATGAGATCATCGAGGAGCATGTGGGAGCCAACATGGGTATCCAGATCCCGCTGTTGGTTATTGACCGGAGAGCCGTCTCGGTCATGTCTACATGTCTCCCGAACCCGTAGGGTCTAGACACTTAAGGTTCGGTGACGCTAGGGTTGTAGAGATATGAGTATGCAGTAACCCGAAAGTTGTTCGGAGTCCCGGATGAGATCCCGGACGTCACGAGGAGTTCCGGAATGGTCCGGAGGTGAAGAATTATATATAGGAAGTGCAGTTTCGGCCATCGGGAGAGTTTCGGGGGTCACCGGTATTGTACCGGGACCACCGGAAGGGTCCCGAGGGTCCACCGGGTGGGGCCACCCATCCCGGAGGGCCCCATGGGCTGAAGTGGGGAGGGGTACCAGCCCATAGTGGGCTGGTGCGCCCCCCACCTTGGGCCCCCATGCGCCTAGGGTTGGGAACCCTAGGGGAGGGGGCGCCTCCACTTGCCTTGGGGGGCACTCCTCCCCCTTGGCCGCCGCCCCCTAGGAGATCCCATCTCCTAGGGCCGGCGCACCCCTAGGGTGCCTATATAAAGGGGGGGAGGGAGGGCAGCCGCACCTCAAGTCTTGGCGCCTCCCTCTCCCCTGCTACACCTCTCCCTCTCGCAGAAGGTCGGCGAAGCCCTGCTGCGATCATTGCTGCATCCAACACCACGCCGTCGTGCTGCTGGATCTTCATCAACCTCTCCTTCCCCCTTGCTGGATCAAGAAGGAGGAGACGTTATCCGCTCCGTACGTGTGTTGAACGCGGAGGTGCCATCCGTTCGACACTTGGTCATCGGTGATTTGGATCACGGCGAGTACGACTCCATCATCCTCGTTCTATTGAACGCTTCCGCTCGCGATCTACAAGGGTATGTAGATGCACTCCGATCACTCGTTGCTAGATGAACTCATAGATAGATCTTGGTGAAACCATAGAATTTTTTTTATTTTCTGCAACGTTCTTCAACAACTTTGACTCAAAAGGATTGGGCTACCTTGCTGCACTATTCTTACTACTATAGTTACTTGCTCGTTACAAATTATCTTGCTATCAAATTGCTCCAATACTTACAATTTCAACACTTGCACACATTACCTTGCTGAAAACCACTAGTCATTTCCTTCTGCTCCTCATTGGGTTCGACTCTCCTACTTATCGAAAGGAGCTACAATTGATCCCCTATACTAGTGGATCATCAAGAGCAAGGCCACTTTTCATATCAATGGTAATGAGCATACGGTGCACTTTCTGAATAAAACAATTCCAAGTGAATGGTATTAACGTTATTGAAAAATCTTCGACAAGCACTATTGGAAATTTTCAAATACCTCTACCTACTTCCAAAAAGAAATATGAAATGCTTATTGTTGGGGACATTCATATCCTCGTTGAGGTAACTTAGTAATTTACAAAAGTTCTTCCATTTTATGCTAATCGAAAGTGGTTATTAATAAGACCTGATCAACCTTATTAATGGATCATTTTTGAGAGCTATGAAGTTGATGAATTTAGTAAGCACTACCTTCTGTCCCTACCTTTTGTTTTCTGTTTTTGTTAGTTAAATAAAATAAAATGCCATGTTTTATCTCTTTTCTGAATTTCCCGGCAATAAAAAATGACCCAAAAATAAAAGTTCTCAGAATGCTCTGAAAATTTAATATGATTTTTTCTGAATATTTAAGAATTTCTGGTGCAAATAATATCAAAGGGAGGTGCACCAGGTGGGCACAACCCACCTGGGCGCGCCAGGACCCCCAGGCGCGCCCTGGTGGGTTGTGGTACCCATGTGGGGCCCCTCACTTATCTCTTTACACCACGCCATCACCTACCTCCAGAAAAAAAATCTTCATATCTCTCTCTCCCGTGTTCTTGCTCTCAAACCCGCGGATTTCGATCTCTTTTCTCGAAGCTCCGTTTCCGAAACTGCTTCGGGGGATTGTTGCTTTGTATGTGACCCCTCTGTTTGTCCAATTAGTTTTTTAGTGGTTTATATTTTGAATAATTATCTACTCTTGGTGCTGCTGTAGATGAGCTTGAATGTTGAATTCTTAGAGTTCTAAGTAGTTTGAATGCTTGCTATGGCTTCTATGTATCCCTATGTGTAGTTGCTATCAATCTTGTAAAGTTTCGTTGAGAAAATTTTGTGGACTAAAAATTTCAGAATTGTTTTCATAGGGAAAACATGAATATCTTTAGGAAGTTTGGTTCCAAGAATAACTCCAAGGGAGTTATTGGGGAGTCGTCTGACAATGATCTCCCTAACCGGAGGTTGGCGGAAGTACGGCCATGCGAATGGCCACATATCTCGTTCATGTAAGAGGTTGGAATCCTGCAAGAGTTTACACAATATGCTGCTAATGGCGGCCTCACCGACTTCATTGCAGGTTAATGTGAATAGTATCATCTCCTCACAAACACCTTTGTTCAAAGTTTTAATTTCCTTCCTAGGAATAATCCTCCTGAGGTGCAATTCACTTTATATGCTGAACCCCATCAGATACCTCTTACTGAATTTTGTGAAATATGCTTGCTTCCTGCTGGTGGTGGTTTGGTAGAGCCTAGGCCGGCAGCGTTTGAGTCCTTTAATCGTACCTTGACAGTGGGAGATGAGAGAGGGGTGTCGACTATCACTGCCGATGGCTTGCATTTTCCTGCTGTTCATTAGTTTGCTCTTTTCATTGCAAAATGATTGCTTGCTAGAGAGAATATGGGAGCACTCAGTTCACCAGACCTTGCTGCATTACATCGTGCACTAGAAGGCGACAACACTTATAGCTTGGGAGCTATTGTGGCACGTCGCCTCCACATTAATAAATCCAGGGGTAAAATACATGGCGGTATCTTTGCTACTCATTTGGCAGCTCGCTTTAATGTTGAGAGACACCTTCATGATCATCCTCAGCCCAAGGTCCACCTAGACCGCGCGGCCATGGATCACCATCAATTTACTGCTATCGATTATCCTAACATCCCTATTCCATATAACCTGGTTTTAGTGTGAGAACTCGTGATATTATTCCATTGCCTGCTCCTGATTTGTTTGATTCTGTTGCCAGGGGCGGATATAGGATTATGCCTGCGGATATCATCGCCTACCGAAACGACCAGGCTGCAGCAAAGGAGGAGCCTCAGCAGTGGGATCCGTGGATGCCCGCTCTAAAGGAAATATGCCCTAGAGGCAATAATAAAGTTGTTATTTATATTTCCTTATATCATGATAAATGTTTATTATTCATGCTAGAATTGTATTAACCGGAAACTTAGTACATGTGTGAATACATAGACAAACAGAGTGTCACTAGTTTGCCTCTACTTGACTAGCTTGTTGAATCAATGATGGTTATGTTTCCTAACCATAGACATCAGTTGTCATTTGATTAACGGGATCACATCATTAGAGAATGATGTGATTGACTTGACCCATCCGTTAGCTTAGCACGATGATCATTTAGTTTGTTGCTTTTGCTTTCTCCATAACTATACATGTTCCTATGACTATGAGATCATGCAACTCCCGAATACCGGAGGAACACTTTGTGTGCTACCAAACATCACAACGTAACTGGGTGATTATAAAGGTGCTCTACAGGTGTCTCTGATGGTGTTTGTTGAGTTGGCATGAATCGAGATTAGGATTTGTCACTCCGATTGTCGGAGAGGTATCTCTGGGCCCTCTTGGTAATGCACATCACTATAAGCCTTGCAAGCAATGTGACAAATGAGTTAGTTACTGGATGTTGCATTACAGAACGAGTAAAGAGACTTGCCGGTAACGAGATTGAACTAGGTATTGAGATACCGACGATCAAATCTCGGGTAAGTAACATACCGATGACAAAGGGAGCAACGTATACCGTTCTGCGGTTTGACCGATAAAGACCTTCGTAGAATATGTAGGAACCAATATGAGCATCCATGTTCCGCTATTGGTTATTGACCGGAGATGAGTCTCGGTCATGTCTACATAGTTCTCGAACCTGTAGGGTCCGCACGCTTAACTTTCGGTGACGATCGGTATTACGAGCTTATGTGTTTTGATGTACCGAAGGTTGTTCGGAGTCCCGGATTTGGTCACGGACATGACGAGGAGTCTCGAAATGGTTGAGACATAAAGATCGATATATTGGAAGCCTATATTTGGACATCGGAATGGTTCCGAGTGATTCGGGCATTTTTTCGGAGTACTAGGAGGTTACCGGAACCCCCCGGGGAGTATATGGGCCTTATTGGGCCTTAGTGGAATAGAGGAGAGGAAAGGGAAAAGAGGGAGGCGCGCCCCCCAAGCCCAATCCAAATTGGGAAGGGGGCCAGCCCCCTTTCCTTCCTTCCTCTCCTACTCCTACTTGGAAGGGCTCCTACTTCAACTAGGAAAAGGGGGGATCCTACTCCCGGAGGGAGTAGGACTTCCCTAGGGCGTGCCACAGAGAGGGTCGGCCCTCCCTCTCTTTCACTCCTTTACATATGGGGAGGGGGGAACCCCATGGACACACAAGTTGATTAGTTGATCTTTTTGCCGTGCGCGGTGCCCCCCTCCACCATAATCCACCTTGGTTATATCGTAGCGGTGCTTAGGTGAAGCCCTGTTCCAGTAGCAACATCCACTACAAGAAATATGTCAACTAGTGACCTTCTATCAATGACCCTGGAAGAAATGGTCATAGATCTATGACCATTTCAGACCAATTGGTCAAAAGCTGTTCGGGGGGCTCCAAACCCTAAACCATTGAGACCATTTTGGTCAGAAAGGTCGTAATGTCCTTACATGAAATGGTCATAAAGCAAACAGCGCTAGTCCGCTGCCTTATTTCTAGTTGTTAACGGCCAATATAGATGGTCATAGCCTTGTAAATTGTGGTGGGTTGCTATGACTAGGCGCCACCTCATCAGTTTTGCCTATGTGTCATGTCCATGTGGCAGTTTTTGCCCTTGGTTGTGAAGCAACCTATATTTCTGCCATTCCCAAAATTCCCAAAAAATCTCATAAATTCTTTGGGTCATATCTTCGTCAAATATGTAAAAACCTTCCTTGCCTAGTTCAAAAATAATTCAAAAATATTCATTTTCCTATTCTGTTCAAAACAACAGTTTGTGAAGGAAGTACCACTTTGGCATGTCCAAATAGTATCCATTTTCTACAATGCTTTTCTATGCCCAAATAACCATCCTCCACCAAATGCCAGCTCAATCCATTCATTATTTTGAGCCGAGCTTCAACTTTCGTATTTATGTCCAGTGTGGTAGTTTGCAAAGCAAGTACCACCTAGGCTCCTCCTTTTGAGCTGAAAATTTGTGAAGACGGTCTTCTTAGTAACTGATCATCCTCAGCCAAAACTCACGCCCATTAGCCAAGTACATTTCCCGTACCGCTAATCAAACACTTGGCTACTAATTCATGTTTGAGCATCGATCGGTCTCCTCATGAGAATCTTATGTTGTAATTTTCTTCCTAGCACCTACCTGGGGAGTGCCCAACCCACTAGACATGCCTAGGCCGCCCAGAACAGATGGCAACGCCACGGTCACGCGGTGACCACGCGGCAGCATGCGAGTTTACGCACTCTAGAGTTGGGGCCCCCGACCACCGTCCAAACCTTGACGTATCGCCACCAAACCATGTATTTATGATTAAATAGGTACTTATGTAACTAGAAATTATTTTTGGAAAAATAAATAGCAAACTATGAGGCAGTTGTAGTTCAAATTTGACCCGCTTCCTACTGAATCAGCGGGAATTTGTCTTTTTCACCAGAGGTGGATCAAAACTTTTGACACCCAACCATTTTTGTCAATTGTGCATTAAATATGGCCTAGTATTTTAGAAAATTGATTTCGTCCAATTTTGCAACAATTATTTGGGAGGTCCTTCACAAAAAACCTCATTTCAGGCACTCGGAAAATGGAAAATGAATTTTCCGTGCACAGAAAATGAAAACTTCCTTAGGCAACATGGTTTGCCATTCCAAGATGCACCCTTGTGCACAATATGAGATCATTTGAACAAAATATGCCATGAATGTGGCCATAAGATTGATCATTTGGCTCGAAAGCCATGAATCTTCACGCATGACAGCTCATTTTTTAGAACACTTTTTTTAAAATAATTGCTATATTACAAGTTTGTTATTTTTCCTAGGAACTTGGCCACATATAATGACACAATCCGAAGGTTTCCCAATTTTTTGATTTTCTTTTGAATTTTTTATGCCCATTTTGAAATGCGGTCAAAACGGCGGGAATGACCGTTCCTAGCTAGTTGTTGAATCTTGGATTTTTTTGGTGTTTCTCTAATAAAATAGATACTTTTGTACCTAAAAATGATTTTTAGAAAAAATAAAAAGCAAACTATGTGGCAGCGGCAGTCCAAATTTGACCCGCTTCCTGCTGAATCAGAGGAAATTTGTCTTTTTCACCAGAGGTGGATCGAATCTTTTGACACCCAACCATTTGGTCAATTTTGCATTAAATATGGCCTAGTATTTTAGAAAAATGATTTGGTCCAATTTTGCAACAATTATTTGGGAGGTCCTTCACAAAAAAACCTCCTTTTGGGCACTCAAAAAATGGAAAATGGTTTTTTCGTCCAAAGAAAATGAAAACTTCCTTAGGCAACATTGTTTGCCATTCCAATATGAGCCCTTGTGCACAATATGAGATCATTTAAACAAACTATTCCATGAATGTGGCCATAAGATTGATCATTTGGCTTGAAAGCCATTGATCTCCACACGTGATAGCTCGTTTCTGAGAACACCTTTTCTAAATAATTGTTGTATTACAAGTTTGTTATTTTTCCTAGGAACTTGGCCACATATAATGACACGGTGCGAAGGTTTCCCAATTTTTTGATTTTTTTGAATTTTTTATGCCCGTTTCAAAATGCAGTCAAAACAGCGGGAATGACCGTTCCTAGCTAGTTGTTGAATCTTGGAATTTTTTGGTGTTTCTCTGATAAAATAGATACTTTTGTACCTAAAAATGATTTTTAGAAAAAGTAAAAAGCAAACTATGTGGCAGCTGCAGTTCAAATTTGACCCGCTTCCTACTGAATCTTTTGACACCCAACCATTTGGTCAATTGTGCATTAAATATGGCCTAGTATTTTAGAAAAATGATTTGGTCCAATTTTGCAACAATTATTTGGGAGGTCCTTCACAAAAAAACCTCCTTTTGGGCACTCGAAAAATGGAAAATAGCTCTTTTGTGCAATGAAAGTGAAAACTCCCTTAGGCAACATTGTTTGGAATTCCAAGATGCACCCTTGTGCACAATATGAGATCATTTGAACAAAATATGCCATGAATGTGGCCATAAGATTGATCATTTGGTTCGAAAGCCATGAATCTTCACGCATGACAGCTCATTTTTTAGAACACTTTTTTTAAAATAATTGCTGTATTACAAGTTTGTTATTTTTCCTGGGAACTTGGCCACATATAATGACACAATCCGAAGGTTTCCCAATTTTTTGATTTTCTTTTGAATTTTTTATGCCCATTTCGAAATGCGGTCAAAACGGCGGGAATGACCGTTCCTAGCTAGTTGTTGAATCTTGGATTTTTTTTGGTGTTTCTCTAATAAAATAGATACTTTTGTACCTAAAAATGATTTTTAGAAAAAAATAAAAAGCAAACTATGTGGCAGCGGCAGTCCAAATTTGACCCGCTTCCTGCTGAATCAGAGGAAATTTGTCTTTTTCACCAGAGGTGGATCGAATCTTTTGACACCCAACCATTTGGTCAATTGTGCATTAAATATGGCCTAGTATTTTAGAAAAATGATTTGGTCCAATTTTGCAACAATTATTTGGGAGGTCCTTCACAAAAAAACCTCCTTTTGGGCACTCAAAAAATGGAAAATGGTTTTTTCGTCCAAAGAAAATGAAAACTTCCTTAGGCAACATTGTTTGCCATTCCAATATGAGCCCTTGTGCACAATATGAGATCATTTAAACAAACTATTCCATGAATGTGGCCATAAGATTGATCATTTGGCTTGAAAGCCATTGATCTCCACACGTGATAGCTCGTTTCTGAGAACACCTTTTCTAAATAATTGTTGTATTACAAGTTTGTTATTTTTCCTAGGAACTTGGCCACATATAATGACACAGTGCGAAGGTTTCCCAATTTTTTGATTTTTTTGAATTTTTTATGCCCGTTTCAAAATGCAGTCAAAACAGCGGGAATGACCGTTCCTAGCTAGTTGTTGAATCTTGGAATTTTTTTGGTGTTTCTCTGATAAAATAGATACTTTTGTACCTAAAAATGATTTTTAGAAAAAGTAAAAAGCAAACTATGTGGCAGCTGCAGTTCAAATTTGACCCGCTTCCTACTGAATCTTTTGACACCCAACCATTTGGTCAATTGTGCATTAAATATGGCCTAGTATTTTAGAAAAATGATTTGGTCCAATTTTGCAACAATTATTTGGGAGGTCCTTCACAAAAAAACCTCCTTTTGGGCACTCGAAAAATGGAAAATAGCTCTTTTGTGCAATGAAAGTGAAAACTCCCTTAGGCAACATTGTTTGGAATTCCAAGATGCACCCTTGTGCACAATATGAGATCATTTGAACAAAGTATGCCATGAATGTGGCCATAAGATTGATCATTTGGCTCGAAAGCCATGAATCTTCACGCATGACAGCTCATTTTTTAGAACACTTTTTTTAAAATAATTGCTGTATTACAAGTTTGTTATTTTTCCTGGGAACTTGGCCACATATAATGACACAATCCGAAGGTTTCCCAATTTTTTGATTTTCTTTTGAATTTTTTATGCCCATTTCGAAATGCGGTCAAAACGGCGGGAATGACCGTTCCTAGCTAGTTGTTGAATCTTGGATTTTTTTTGGTGTTTCTCTAATAAAATAGATACTTTTGTACCTAAAAATGATTTTTAGAAAAAAATAAAAAGCAAACTATGTGGCAGCGGCAGTCCAAATTTGACCCGCTTCCTGCTGAATCAGAGGAAATTTGTCTTTTTCACCAGAGGTGGATCGAATCTTTTGACACCCAACCATTTGGTCAATTGTGCATTAAATATGGCCTAGTATTTTAGAAAAATGATTTGGTCCAATTTTGCAACAATTATTTGGGAGGTCCTTCACAAAAAAAACCTCCTTTTGGGCACTCAAAAAATGGAAAATGGTTTTTTCGTCCAAAGAAAATGAAAACTTCCTTAGGCAACATCGTTTGCCATTCCAATATGAGCCCTTGTGCACAATATGAGATCATTTAAACAAACTATTCCATGAATGTGGCCATAAGATTGATCATTTGGCTTGAAAGCCATTGATCTCCACACGTGATAGCTCGTTTCTGAGAACACCTTTTCTAAATAATTGTTGTATTACAAGTTTGTTATTTTTCGTAGGAACTTGGCCACATATAATGACACAGTGCGAAGGTTTCCCAATTTTTTGATTTTTTTGAATTTTTTATGCCCGTTTCAAAATGCAGTCAAAACAGCAGGAATGACCGTTCCTAGCTAGTTGTTGAATCTTGGAATTTTTTTGGTGTTTCTCTGATAAAATAGATACTTTTGTACCTAAAAATGATTTTTAGAAAAAGTAAAAAGCAAACTATGTGGCAGCTGCAGTTCAAATTTGACCCGCTTCCTACTGAATCTTTTGACACCCAACCATTTGGTCAATTGTGCATTAAATATGGCCTAGTATTTTAGAAAAATGATTTGGTCCAATTTTGCAACAATTATTTGGGAGGTCCTTCACAAAAAAACCTCATTTCAGGCACTCGGAAAATGGAAAATGAATTTTCCGTGCACAGAAAATGAAAACTTCCTTAGGCAACATTGTTTGCCATTCCAAGATGCACCCTTGTGCACAATATGAGATCATTTGAACAAAATATGCCATGAATGTGGCCATAAGATTGATCATTTGGCTCGAAAGCCATGAATCTTCACGCATGACAGCTCATTTTTTAGAACACTTTTTTTAAAATAATTGCTGTATTACAAGTTTGTTATTTTTCCTGGGAACTTGGCCACATATAATGACACAATCCGAAGGTTTCCCAATTTTTTGATTTTCTTTTGAATTTTTTATGCCATTTCGAAATGCGGTCAAAACGGCGGGAATGACCGTTCCTAGCTAGTTGTTGAATCTTGGATTTTTTTGGTGTTTCTCTAATAAAATAGATACTTTTGTACCTAAAAATGATTTTTAGAAAAAAATAAAAAGCAAACTATGTGGCAGCGGCAGTCCAAATTTGACCCGCTTCCTGCTGAATCAGAGGAAATTTGTCTTTTTCACCAGAGGTGGATGGAATCTTTTGACACCCAACCATTTGGTCAATTGTGCATTAAATATGGCCTAGTATTTTAGAAAAATGATTTGGTCCAATTTTGCAACAATTATTTGGGAGGTCCTTCACAAAAAAACCTCCTTTTGGGCACTCAAAAAATGGAAAATGGTTTTTTCGTCCAAAGAAAATGAAAACTTCCTTAGGCAACATTGTTTGCCATTCCAATATGAGCCCTTGTGCACAATATGAGATCATTTAAACAAACTATTCCATGTATGTGGCCATAAGATTGATCATTTGGCTTGAAAGCCATTGATCTCCACACGTGATAGCTCGTTTCTGAGAACACCTTTTCTAAATAATTGTTGTATTACAAGTTTGTTATTTTTCCTAGGAACTTGGCCACATATAATGACACAGTGCGAAGGTTTCCCAATTTTTTGATTTTTTTGAATTTTTTATGACTGTTTCAAAATGCAGTCAAAACAGCGGCAATGACCGTTCCTAGCTAGTTGTTGAATCTTGGAATTTTTTTGGTGTTTCTCTGATAAAATAGATACTTTTGTACCTAAAAATGATTTTTAGAAAAAGTAAAAAGCAAACTATGTGGCAGCTGCAGTTCAAATTTGACCCGCTTCCTACTGAATCTTTTGACACCCAACCATTTGGTCAATTGTGCATTAAATATGGCCTAGTATTTTAGAAAAATGATTTGGTCCAATTTTGCAACAATTATTTGGGAGGTCCTTCACAAAAAAACCTCATTTCAGGCACTCGGAAAATGGAAAATAGCTCTTTTGTGCAATGAAAGTGAAAACTCCCTTAGGCAACATTGTTTGGAATTCCAAGATGCACCCTTGTGCACAATATGAGGTCATTTGAACAAACTATCCCATGAATGTGTCCATAAGATTGATCATTTGGCTTGAAAGCCATGAATCTTCACGCATGACAGCTCATTTCTGAGAACACTTTTAAAATAAATTTCCGTATTACAAGTTTATTATTTTTCTTGGAAACTTGGTCATATATAATGACACAATGTGAAGGTTTTCCTATTTTTTATATTTTTTTGAATTTTTTATGCCCGTTTGAAAATGCGGTCAAAACGGTGGGCTTGACCATTTGTATCTGTGTGTGGAATCTTGCAAAACTATTGGCGCATCTCTGATGAAATATATACTTGTGTTCTTAAAATGATTTATGTAAAAAATAACGAGCAAGATATGAAGTAGGCGTAGTTCAAATTTGACCCAGTCCCAGCTGATTTGGAAGGAACCCATTTATATGGCCAAAAATAGGTAGAAAGATTGGAAATGCATTAAAGTTGCTGATCATTCATAAAATGTGGTATAATTTGAGTGAAAATTTTAGTGGTGCCATTTTGCAAAATAATACAGGCAGTTGCTTCACATTTTACTATGTTTTAGCACTTAGAAACTATTTTAAATGACAAAAATATTGAACCAATCAGGATCTCTCACGCGGATAGCCCCGCTCTATGAAATCTGAGTCGTCCACGGCGGATGGATCCAACGTCCACCCTCTCACCCACCCACACCCACCCACTCTCCCCCGCACACCACTCGTCCCCCGCACGACTTCCCCTCCTCTCTCTCCCAGATCCATACGCCGCCGCCGCCATCGCCATCCTCTCCCCTGCCCGCAGATCCAAAACCACGGCGACGGTCGTGCAGATCAGAAAGCCATGGCAGCGGACCTCATGGATCCATCTCCCTCACCCCCTCAGCCCCCACGCACCCACGCCCGCCACCCCCAACCCTCTCCCTCCCTCTGTGATCTCGATCGGCCCTGCTCTCCACCGCCCCCCTCGACTTCGCCGGAGATAGAGGCGTCGCCGCCCAGCAACCACGGCTGTCTTGCTCGCCGACGAGCATATCGCTCCATCAATCTGGCTGGATCCGGCGCACGAGTGGCCTGTCTAGGGTCTCTGGCCACCAGGACGGGACAACACCATCGGCTCCCTCGGCTCCGGCGACTGGCAGCGGGCGTCTCTCCTAGGTAATAGATGAGATCCATCTCCCTCCCGCCTTTATCCTTGGTTCGTTCTCGCTTGCCGCTTCAGATTTGTTCATGATATGCACTAGATAGTGATGCCAAGGTCAAGAGTTGGTTAGTGCTCGATGGATCTCTTTCGTAGGTTAGGAGCTGGAGGCTATTTCTTGATGGTGCCTCCAGTGCAGCAACGGTTGACACCCTCCTCGTCTTTGCGTAGTTGCAGTTCCCTGAAGCGAACGCATAAATACATGCAAGGTATTTTTGTTTCTTGCGCACGTGAGTTAGTTTCAATTGAACTGTAGAGCAGGGCTTACAGACATAGTTGGGGGGTGTCAAGTGCCTACCAGTGTAGCTGAACTTTGTGTAGTCGGAACAGGTTGCATTTTGCATTCGTTGGGGTACTTGGCCATCATACATCAGTACCGATCGAGTACGGACGTTGTGGAGTACTACTTTATAGTACTAGCATAGAAGTGACAGAGTTTCAGAGTTTCAGAGCAAGGAACAGCCGACAGGGTCGGTACTGGTGTAGAGTTTAGTACTCTGTAGTTTTACCTGAACAGAGTTGTAGACTATACTCTCTAGTTTTTGCTGAACAGAGTTAAAAGATTGTACAATGTGGTTTGTGATGAACAGAGTTCTATACTGCATTCTATATCTTGTGATGAACAGAGTGTTTCTAGAAGCAAAAGATTCGTTCGGTTGGTAGCTTCATGTGCTAATGTGTGACCAACACATGACTTGTTTGTACCGTCCGTTGACAAAAATGTCAGTCATAGTAACTTACAGTATGCCTTGACATGTTTATATGTTATCATGCTTAGGAATCAACTACTCTGTATATTTTTTGCATCTCTATCACATCCAATCGTGATTCATGATGTACTAATTCTTGTATGCTATCCTATTCCTACCAGCATAGAAGTGAAGTGTGTAGGATTGGTATTATGCCCCTGTGTTATTTGTATTCTTCACAGGTTACATGCAGTCAGTCTTCCAAGGTCTGTCGTGTGTCCTGCTAGTGTTCATAGCCTTCCAAGTTCATGGGGGTCTTGTTTGTTTGTTCATGTGATGATTCTTCTACACATTTCATAGTTTCTTCTACATAGGCGCTACATTTTGGGTAAATCCTGTGCAGATTATGAAGTAACTTGGGTGCCTCGGTAACCATCTTCTTCGTTCTTTTGCAGTTGTGGAGACCACATATGGGACTATCGCAGTTGCTTCTGCGTTTCACGGGCATCAGGAAGGTACTAATTACCATTTCCTCTCTCTAGTTCTTACTCACCACACAACAAGGCAAGGCATATCTGACCATCGCAGGGCCCTTTGCTACATTTGTTGTTCTATGTAATTGGAGAGTTGCTCAAAAGGCTTTCTTCCATATGCTTATGTGTTGCTTTATTTAACAGCGGTACATTACAGGGATCACAAGTTCTTGTTGAAAGCGGTAGAAGAGGGAGTTGACTGTGGCCATGGAGGCCTGTTTGGCTCCGACGCCATGGATGCCGCTACGCTCTCTCATCGTCCTCCTCCCTGACCCCTAGGCACGTTGGGCCGCTGTGCTTCTTCTAGTTTCACATGTAGGCTTTTCAAAGGATTTTGGATGCTGATAATATCAACTTAGTTCCTTGAATGTGATATATAGATTCTTCCCTTGTTTTAACTGATTGCCAGAAATTGTACATTCCTAGTTGACAGTCATGAACTTTTATTGCTGGTAATCTAAAATATTCTGCATATTTAGTGTCAAATACAGTCCAAAGATAAATCTTAGTTGTAAATATTCTGCATATATAGTGTTCAATTTGATCTATAAGATCTAAGTTTATTGTACTATTAATGGTGATAAGATTTCCGATAGTATATTCTGTACATTTCTTGTTTGGGTCTGGGCTAGAAAATAATGTCAGTTCTGCTCCAGCAAAACTTACCAGTTTCTGCCTTTCCCTACTTTAAACCATCTGAAAAGGCTAGCATGATTATTGAAGCCCATGACCTTTTTCCCATCCATCCTCGAGCTTTCATTTCTGGGGTTTACTTCATCAGAACTTTGTGATGAGTTACCAGCAATGTCCCTTTACCGAAGCCCTGTCATTGTAGTAGGGTTGCCTGCGGGGTAGTCGGCACATGCATGATGCTGCATTCCTGCCAATCATGTTTGCTTAGATGTTTGGCTTCCTACTTTTGTATTGTTTTGTAATGTATTGTTTTGTATTGTCTGCATTCGAGTCTCGGTCCTCCTGCACAGCAAGGAGCTGGACCAAGGGGGCAAGCAGCGCTGTGGTTCCTTGAGACATGTGCAACACATTTAACTTGTAGTACTCCAGTAATCCAGTAATTTTGCTTAGAGTATTTAACAAGGTTGAACTGTACATGTGTGGAGTAATTTTGCTTGGAGTATTTAACAAGATTCAGCAAGATTTAACTTACTTTTCTAGTTAATTAAATGGACATCTTGGATTAGTTAGAAAATCATGAATTATTTGCATAAATCCATAGAAGTATTGTACTCCAGTGTGCATTACTTACATAAACTTGCTTGCAAGCTTATTTTCTGACTTGTATATTCTGAAACTGAAAAAGCTTAGTTCACTTTTGTTAAGTTTCAGTAATATTCAGGGGAGTATTTACTGTAAATTTTGCACATCACAATAATTTCACTTGCTATTAACTGCTGTAATATTCAGTGGGACCTTGAAATCACATATTTGTTTGGGCATGTGCTATATGTACCATTTTAGAAGTACACCACATATTTCTGTCCTGCTATAGTCTTTTTTAAACTTCTTATGAGATTGAAGTATTTGTTCTAATTTCTGGTTTGCTGATTGTTGTAGACAGATGTATGAAACCTCTTAACTGTGGACGACAACTACTTGAGAAGGACCATCATCACCCATCAAGTACGCCATTGAGGTAATTCACCAGTCCCTCCAGCACCAACTATCTATTTTCTCTAGTATGCTTAGGTTTTCATGCTGTTGTGGTAGCCCCATTGCTGTTGCGTTGAATCTCATGCCAGAGCTGGTGCGCCTATGGCTTGATGTGTTGTGATCTTTATCTGTGTAGGTTTTGTTTGATGATATGCTTAGATTATGATCATAAGCATGGTGGTTTGATGATGCTGAGGCTAGCTGTTAAACCATGATATAGTTGCTGGAACTGAGCTTAATATTCATGTGTGTATGTGTATGTGTGTCGAGTAAAGTTGTGGTTTGTGCTACTCCTTTGTAACGTGATGAAACAAAGAATGTCCTTTACTACTTTTTTGAATGTAATGTTCATAATATATTGGCTCCAGTTTTTCTAATTTTTATCAGCTGATTCATGTAACAGGGCGTCCGTGGAAGGCCCAGTCCTGACTCTCCAGTGAGTCCGGCATTTGATCGCTATTGAAGGAGCTGCATGTAGAAGAAGAAAACACTTGTAGAGCTTGTAACTAATTCCCATAGTTGTAGAGCTTGTATCAAATAAGCTTGTATTACGTGTAACTTGTAGAACTTGTAAATGCTACAGCTTGTAGGACGTGTCATTTGTAGAGCTTGTATTGAATCTGGCTATTGTTATTTGAAGTATCATGTGCGTTTTTTGCTTGCCAATTTAACTACTGGTTATTTTCTTATTGTCAAATTGAAATATGAAGAATCTGTGCCTAATAGCTAGGACCCACTTATCAGAACCTGACAAGTGGGACCTATTTGACTAGTGGACCCATTTTATAAAAAAACTAAAAATGTTGTACAAAAAGGCCATGACCCATGAAATAAAAAGGCTGAATTGTTGGGCTTGGCCCATGAAGTCTGACAAAAAATTGACAGGAAAAAAATATATAGAAAGGCTGAATTAATGGGCTCAGCCCATATAAACACCCAATTGGACCGGGCCGATTCTTGTGCCACATCAGATTGCCACGTCGGATGCCTACGTGGCCTGGGGAGGCTGCTAGTGACCAAAACAAAACAATAGGCATATTTTGGTCGTAAACGTCCACGACCTTCTCACAGAGAAGGTCGTTAATTTCAGTTTATGACCGCCAGCTTTTGACCTTCTGTTTTTGGTCAAAAAAGGTTGCAAATGAAAAACAATGACCTTTCAGTGACCAATAGTCAAGGTCACAAGTTGACATATTTCTTGTAGTGATCATCACCGTCATCACGCCGTCGTGCTGATGAAACTCTCCCACGAAGCTCTACTGGATCATGAGTTCACGGGACGTCACCGAGCTGAACATGTGCAGATCGCGGAGGTGCCGTACACTCGGTACTAGGATCGGTCGATCGTGAAGACGTACGACTACATCAACCGCATTTTCATAACGCTTCCGCTTACGGCCTATGAGGGTATGTGGACAACACCCTTCCCCTCTCGTTGCTATGCATCACCATGATCTTGCGTGTGCGTAGGATTTTTTTTGAAATTACCGCGTTCCCCAACAGAGGTATCAGAGCCAGGTTTATGCATAGATGTTGTACGCATGAGTAGAACACAAATGAGTTGTGGGCGTGGGTATATACATATTGCTTGCCATCACTAGTTGATTCTTGATTCGGCGGCATTGTTGGATGAAGCGGCCCAGACCGACATTACGCGTATGCTTACGCGAGACTGGTTCTACCGACGTGCTTCGCACACAGGTGGCTAGTGGGTGTCTGTTTCTGCAGCTTTAGTTGAGTCGGATTCAATGAACAGGGTTCTTTCAGAAGACCAAAAAGCAATCACTATACCACATTGTGGTTTTTGATGCGTAGGTAAGATCGGTTCTTGCTCAGCTCGTAGCAGCCACGTAAAACTTGCAACAACAAAGTAGAGGACGTCTAACTTGTTTTTGCAGGGCATGTTGTGATGTGATATGGTCAAGACATGATGCTAAATTTTATTGTATGAGATGATCATGATTTGTAACACAGTTATCGACAACTGGCAGGAGCCATATGGTTGTCGCTTTATTATATGAAATTCAATCGCCATGTAATTGCTTTACTTTATCACTAAGCGACAGCGATAGTCGTGGAAGCAATAGTTGGCGTGACGACAATGATGCTTCAATGGAGATAAAGGTGTCAAGCCGGTGACAATGGTGATCATGACGATGTTTTGGAGATGGAGACCACAGGCACAAGATGATGATGACCATATCATATCACTTATATTGATTGCATGTGATGTTTATCCTTTATGCATGTTATTTTGCTTAGTTTGACGGTAGCATTATAAGATGATCTCTCACAAAATTTCAAGGTATAAGTGTTTCCCTGAGTATGCACCGTTGCTACAGTTCGTCGTGCCGAGACACCATGTGATGATCAGGTGTGATAAACTCTACGTTCACATACAACGGGTGCAAGCCAGTTTTGCACACGCAGAATACTCGGGTTAAACTTGACGAGCCTAGCATATGCAGATATGGCCTCGAAACACGGAAGACCGAAAGGTCAAGCGTGAATCATATAGTAGATATGATCAACATAGTGATGTTCACCATTGAAAACTACTCCATCTCACGTGATGATCGGACATGGTTTAGTTGATATGGATCACGTGATTACTTAGACGATTAGAGAGATGTCTATCTAAGTGGGAGTTCTTAAGTAATTTGATTAATTGAACTTTAATTTATCATGAACTTAGTACCTGATAGTATTTTGCATGTCTATGTTGTTATAGATAGATGGACTGTGCTGTTGTTTCGTTGAATTTTAATGCATTCCTAGAGAAAGCTAAGTTGAAAGATGATGCTAGCAACTACACAGACTTGGTCCGTAACTTGAGGATTATCCTCATTGCAGCACAGAAGAATTACGTCCTGGAAGCACCGCTAGGTGACAAACCCGCTGCAGGAGCAACGCCAGACGTTATGAACACCTGGTAGAGCAAAGCTGATGACTACTCGATAGTTCAGTCTGCCATGTTTTACGGCTTAGAACCGGGACTTCAACGATGTTTTGAACGTCATGTAGCATATGAGATGTTCCAGGAGTTGAAGTTAATATTTCAAGAAAATTCCTAGATTGAGAGATATGAAGTCTCCAACAAGTTCTACAGCTCCAAGATGGATGAGAATAGTTCTGTCACTGAACATATACTCAGAATGTCTGGGTACCACAACCACTTGACTCAACTAGGAGTTAATCTTCCCGATGATAGTGTAGTGTCATTGACTGAGTTCTTCAATCACAACCACCAAGCTACAAGAGCTTCGTGATGAACAATAATATGCAAGGGATGGATAAGACGATTCTCGAGCTCTTCACAATGCTAAAGGTTGCGGAGGTAGAAATCAAGAAGGAGCATCAAGTGATGATGGTCAACAAGACCACCAGTTTCAAGAAAAAGGGTAAAGGGAAGAAGGGGAACTTCAAGAAGAATAGCAAGCTAGTTGCTGCTCAAGTGAAGAAACCCAAGTCTGGACCTAAGCCTGAGACTGAGTACTTCTACTGCAAAGGAACTGGTCACTGGAAGCGGAACTGCCCCAAGTATTTGGTGGGGAAGAAGGATGGCAAAGTGAAAGGTATATTTGATATACATGTTATTGATGTGTACCTTACTAATGCTCGCAGTAGTGCCTGGGTATTTGATACTGGTTCAGTTGCTAACATTTGCAACTCGAAACAGGAGCTACAAATTAAGCGAAGATTGGCTAAGGATGAGGTAACAATGCGCGTGGGAAATGGTTCCAAAGTCAATGTGCTCGCCGTCAGCATGCTACCTCTACATCTACCTTCGGGATTAGTATTAGACCTAAGTAATTATTATTTGGTGCCAGCGTTGAGCATGAACATTATATCTGGATCTTGTTTGATGCCAGACGGTTATTCATTTAAATCAGACAATAATGGTTGTTCTATTTATATGAGTAATATCTTTTATGGTCATGCACCCTTGATGAG